>NC_142594.1:43618591-43919487 GCF_965207765.1 Zootoca vivipara | reverse complement strand
CAAGGAGGGAAAGTGGTGGAAAATTGCACTGGAAAGTGTGGGGCAACATTTGCTTTTCTGCAATGTTATTTGACCTCCTAGCAAAGGAAACAGAATGAGTGCTCATTAAGTAGCCAATCTCTTTGCAAACAACCCTCCCTGAAAATAAATCAGGATGAGTAAACAGGTTGTCTGGAACCCCCATCTCCCATTATGTGTTCACTTGGTGAACTGGATTTTCCCACCCCTCTGGTAGTTAAAACAAATCAGGATCAAAGGGAGAGAATGATGGATGCAATGAATATCTTGGTGCGTCCTTTGGCGTTGCTCCTGGATCCAGTTCTGTCCCTGGAGGTGCAGGTGTTCTCAGTGCCAAATTTGGTTCATAAGGCACCTATGGCAGTTCCGGGATCAGGATAGCTTGACCACAGTTGCCCATGCATTGGTAACCTCATGGTTGGATTACAGCATGGCACTCTATGTGGGGCTACCCTTGGGGTTGGTCCAGAGGCTGCAGGTGGTAAAGAACACAGTGGCTAGGTGGCTTGTGGGGCAAACCACCAGCAGCATATAACACATCACTTTTGCAATTTGCACTGGCTGCCAATTTGCTACAGGGCCAAGTTCAAGTATTAACATATCGTGGCATGCCATCCCTACCTCTGAGCGGTGCGAGGTTTCAGGAGTTCAGGCAATTGCCCAATATTTGGCTTACTCAGAATAAGGGACAGTGGAGACTGGGGTGTCTTTAGGATACGCGGTTTGTTTACACATATATACAACCTGAGTCTATGATAGAGAGGCTCACGGCATTGACACCGCAAAAATGTTTCGGGATTCCAACAGAAATCATGCATGGTTCTGTCTCTTAGCAGCCCGGCCTGCTTCCTGCTTCTAGCTCACACCTCAACACTGGCTTTTGTCCTTCTAACTACCAGACAGTTGAGGGAAGGGCTCCCATTCTCTGGCATAAAGCCTCTTCCTTTGTTACCTTAACAACCCTTACTTAAAAGGTAAAATGACCCCTGACCATTAGGTCCAGTCGTGACCGACTCTAGGGCTGCGGCCCTCATCTCACATTATTGGCTGAGGGAGCCAGCGTACAGCTTCTGGGTCATGTGGCCAGCATGACAAAGCTGCTTCTGGCGAACCAGAACAGTGCACGGAAATGCCGTTTACCTCCCCGCTGTAGCGGTACCTATTTATCTACTTGCATTTTGAGGTGCTTTCGAACTGCTAGGTTGGCAGGAGCTGGGACCGAGCAACGGGAACTCACCCTGTCACAGGGATTCGAACCGCCGACCTTCTGATCGGCAAGCCCTAGGCTCAGTGGTTTAACCCACAGCGCCACCTGCGGCCCCAACCCTTACTTAGGGGACCATTATTAAGAAGCTGGCCTGGCTATTCCAGCAACTGAATCCTTGTTGGATCTAGGAATAAGAAGGGACTTGCTTGACACAGCATAACCCCCCTCCCTCCAAACTCACGACAATATAAAGCCCTCCACAGCTCAGGAGCAGGTTACTTGATAGACCACTTTATCACTTAAACACCCAGTAGATCTCTGCAGTCTGCAAGAGAGTTTCTCCTCCAAGTTTCAAAAAATCTCAGAAACCCACTCTGCAGTATTTCGGAGCAGGGCTTTTAGTATGATAAAGGTAAAGGTAAAGGGGCCCCTGATCATCAGGTCCAGTCGTGTCCGACTCTGGGGTTGCGGTGCTCATCTCGCTCTATAGGCCGATGGAGCCGGCGTTTGTCTGCAGACAGCTTCCAGGTCATGTGGCCAGCATGACAAAGCTGCTTCTGGCGAACCAGAGCAGCGCACGGAAACGCCGTTTACCTTCCCGCCGGAGCAGTCCCTATTTATCTACTTGCACTTTGATGTGCTTTCGAACTGATAACCAACCACTATCTGCACTTTCCCGAAACAACCAAAGACATTGTTGTTCCCATAGGCTAAACGGGTGTTTTAGTCTTGTTTTAAATGCATTTGGTGTTATTTACAGTTTTTCATAACCTTATTTGTAATTCCCCTTGAGATGGCTGTTTAGAAGGTGATTAATAAATCAATAATAATAAGCAATAATAATTATTAATAATCATCATAGCATAGTGGAACACAGAAATTCATACTAATTCAGATTTCCTTGCCAGGATGAACCATGGCTCTTTGGCCCATCCATTTTGATTCCTCGTTAAATTAACCAGAGCAGATTTCTTAGCTGAGTACAGCCGAGAGATCGGAAGGCAAATTCCTTATTTTTGCCACTCATAGCCCAATGGCCATGCATGCTTATGCCTTGTCATATCAGCAAAGTAGCATATGAATCTCCCCCACCACACACACACACACACACACACACACACACACACACACACACACCTTTTTCTCATCTGAGCAAGTACAGATTGATTCCCAGCTATACTGGAAAGAAGATCAAGAATTCTTGATTTGACAAGCTATAGGTCAAAGCACATCACAAGAGAGGTTTGCCTTGCCGGATGCTTTCCCTGGTGGGGGAAACATCATTCAGTCACCTCTGTGGCAGCACATCATATTGCTGCATATTTTAGCCGAGTCTAGCAGGAGGCTATCTTGTCAGAAATATATGCTCCACTGTCACTCTGTTCTCAGAATTCATGGTAAATGCTCATTACATGTATAAACTAGTCAAGGGAGGGAGGGTGGAGAGCAGGCCTGTATATTAAAAGCAGGGAAGTTGGGCCCTTGCTAGGAGAGGCCATGTCACTCAATGTGATCTCATTCATTTGCAGGGAACTGATCGCTTGGTGTGGTAGCATCTAGCCTTTGGAACTCTCTACCTGTTGACAAAGCCTTCCCTATATCATTTTAGATCCCTTCTAAAAACCTTTTTATTCCAGCAAGCCAACCCAGACATATGAATTAGTTATTTATGTTTGTTGTAAAAGTTTTGCCATTATTATTATTACTATTATTATTGAGATTCCTTATCTCCCCTTCACCATAAGGTCCCAGGATGGGTTACAACAATAGAAAAATGCAATATTAAACTCAGTTAAAACAAAATAGGGTGGGCCATATATATCCAAGATGATCAGGTGACAGCAAAAACTGCAAGGTTTTTAGCAGGGGCAATTAGAATAAGATCTATCATTTGATTATTGATGTGAACCTCCTAAACATATTTTGTATATCTTCAGTACATTTTATTTTATTTTATTGCTATGGCTAGTGACTGATGCAAATAAAGAGTCTTCTGATCTATCTATATATCAGGTGGCAAAAGCCAGAGTAAAGAAGTGTGTCTTTTTCCCCTATTAATAGTTATGTGTACTTGCTTATTTTTGGATGTCAGAGGCAGGTTTCCCATACCTGTGAAAGTGTTGCGGAGAAAGTGAGTAATTTTGGCTCGGCTTTATAAACCAGTTTAAGAAGGAATTATAGTAGTGCTTCCTGTTTCCAGCAGTGAGAAATGGCTGACTCTCCCATACGATCAGACCTCAGCCGTGCCGGTAATTCAGGGCTGATATGGGGGTAATTAGCCCTGGCAGACTCCCCAGGGTGGGGGAGGACTGTCTCGTAGACCTGCAGATTGACCGAAATTGTCAGCTTGCATCAAGGTGCAAGTGGCAGGACAATGGGTCCAAGAGCACGACAAGGCTGGCACTCTCCAAAGCCACTCTCATAGCTGGAAATATCTGTTTGATAAAATAATTAGATTTGGACAATAAACAGACATAGTCTGGACCGAAGAAGGCTGAGAAAAAACCTGCAGAATTGCATAGTCTCTGGTGTTTAAGCTCGGATTTCAAAGAGATTCTCATCATGGTATTTTGATTACGTAGGTGATTGGTACGTTCTTTTTTCTTCTCAATACCTACAATTGTTTTTCTACGCCAAGGCTCATTAAGAAACCTTTTTTTAAAAAAAAAAAGTACAGATGGACTTCTATTTATAATTAAGTATTCAATTGTGCAGTTTTACTTAGACTTGAAAGACTTGATGAAAATAAAAGAAGAAACAAGATGGTGCTTGTTAATATGACGCAGCACAGAAAAATGAGAGTTTCTCCCATTTTCGAGGGAAGAGGGCGATGCTTGCTGGCTGACTTTGTAGTGACTTGAGATAATAATTTGGGATAACATACAGTGCACCTGTTTGCAGAATTTCTTCATTATGATCGAGAGAGAAGGCTAAATGGATGTCTAGCAGCCCCCCTTCTAGGGCTCAGAAGGGATTGTGTGGTCTCTGAAAGCTGATCGATTGCCAAATGACTTATATTTGTGGAATACAGTTCATTTACATTCCAATATTGCAAACAGTATGCCTAACAATTTTCAAATGACAGGATTGGACAACAGCCCGGATTGGAATAACTTAACAACATGGGAGTTGCTGCGTCATTCAACTCCAAATGGTAGACTTGGACAACAGCCCAGATTGGAAGATTGGAATGAAGTCAAGAAAAGCTGTGCTGGCAAATAGACAGTTGGGAAAATACGTATTTACAAATAAAGCTGTATTTGATGGCTGAAAGGATATATGATTTTTGACATGATTGAAAATCGCATAGCCATATCACTTTAAAGCGATAAGATCGGAAAGTGGAAAATATGAGAACAACATTAAGAAGGCAAGAACGAAGATATTGGAGATATGCTTCAAGAGGTCCAGACTATGGGAAGCCTGGAAATATTAATAATTAGGATTGTATTTTCTTTAATTTATTGTTTTTAATTGGATTATGATTATGGATATGTTAATTGCCTTTTTATTGGAAAATTAATAAAAATGATTTAAAAGAAAATAAGGAATTATAATAGCCAAATGTAGATCCCTCCCATCTGGGCCATAGCACCCCAGTACCTTGTGTCCATTATTCATATGGCTGGATGGATCCATTTTATTTCCAGTTCCATCTGTGTTCATTTATATATTGATTCCATTGATCTGTGAACTATGCAAAGAAGAGCATAGATTATCTCACCTGTATGCATTTCTAAAGCCCAATTTGTTAGGTATTTTTAATTTGAACTCATGAGCTGAGAATTATATTGCAAAATTCAGAGCACCAAAAAATCTAAATCATAATTATATTCCAACCCAAGTACAGTATTAGACTGGGAGGTGCAAAATTGTTTGCTTTGCTTATAAATACAGACAGAATTAAATTCTCTCCCATCTCAAGTTCTCAACTGAACTCTACTGAGGAAGAATTTGTGCTCAACTCCAGCTGGCTTTTTTTTCTTTTTTTCTTCATGTGATGCAACCTGACATTTGCCTCTAGCAGAGAGGATTATCTCGTTCAAGGAGAGCCTAAAAGTATGAACAAATGGGAAGAATATTGATAAAACAATATGGCTGTTCGCTGCACTTGTTTATGCCTCATCTGCTTTTTGGAGCAGTGGGCTATGCTATGAAAGGTTTCTTCTCAGGTTTTATGGTGGGGATTGACTGAGGGTTTCTCTACTGACACAAACATACCTATATGCTTCGGGCCTCGATTTCCTGTCTTACATGCAGCTGAATTGGTCCACAAGCTACTCCTGTGCTTGAAAGAGCACTGTGCTGAAATCTCCTTTCAATTTCTTGGAAAGTTTCTGTCCCAAAGGCTTCTATTTTTCTGCCTTATTTGCAACACACATTAGGGGTGTACACACATTGCATTCAGTGAATGTATAATCTGTGTACCTGTGTCTCAGATCCCACTTTGCAATGTGCTGCCTGGAAATCTTCTGTAAGACAAGCTTTCTCACAATTCCTATTTATCCCTATGGGAAAATTTCTCATGCGTTCCTGGCCAAGGAATTTTGAACCCCCCCCCCTCAAAAGGAAAAAGAACCCAGGAAAACTGCTCTCTGCTTTGTCAAATCACTCACCCTCCCTCCATTCCTCAGCCAACCAGTAAAAGGCAAACAAGGAAGTAAGAAAATGCTTTCCGTTCAGTTATCTGAATCTACAGTGTGTATAGCAAGGTTTGGATACTAATTATTCATTGTGAATTTTCATATAGCAAGCATTCATAAAGTGTACAAGTGTCACTGAACTGTATACTTCTTCACATATAACATTTGATGAGCGTTCAGTTTTTGCATCTGTGTACCCAACAGTTGGTGGGACGCGGGTGGTGCTGTGGGTTAAACCACAGAGCCTAGGGCTTGCCGATCAGAAGGTCGGCGGTTCGAATCCCTGTGATGGGGTGAGCTCCCGTTGCTCGGTCCCTGCTCCTGCCAACCTAGCAGTTCAAAAGCACGTTGAGTGCAAGTAGATAAACAGCGGGAAGGTAAACGGTGTTTCCGTGCGCTGCACTGGTTAGCCATAAGCGGTTTTGTCATGCTGGCCACATGACCTGGAAGCTGTACGCCGGCTCCCTCGGCCAATAACACGAGATGAGCGCTGCAACCCCTGAGTCGGTCACAACTGAACCTAATGGTCAGAGCCCCTTTACCTTTACCCAACAGTTGAGCTGTGAAATCACACTTTCACACAAGGGATGTTCACATGTTACATTCAATAAGTGTGCAATCAGTGCACACAAATAACAGAGCTGTATACACATGTGTTAGTCACACGTAATACACAAAACACGTACAATTTATGTACCTGTGAACAGAATATTTCAGCTGTGCAAATCGGCAAGTGCACACTTGTACACGTTTAGTGACAGCTTGCGCCTGTGTAAGATGTGAACAAGCCTTTTAGGATTTCCTTATGAGAATTTCACTCAGTTTTTCTCTCCCCTTTGATAGTTTTTGAATGCAATAGGCCTTCTCATCAATTAAGAAAGAGTGGTTGAAAAATGCATGGGAGAAAAAAAATTGACGCAGCACTAGTATGAAAAACTAGTGGATCACACTGGAAGGGTTAACGGTGTTATTACCTCCAAAAATGGAATGGGTTTTTCAGATACTGTTTGGATTCTCACCATGACCCCCAGCAGCTTCATATGAGCAGCTGTATCAATATGAATGCCTCTTGGAGCACCTGGGCCCACCCTTCTCGGTAATGTGGTCTGCTTTGTGGAATGCAAAGGTGAAGTTTATGTGCCTTTTGGCCTTTTGTGCCTTATGTGCATAGCTGCCAAGTTTTCCCTTTTCTCACGAGGAAGCCTATTCAGCATAAGGGAATTTCCCTTTAAAAAAGGGAGAACTTGGCAGCTATGCTTATGTGTCTTTTGACCTCTGGTCATATTTTGCTATTCCTCAACCAGAAATGGAAATATTGTATGTACTCATTCAGAAGGCCCTGGTTTGTTTGTTTGTTGTTGTTGTTTGGGGAACAACTTGCAAAAAATTGTATACTAGTCTAAAGCTGCATACAAAAATATGTTCATCCGGAGAAAAAATTGCTAGTGAATTTTCACGAGTGTTTGTTGTTGTTTTAAAAATTGCAAATTGCTATGGAATTGTAGAGTACAGAATTTAAAGCTGGGGGAAAAATAGACTCTCTGAGAATCAAAACTGACAGATTCTTTCATCCCTACCTGTCAGTCAACAAGTGCATGTACAAGCAGGTTGACTTGGCCGTGCAGCATCAACATCCCACAGTTAATGATTTCTTTGCAGGGGTTACGCTGAATAGATTTTAAAAATGCACGCGTTCCATTGATGCATTACAATACATACACAAGTCTGACATGCACCAGCAACCTGTAGACATAGATACAAAGTTAGCTCTGTGCCCAATAGCAATCTGCCCCTTCGTCATTTCTCCAATGCTGCAGAGAGGTCTTATTAAACTGGCAAGCATCACTTAATAATCATCCGCTGCTTTTCTTATTTCCCACTGCAAAAACTGCACAAGGCAGCTCTTCATTTCAGCAGCCGATTGGTGGCACAAGCAACTAGCCAAATGCTTGTCAAAAATATAAAAAAGTACATCTCAATTTGCTGATTGTTCTTCAGCGGCTCCTAGGAGATGAAAGCTGTCCACTTAAAGTCATATTTACAGTGAAGTACACACTGAGAAATCCTTTGCTTATTAGAAATGTGTAAGGAACACATCGTGGTAAGGTACTGAAGAAATAAACCACCCTGTGTATGTGTGTTTTCCCAAGTCGCAGAAGTTTGCAATCTCAGAAGAATTTGAGGTGTCACCTTCCTTTAAACTTCACGTGCGAAATGTAGAAAAACACCTGCCTGGAGAATTTAAGTCAAGGGTTTTAATGGAGCGGAAAGGAGCCATCATTTAGAATACAGGAGTACAACCCATAGCCAGAGGGCCAAATGTAGCCCTCCAGCTCATTAGGGGTGTTCTCCCCAAGCCCAGAGGTGGGAAATGAATCAATTGATGCCTGTTTGTGGAGGTTTGTGCATGAAAGAGAGATGGAATCCATGGTGGATTAACAAAGAGGAGGAGGGGGGACATCCTACCCACTTTTTGCCACGCCCACCTCCATTTCCTGTGCTTTTTATCTTGTTCATTAAAGATCTAGAATTCAGGACGAGTCCTAAGATAGGCAAGTTTGCTGATGACACTAAATTGCCCGGGGTAGTCAAAGCAATAAGGGACTTTGAAGAGCTCCAGAAAGGCTCTCTCCCAAGCGGGTTAATGGGCTGCAAAATGGCAGATGCGGTTCAATGGAAGTGGTGATATATCTATCTAGTCTAACTCTGCAAATACCCAGATGAGGCCTGAACTGGTGGTGAATAACTAAGAAATAGATCTTAGGATAGTGGCGGACAGCTCAGTGAAAATGTTGAACCAGGATGTGATAGCTATAAAGAGACAGAGAGAGAAAGTCCATGTTGGGAAGATTAATAATGAGTTAAAGAAAGTGTTTAAGTACACTTTTATTAAGAAACCAGAATCCTTTCTGTTGGGTATAATCGGCAAAGAAATTCCCAAGAAAGACATTACATTTTTTTTCTGTATGCCACGACAGCGGCTAGAATATTGATAGCTAAGAACTGGAAGACACAAGAGATACCAACATTGGAGGATTGGCAGATGAAATTGATGGACTTTATGGAACTTGCTGAAATGACCGGAAGGATCCGCGACCAAGGAGAAGAATCGGTGGCGGAAGATTGGAAAAAATTTAGACTGTATTTGAAAAAATATAGTAGAATTGAATAAGGAAATAGATTTATAGAATCTGCAGATCTTTGAATAGACTGGATAATGGGTGAAAAATTTGTTTGGGAAGTAGGATCAAGATTTATGATATAGAATTTGCTAAAAAGATTGGACGATGCACCGCAGAAGGGGGGAAACCGAGGAAGCCCATATAGGTTATGAAAATGTTATGGAAATCTTTGATATGTTTTCTTTTTACCTCATTTTTCTTCTGTTATTGTTTTCTTGCTTCATTTTTCTTTTTTGTGTTCATTTGTTGATGTATTTTTACTTATAAAATGAATAAAAATCAGAGAGAGAGAGAGAGAGAGTCCATGTTGGGAATCATTAGGAAAGGAATTGAAAATTAAACCAGTATTGCAATGCCTTTATTAAGATCTATGATGTGCCCACAGAAAAGTTCATACCCTCCAACCTTTCTCCGATGAAAATAGGGACGTTGTTGTTGTTGTTGTTGTTGTTCCCCACCCATCTGATGGGGTTGCCCCAGCCACTCTGGGTGGCTTCCATAATAATAATAATAATAATAATAATAATAATAATAATAATAATAATATACTGCCCTATACCCACAGGTCTCAGGGCAGTTCACCAGATAAAATCACAATATAAAATCACAAAAATACACAATCAAATTAAAAACAAAAAACAACTCAATAATCCCCCAACCCATATCAAAAGAGCATTGGATGTCAATCAACCAAAGACCTGGTTAAAGAGGAACGTTTTTGCCTGGTGCCTAAAGGTATATAATGAAGGCACCAGGCAAATCTCCCTGGCGAGAGCATTCCACAAACGGGGAGCCACTGAAGGAAAGGCCCATTCTCATGTTGCCACCCTCCGGACCTCTTGTGGAGGAGGCACACAAAAAAAGGCCTCAGAAGATGATCTCAGGGTCCAGATAGGTTCATATGGAAAGAGGCAGTCCTTGAGGTTTTGCGATCCTGAGCCATTAAAAAACTTCCCTATACAGTACAGGGCTGCTTTCAGATGCCTTCTAAAGGTTGTTACTTATCTCTTAGGCTCGGGGGTCACATAACTCCATGCCCTCCAACAGTTCTCCAATGAAAATAGGGACCTCCTAAGGAGAAGCAGGACATTCTGGGATCAAATCAGAAACTGGGGTGGCTTCTGTAAATCCAGGACTGTCCTAGGAAAATAGGGAGACTTGGAGGGTCTGAAAGTTCTGATCATCGCATGCCAAAAGGGATACAGTAGAACTGAAAAAAGCTGTTGCCAAATTGACTCGGGTCCACCAGGTACTTTTCCTCCTCCAAGTAGTTTTGCCGAGAATCTGCCTGCATTTTAAGAAGGGCTTTCCTTTTCAACAGCCCTTCTCCTGTATTAATAAAACATTCTCGGCTGTAGGCAGCTTGGTAATGAAGAGGAATCGAGAAGCTGAAAGTTTTGAGAGGCATTTTCACTTCTAAACAACATCCCTGAAATTCCTTCCTTCTCAAGCCAAGTTTAAATGAATTGCATATATACCCAAAATGCATTTTCCCCAGTGCAAAGTGAGACTGTTTATTAAGTCTCGATTATGCAAAAAAACAACAAAACAAACAAACAAACAAACCCCACGTCACTAGGTTTGCAAGAGTTCCAGTGGATGGACCATATGCTATCCTATCCATATTTTGTATGTTTATCTTCATTTGTTGGCTTGCAAAGTTCATACAGCAGCTATTTTTAAAATAGGGCAAATATGTTGGGCAGCTTGGAAGGTAACAGCCTTGTTTTCAAGAAGACTACGATGCTGATGACTAGGCCCACCAAAGGAGGGACAGGAAGTGATGAAGTGGGGACAGGAAATGTTTCTTCAATATCTTTTGAAGGGTCTACACATTATTTGTCAATACAGACTGTTGGCGTTCAAGTCTGAAAGTCAGAGAAGGCAAATGGGGGTGGGGGTGTTTATCAGGCAATCCTGCTACTTAGGGAACTCTGGGAATGCTGCACACAGGGGAACATCTTTACCTATTTTTAGGCACCAGGAAAATATTTTATCTTTTACCTGGGCTTTCAATCCTTAATTCAAAGGGTGGCGTTGTAGCCCCTCTCTTTTTGCAGGGTTTTATCTGTTTGTTTGTTTGTTTGTTTGTTTGTTTGTTTTTTAAAAATGAGATGTTATTAGTTTTAATGTAAGTTGCTTTGGGTCACTCTGTGAGAAACAAACAAACAAACAAATGTCAGTCTGTGAGATGAATAAGGGTTCGCCTAACAACTTTCAGGACCCTTAAAAACTACAGTTCCCATGATTCTTTGGGGGAAGCCAGACGGTTAAAATGGTATAATATTTCTTTAAATGTATGCTGAGGGTGTGATCTCAGAGTAGACAACCTTGAGTTAGGTTGTCCAATTGTCTAACCTGGTGCCAAGCAGCTTTGCATGCTCTTGTCTCTTGAAGAACCGTTCCTAAGTTGCCAGAAGAAGAAGAAATTGGGGACAGACATCACTCTATTGCTGATACGTCGCTCTATCACTGATGCAGTTTTTTCTAAATAACTCTGCAAATGAAAGGAAGTACTGAAAGGGCCCCCAGTCTCTGCCGCTAAGACCATCTTGGCTTCAATCACATAGATGTTATTTCCTATGCGGCGTCATGTATTGACCTCTCTGAAGCTTGATAAATCGGAAGACAGATTGCAGATGAGCTGTATGTGTTTAAGTATCGAGCTGATACATAACTTTCACACCAACCAGAAACCATTTATTGTCACCGCTGTCCGGAATATATCCTGACAGTTCAGTGGGAGTTTCAGTGCCATTTATTTTCAAATCAATACTCAATTACTAAGAGGAAGATTCACTCCTTTGCCCATTTTCAAGATGAAATTATGGACTGGGGCTATAACACTTAGTCAAGGCAAGCCACTGTCCATTAACTCATGATTCCCCCTTCCCTCCCCCATATGAATACTTTATTGACACTCCATTCTCTTCCCCCCATCACCGACCCACCGACACCCCCCAGTCTCCAGCTTTTAATTAATCATTGTGAAAAAGCCCTTTCACGTGGTGACTGATGACCAGAGAAAACAATTTTCTCCTAACTGCCTTTTAATTTCAACTCTGGGAGTGCTCATTGACTGGATCTCACAACAACCCATCAATGCTAGTTTTTAATGTGTTTTCTCCTTTGTTATTGAGAAGAATGGAGTGGCGAAGAGGCTTTGTGCTCCTCTTCATAACTCACATAATTGATTCGGTAAATGCAGCCCATTTGCGGGTGGATAAAAAGTGCTGTCAAAGGAGATAGTAGGTACTGTAAAAATTACCCCATTAACAGGAAATAAAGCTATTTACAATATTTAAAGGGTGGAACGTAACTTGCTCAACCTCCTTCTCGCACCCACCCACGAACCTTCACCCTTGGCCCCTTTTGCCTTAAACAACTTGACTGTGTGTATTTTGGGGGGGGGGTTGCTTTTTGCTTTTTTATTGTTTAAAGAAGCCTTGCAAATGACAACAAATAGACTCAGTTGCTTCAGGTCATTTCACACAACCTTTCAGATGCATCACAAAACGTAACACAGACGCGATCTGGGCTGATGTTTGGCTCACAGCGAGGCAGTCCTTGTGCGGTTAAACAGATATAATGGGAGCTGTGCAGCTTTTATGTGACTACGGTAAGTCTCTGTTCTCGCAAGCATAACAGTCGCTGTCTGGCAGCCACAAGAGATGGGAAAGGGAACCTGCGCTGAGTTTTAACTGCTATAGCCCACAATGTAATGTGTGCATCTACCGCCGTGCATTCAATTCCACAGCGTCCCAGGCTGCAGTCTGTTACCTGGGACTTGTGGGAACCACTGAGACACTGAAACCCTCTCTTCATAAGAACTATCTGCGAAGGAACCCAAGAAAACTTTTCTGCAGAGCCCAACCCATTCATTTGCCTCTCCCTGCCTGCATTCCATTTCCTGCTGTGATTTCAGTGAACACACAAGAACAGAAGCAGAGACTCACTGGATCAAACCAAAGGCTTACCTTCTCCTGCATCTTGTTTCCTACAGTGGCCAACCAGATGCCTATATGAAGCCCATGAGCAAAATATGTTGTCTTGTTGCTGTGGCATTGTTGCATGAGAAGACCCCCCCCCAAAAAAAACCACCCCCAAAATAAAGACACAATAGACACAGAATTTAGTTTTAAGGTTTTTGGCATTAATTTAGGCCACAACTTTATTGATTACAGCAGTGTTTCCCAACCTTGTGCCTCCAGATGTTTTCGGACTACAGTTCCCATCATTCCTGACCACTGGTCTTGCTAGCTAGGGATGATGGGAGTTGTAGTCCCAAAACATCTGGAGGCACAAGGTTGGGAAACACTGGATTACAGCATGTGAGTGGTTGCTTAGGCATTGGTTCCAGACTACCTGAACCTGCACAGTGGCAGGAACAGGACTGACACTGGGTACCACCATATGTCAGTAAGGGAAAACATCCTGGGGGAGCGAGAAGTGGCTTCGATCTCATACCTCACCCCACATGCTCCCAGGGGCTCTGGCGTGGCCCTAGCCCCTTGACAGGGTTCAGACGAAGTAAGGCGATCCCCTGGATTCCTTTAACGGAACTCCCTAGCAGCAGCGATGGAGGGCACAGCCAACCACTTCCCCTCCGAACAACACTGAACCAATGCCTAACCGCCAACCTTACAAAGTTGTGACGATTTGCTACATGGTAGGCAAAAACCAAGTGGCACCAGCCAATCAGTCAAATGGCAAAATTCCTACCTGCTCCAAAAACAGACAACCCTTAGACAGTCATAGCAAGGTCAGAAAAAACAAGCCTAACTAAAGGGAGAGGAGGCCAGGTGATCTGCTGCACATCACAAGAAAGTGAACCTCTCCAGCGATGTGTAGCAACTTATATAGCCCCTCAGCAGCCAATAGCCATTGGCTCCGAATTAGCCAAATCTCTGTCCTAGCAACCGAGGGGCAACCAATGGGGTGTTGCAGCCATCCAAACGGTCCTGCCCCACCACAGGGAGGCAGTTTATGGTGATCTCACCGCAACATGTGCCCTCCATGATGGAGGACATGATTTATCCCACTCTTCAACCAAAAAGGGCTCCCAAAAACAGCTAACAACAACAACAACAACAAATTATTTATACCCCACCCATCTGGCTGGGTTTCCCCAGACACTCTGGGCGGCTTCCAACAAAAGATTTTAAATACCGGTACATTAAAACTCCAGTCATTAAAAACTCCCCTAAACAGGGCTGCCTTCAGATGTCTTCTACACGTCAGATGGTTGTTAATTTCTTTGACATCTGATGGGAGGGTGTTCCACAGGGTGGGCACCACTACCGAGAAGGCCCTCTACCTGGTTCCCTGTAACTTTGCTTCTCACAGTGAGGAAACCACCAGAAGGCCCTCAGCGCTGGACCTCAGTGTCTGGTTGAACGATGGGGGTGGAGAAGCTCCTTCAGGTATACAGGACCGAGGCCATTTAGGGCTTTAAAGGTCAGCACCAACACCTTGAATTGTGCTTGGAAACGTACTGGGAGCCAATGTAGGTCTTTCAAGACCAGTGTTATGTGGTCTCAGTGACCACTCCCAGTCACCAGTCTAGCTGCCGCATTCTGAATTAGTTGTAGTTTCTAAGTCACCTTCAAAGGTAGCCCCACGTAGAGCGTGTTGCAGTAGTCCAAGCAGGAGATAACCAGAGCATGCACCACTGGGTCAGACAAGCATCAGTCCCTGCCCTCAATCTAAGAGATGCAACACAAGTGGAAAGGGGACTGGGGGGAAGAGGAATAAACCAAACTCAAGCACTAAATGAGAGCCACAGTCTCTCCTGCTCTTGTGCCCCAGACGTATACTCCCTCTGCTCCAGGATATATACACCTTTAGCTAAACTCAGTCACCCCTGTGATATAAAAGGGCTTCCAACTTCCCTTGCCTCTGCCACGCTTTCACATACTGTATATTAGCATAGGAAACTGCCTTCTCCCAGCTCACATACCCTCCAACATTTCTCTGATGAAAACAAGGACATCCCATTCCACAATGATAATTTTACTATTTATACCACAGCCATCTGACTGGGTTGCCCCAGCCACTCTGGGCAGCTTCCAACATATATGCAAACATAATAAAACATTAAACATTTAAAAACTTCCCTATACACCAGTGTCTTCTAAAGGTTGTATAGTTACTCCTCTCCTTGGCTCAGGGTTGCATCACTCCATACTCTCCAACATTTCTCCAATGAAAATAGGGACATCCTACCTCAAACATTTCTGTGATGAAAATAGGGGTGTCCTATTGTCGTGGCGAAGGGGCTTGAATAACTCCAAGAAGCTATGAGCTATGCCATGCAGGGCCACCCAAGACAGACATGTCATAGCCAAGAGTTTAGACTAAATGTGATCCACCTGGGGAAGGAACTGGCCAACCACTCCAGTATTTTGCCAAGAAAACTCCATGGGCATAAAAAAGGAGAATCTTTGTGAAGAAAGTGAGAGTTTCCAAGGCATGCTCTGGTTCATGGGGTCACGGAGAGTCGAACACGGCTAAGATGACTAAACAAAACAAGGTAAAGTGGAACATTCCGGAATCAAATCAGAAACTGGGACGGCTTCTGTAAATCCGGAACTGTCCCTGGAAAATAGGGACACTTGAAGCACCCTTAAGCTAGCCAATTCCCCTCAGGTGTGTTGGAAGATGCTATTCTGTCAGCAAAGCTGAAATAAGGTGCAACTACCAGTCTGGTTGGCTTCAGTATGTTTAAGACAAAACAAAAAAAAGGTTGGGGCGGCATCTCCTTCATCTCGGGAAGGCCAGTTCTGGTGTGCATACATGAATATTCTCCATTTTGAGGTTCATGAGCCCACTACGGATTGCCATGCATAGCGACGAACCTGCGATGTGGCAATTAGAGTTAACATCTCTAGAGAAGGAGCTAGCTATAATGAGGGTCATATAGCAAGGATTCGTTATGAGACTGCGGGTCGGGGGGTCACCTCGCCAGATCATCTGCATTGCATTAAAGTGGAGAGATCCTGGGCAATGCTCCTTTTCCCTGAACACCGGATGCTCTCTCTCTCTCTCTCTCGCTTTCCCTTCAAAAAGTGCCTGTGGAATTTGTCTCTATTTAATGCCCACATTTCCCTCACACGCATTATTATTGTGTTGCCATGGAGATCCTCTGGAACGTTTCTGACACGGATTGCATCATGGAACTGAACTTTGTCACCTAATCCCGAATTGCAAAAAGATGACAGGCCAGAAGGATCGCAACCAAAAACGTAGTTAAAGAGCTTGTAACAAATGTTGCTGGTGGAAGCAATGGGTGGGAGTGGGGGGAGGAGAAGTGCCTCTGAGTCCGTCTTGCTCTGCAGCTGCAAAGAATAAAAGAAATATTTCAAAATCTAAGCTGTTACTTTTAGCACAGCTACCTTTCCTTAATCCCTTTTCCACAAATTGCTCCATGCTGCCTTGACAAAACAGACTATAAATAAAAACTATAACCTAATATGTATGAAAGAAAGATATCGCAGGTTTCGTACATGTCTAGAAAATTGTCTAAATAGTTTTGCAGCTATTTATGTACTGGTTTTTCCCCCCTCCCCCTCTATGTTCTTTTCTTTTAAAGCCATCAGATACACTCTATTCTCTTTCTTGCATGCTATTTTCATTATTTCTGAATTGCCTTCCACGCGAATCATAAGGCAATTTTCAAATACACAATGAAAACAACTGAAATAGTTTTTAAAACAGTATTTTTAAAATGCAAAATAAATACATAAGACAGAGACTTTTCCATCCAGCTGGGGAAAACTTTTTGAAAGGAAAAGAAAAGCAGTATTCAATTGGTTTGTTTTAAAAAAATAATTGTTTTATGAGTATAGGGTACCATATGCACAATACATTTAAAGCAGTTCCGTGCCACTTTAAATAGAGCCACCATTCTCAGAGTGCCATTATTATTATTATTATTATTATTATTATTATTATTATTATTATTATATTTATACCCTGCCAATTTGTCTGAGTTTCCCCAGCCACTCTTCTTCTTCTTTGGCGATCACTCGTATCCGAGTAAGATGGTCTTCCATAAACACGGTTTTAACATTGAGTTCGTAAGTGACTGTAGAGGCCAATTCTGGATCCACACGTCCTTCCACAGTGGGGACATTGTTTTCCAGGCAGGAGTTGATCATGGTATGGATTTGCCAAGTGTGTCTTCCTCTTAGCACGTTTCTCCCTTGCGTTCTGTGTTCGAGCACCTTAAAAGGTGTAAAACCATGTAAAACCATGAAAAAACATCAAGTATTCAATGCTTCCCTACACAGAGCTGCCTTCAATCTCTCCTCCCAGGGAACTCTGAGAGGAAAATTGGGGTCTCTTAGCAACCCTTAGCACCCTTATCAAGCTACAGCTCCCTTTGCACCATGTCAGACATACCACCGGTGACCCTCAGGCAGGGAATCTTGAGGAATTCTGTCCTTGGGGATTCTGGTAGGAACAGACCTGATTTGCACCTAATGTGAAGAAAGCTTCCATACCTCCTGAATGCCCTGATGCAATTCTAAACTCAAAAACATCAAGACAAAATTTGCAGTACAGTTTTTGCAAGGCCACCAACCTGAATGGCTGTAAAAGAGGACTGGACATATTAATGGAGTCAAAGGCTGTGGTGTGCTTCCAGTATTCTCCTGAATACCAGTTGCTGGAAAGCACAAGAGGGGAGAGGGCCCTTGGGTGCTGGACCCGCTTGAAGATTCCCCACAGGTATCTGGGTACCCACAAGATGCTGGACTAGATGGGCCATTGGCCTGATCCAGCAGGCTTTTCTTATGTTCTTAGAAAACACCATTTAAAATGTACACTTTGAAAGAAAATACGTATCAATATATACGTGTTTCCACTCAACATTTTGTGTAGATTTTTTTTTAAAAAAGGATCACAGATCAGAAATGAGACTGAATGGACTTTGGAGTGAACACATGTTAAAGTGATATGGACCAGAGAATCACATGAACCCTTCCTATTCTAACAATGCAACTCCATACATGTCTATTTTTGCAAAGGAAATCCTTTACACGCTTATGAGAGGCTAAGCCCACAGAAAGTTAGAGTCATGGGGTTGTATCCAATGTTAGTCATACTCAGAACAGACCAATCGAAATGAATGGGCATTACTACTTTAGATTTATTAATTTCAGTGGGTCTACTCTGAGTACAGCTTAGCTGGCCACAACCCTTAATTCTGAGCAGACATGGATAATATTTCACTGAACATCAGGATTTGGACAATCTTGAATCAAAACATGCATGCTCACAAATACTGGGTTTTACACGTTTTGCTATGCAAAATCTACCAGGATCATCACTTGTGGAAACGGCCTTAAATGCGTCCCCTTTGTTCGGAAATTCAAAAGCGCAATTCTCCTGCTTTGAGAACAACCTTCCCTGGGTAAATAACAAGCTAGGAACATAATTGCTTAACAAGTCTTTGTAAAGTGGGCCAAAAAACCCAGTTTATTTATCGGCTGCCGGCTCCCCGCAGACTGAATGGATTTCTGTTCAGGTGTTAATTTGGAAGACCGGAATTTTAAGTTGAGCTAATCAGAAGGTTTTCATTTGCAGCGATCTGGCTGACAAGCATACAGAGTGGCAGAGGTCACCGCTATCCAGCTGAACCTGGCTGCCGAAATGATTGAATGGAGCGGGTGGGGACGCCGAGCCCTCAGCACTGGTATTTCCAACTTAACTGGTTGGAAATAATGATGCGGGTTATGTCAAGACATTCGTTTAAATATCAAGCAGGGTTCTTCAATCTGTGTAAGGCACAAAGGTCAAAAAGCGATGTGGGATATGATATTGCCTGTTCTTATTGTTTTCTGCAGGATAGTGTGCAGAAGTAACTACTAAGCACAGGCGCCTTTAATAAAAGCAGGCAATCTGCGCTGTTTCTCCCTTATAAAGGCTGGATGGGAAGTTTTCCTATGATATGCCTTCTTCTTTTTTTCCCTGCCAGGCATTAAGCGTAGGGAATGACATGGAATTTGTTTGTTTTGTTGACAAATGCATTTTCCTTCATCTTCAGTTGTGCATTATCGCCACACTATTGCAGCTAGGTTTTAGGTAATATTAAATTAATTTTAATACATGGATGCTTTCAATCATATATACTAACAGAAACCTCAGTTCCCTGGGCACTGGTCCTTCTGTAGCCAAAAAGTCACAATCTCTGCATGAGATGGGGGCATCAGCAGGATTGGGGGGACACCAAGGTTTGGTGATATATATACACACACACACACATGGGCATAGCTGCCAAGTTTCCCGCTGAAAAATGCGGGATCAGCAGCGGCGTGGCACTGGAAGTCGGTTCTACGCATGTCCGGACATGCGTAGAAGCAACTTCTGGTGCCGCTCTGCCCGATTTCCGGTGCCCAGACATGGGGAGAGCGGCACCCGAAATGGAGCCTCCCTGGCAGGTAGGAAATCCGGGGGATATCCGGGATTTTTTTCTATTCGGGATAACAGTGGGAAACAGATTGAAATCCAGGGGTTTCCCGCAAAAAGCGGGATACTTGGCAGCTATGCACATGGGGAAACCAGCCAGGAAGACCCCAAAACACCCCAATGAGTACTAAGCATGCTCAGTGGGACAGAATACTGACTCACTGCTGAGGGGGAGATGGGAACAGCTCTGGTGGAAGGAGAGGCTGAAATCCTGAATTCCCAGTGTTCCCTGTGAAGAGGGACTGATACATAAACCACTAGCACTGTGAGGGGGGTGCAAGCGTCTCATAACATCGCTCAGCACCCCTAACAAACTGCAGTTCCCAGGATTATTTGGGAGGAGCCTTAACTGCTAAAGTGTTAGGTATATGCATAGTGAGCTAGGAGAGGAACTTTGAGGCCAGATTAGAGCATACTATGCTAGGTGGACCAACAGCTGAATTCAAAGTAAGGTAGTTCTGTGAGTGTTCAGTTGTTGTTGTTGTTTAGTCGTGTCCGACTCTTCGTGACCCCATGGACCAGAGCACGCCAGGCACTCCTGTCTTCCACTGCCTCCCGCAGTTTGGTCAAACTCATGTTCGTAGCTTCGAGAACACTGTCCAACCATCTCGTCCTCTGTCGTCCCCTTCTCTTTCCCAACATCAGGGTCTTTTCCAGGGAGTCTTCTCTTCTCATGAGGTGGCCAAAGTATTGGAGCCTCAGCTTCACGATCTGTCCTTCCAGTGAGCACTCAGGGCTCAGAATGGATAGGTTTGATATTCTTGCAGTCCATGGGACTCTCAAGAGTCTTCTCCAGCACCATAATTCAAAAGCATCAATTCTTCGGCGATCAGCCTTCTTTATGGTCCAGCTCTCACTTCCATACATCACTACTGGGAAAACCATAGCTTTAACTATACGGACCTTTGTTGGCAAGGTGATGTCTCTGCTCTTTAAGATGCTGTCTAGGTTTGTCATTGCTTTTCTCCCAAGAAGCAGGCGTCTTTTAATTTCATGACTGCTGTCACCATCTGCAGTGATCAAGGAGCCCAAGAAAGTAAAATCTCTCACTGCCTCCATTTCATCCCCTTCTATTTGCCAGGAGGTGATGGGACCAGTGGCCATGATCTTAGTTTTTTTGATGTTGAGCTTCAGACCATATTTTCAGTAGAGTGTTCAGTAGATGATCCTCAATTTATTTCTATTTTTTCAAACAGTTACTGTTCAAGAACCCTTTTCAATGCATGCGTTTTTAAGAACTCCCTGGCACTGTGCCTGACGAAATGGGAGTCAATTTGTTCCCCTCTGCCAGAGTGTTCTTAAAACACTTGATACTACCTCCTGTAATTCTCCATCTTGAAATTATCTTGGCCAGATGTTTCTTCAGATCTGGTATTTCTCAGCGTATAGATTTAAACAACATCACAGGATTGGGTGAGAAAGAACATCCCCTGAAGCTATTGCCTTTATTTGCGGCTGGGGTGGAGTGATTGAGAGAGAACGGAACAATGGGAGGCCACAGGAGAGCAAATGGCTTCTGAGTCAAGAGGTGAGCCTAAGGCACTAGATGGGTAGTTATGGGCCCATTCGCCCTTTGCATTTGCATTGCCATTTAATTTAACAGATGTGCTTAACTTGCATTCATCACAATTCCGGGTTTGTTAAAGTCATTCTTGGAGAGGTCAAAATATGAAACTTTCAAAGATTACATGTTCAGTGGAACACAAGGTGGAGTTTTAGGGTGATGCCTAGACTGAGTCAGGCCACTGGTTCACCTAACCCAGTGCTGTCCACACTGACTAGCAACGGGTCTCCAAGATTCAGACAGGGAGTGACTGGTCATATGGCACCCTGAGCAAGGACAAAATTTGGCGTCCCCTCCACAAAAAGAATCTTTCTTTCCCCCCACAGTAATTCACTGTAGTACTGTACAGTTGTTTTTTTGTGGATAATCTCAGTAAATTTAGGTATTATTATTATTATTATTATTATTATTATTATTCATCCTCTCAGCTCGGTACCATGTGTTGGGGAACTACCTGGACTGCCCTAAATCTGGCACTGTTCCCAGCCATATTTTGAGATGTCTGCCAACAGATTAATATTTTGACAATGTTCTTTCACATAAACTCTATACATGTCCCACTCTCTGATGAATTTTTCATCTGTCACGTCTCGTAACCTCAGTGATAGTCTTGCTAGTTCAGCATACTCTCTTAATTTATTTTGCCAGTCTTATTTGGATGGGATATTGTCACAGTGGCCGGAGTGGACTACTTCAGAGTAACGACGCTACGCAGCTCTGCATTTTATTCTTTTATTGGTGCTGCGTATTTACAGTGCTCAAGTCATTGCTATTTACACGGAGCGATGTTGTCAGTCGGTTTCAGAACCTCCTAATGGCTTTTGGCGCGTCTTTCTCCAACACAAAAGCTTTGGCAGACCCATCCTCTTGCCCCTCCTCTTCCTGCGTAATTCTGGAGTTGGGGGGATGGGTTTTCCCCCCTTACTTGCCCCTTCCTGTCCCACCTGGGACCCTGGCTCCTCTACCTTGCCTGAGCCTCGGACACGACTTCCTGCTTCCCCACTGGAATCGGAACTCTCCCTGCTTTCCCCTTTGCTCGGGGACGGGCTTGAACTCAGGAGGGGAGGGACTTCGCGATATCCCCTGTCCCTCACATCCACCCCCCTCCCAAGCTCTCCTTCACCCCTCCCCAGGCCCCCCCCATGTGTCGGTGACGACTGGAAGCCTAAAAACTCGGTGCTCTCCGAGCCCGTTGGTGTGAACACCTCCCCCCAGTCCTGCGAGCCCCCCCCTTCCGCCTGGGAGGACGGGAATCCCAAAAAGTCCGTGGCGTCAGAGCTGGTGGGGGTAAAAATGTTTTGCCAATCTGCTCCTTCCTCTGACTGGGTGGATCTTGGCGACACCCATACCTCATCCTCTGGTTCCTCAAACTCCGCTTCCCAGCGCCATGGTGAGCTGTTCTCCCGTGCCTCCTCCTCCTCCCCCTCCCTTTCCATGTGCCAGGGCTTGGGTCTGTGGGGAAAGAGGGCGTGAAATTCTTCCACCAAGAATTCCTCCTGTATCTGAGTGGCGGGAACCCATTCATTCTGGGACGGTGGAGCATCCTCCCATGCCATGAGGTACTCCAGGCCCCCCACCCCCCACCTTGAATCCAGGATGGCCGTGGCCTCATTGAGTTGCTCCCTGCTTTCCCTCTCCCCCCCTCCCTCGGGGGTTTGTTCGCTGTCTCTGAGCCTGCTGCTTTCCCTGTACGGCGACAGCAGCGATCTATGAAACACTGGATGCACCCTCATGTCCTCTGGCAGTGCCAGCCTGTATGCCACCGGGTTGACCTGTTGCGTGACCGTGAAGGGGCCCAGCCATTTGGGTGCCAGCTTTTTGCACCTCCCTCTGGTGGGAAGGCCCTCCGAGGACAACCACACCTTGTCCCCCACCCTGATGACCTCCCCTTGTCGCCTGTGGCGATCTGCCCCCTTTTTGTACGCTTCCTTGGCCCTCTCCAAGTGTTCTCTGAGCTGCTGGTGCACCGTCTCCAGTTCCTCTGCCCAATCCTCAGCCTGTGGGCCCTCCTCCTCCTCCTCCCTCTCCCTCTCTGGGAAAGATCTGAGGTCGCGCCCGTAATTGGCCTTAAAGGGCGACACCCCTGTGGAGACGTGCACTGCATTGTTGTAGGCAAATTCTGCTAGTGGCAAGCGATCCACCCAGTCCGTTTGCCGCTGGCTGACGTAGCATCTCAGGTACTGCTGCAGAATGGCGTTGACCCTCTCCGCTTGTCCGTTGGTCTGCGGGTGTCTAGCCGTCGACAAGCTGACCTCCACCTGCAGGAGGTTCATGAGCCGCCGCCAGAACCTGGAAACAAATTGGCGGCCACGATCCGAAATAACCCTTAAAGGTAATCCATGCAGTCTGAAAATGTGATCAACAAACAGTTTGGCTGTCTCTTCTGCCGAGACTGCCCTGGCACACGGTATAAAGTGACACATTTTGGACATGAGGTCCACCACCACCAACACTGCAGTCTTACCCCTGGACGAAGGCAGATCTGTGATGAAGTCCATGGACACCACTTCCCACGGCCTGTGTGGTGTGGCTAAGGGCTCCAGCAACCCTGGTGGCGCTGCTCTGACCACCTTCGCCCGCTGGCAGGTGGTACAGCCCCTTACATAGTCTCGAACATCTTCCCTCACCCCTGGCCACCAGAAGTGTCTCATGACTAGGTGAGTGGTCTTGTCCCTTCCAAAATGCCCCGCTGTAGGGTTGTCGTGCATCTGCTTGAGGACCGTACGTCGAAGCTGGGTGGTGGGTAGGTACAGCGCACCCTTGTAGAAAAGCAGCCCCCTGCGTTCTGCAAAGTCTTTTGCCTGCTCCCTCCCCCCTCTCAGTTCTCTGAAGATGCGGTTGGCAAATTCATCCGCTGCCGTCAGTGCTGTGAGTTCTGCCTCGCTCACCACTGCTGCTCCGCAGGACCATGCCGACGGGGGGGAAATGTGCCTTGGGGCTGGTGGCGCCTCCTCCTCCATGTACTCTGGCTTGCGGGAGAGGGCATCCGCCCTGACATTCTGCTCTCCTGGGATGTAGTGTATGGAGAAGTTGAAGTTCGAGAAGAACTCCGCCCACCGTATCTGCCGCTGGTTGAGCACCCTGGCAGTTCTCCAGAACTCCAGGTTCTTGTGGTCTGTGCACACCTGGATGGGGTGCTTGGCGCCCACCAGGAAGTGTCTCCAGTGCTGGAACGCCGCGTGGATCGCAAGAAGTTCCCGATCAAAAACTGTGTAGTTTCGCTCGGGCTGGGTCAACTTCCTGGAGAAGAAGGCACAGGGTCTCCACTCTCTGTTGGCGTCCAGTTGCAACAAAATGGCGCCCACAGCCTTATCAGAAGCATCTGTTTCAATGCGTAGGGGCGCGTCCTGAACCACGTGGAACAGGTTCTGGTCTGAGGCGAACACCCTCTTGAGGCTTTCGAACGCTGCTTGCGCCTCTGGTGTCCACCTGAACTTCTGCTTGCCTCTCAGGCAGTCAGTGATGGGAGCCGTAACTCGAGAGAAGTTCTTGATGAACTTCCTGTAGAAGTTGGCAAAGCCTAGTAGGCGTTGGGCATCTTTGCGCGTCCTGGGGCTGTGCCAGTCCAGGATGGTCTGCACCTTGTCCTTGTCCATTGCCAGCCCCTTGTCTGACAGCTTGTAGCCCAGGAAGTCCACCTCCTTGGTGTGAAACTTGCACTTCTCCAGCTTCACATACAGGTGGTTCTCCTTCAGGCGCTGTAACACCTCCCTGACGTCCTTCACGTGCTGCACTGGGTCGTTGGAGTAAATAAGGATGTCATCCAGAAAGACCAAGCATTTCCTGAAGAGTAGGGACCCCAGGACGTGGTGCATGAAGGCCTGGAAGCATGCTGAGCCCCCTTGCAACCCGAAGGGCATCACCAGATATTCAAAAGAGCCCAGAGGCGTGAACATCGTGGTTTTCCACTCATCGCCTTCCCGGATCCTGATCAAGTTGTACGCCCCCCTCAGGTCTAGCTTGGTGAAAATCTTGCCTCTGCGTGCCGCTGTCAGGAGATCATCCACTCTGGGCATGGGGAAAGCCACTGGCTCTGTCACCGAATTCAGCCGTCTAAAATCCACCACAAGACGGCGCTGTTGCGTGTCTTTCTTGTCCACCCAGAAGACCGGGCTGCCCCCTGCTGCCTTGCTTTCTCTGATGAACCCCCGCTTGAGGTTCTTGTCGATAAAAGCGCGCAGATCCTCCAGTTCCTGGTCTGACATGGCGTACAGCTTGGCTGGGGGTATAGTTGCCCCAGGCACCAGGTTGATCTGGCAGTCAAAAGGCCTGTGCGGGGGCAGGTGGTCGGACTCCGCTTCACTGAAGACCTCCTGCAGGTCCCAGTATGGTTTGGGTATCGCCTCACCCCCTTTGACGTGCATGGTGGCCACCGTGGCTATCGGAGGCCCCTCCCCTGGTTGGTGCTGCATGCAATGTTCCAGGCAAAAGTCCGATCCAAAAGTGATGCATCTCTGATGCCAACTTATGGAGGGGTCGTGGCGCGCCAGCCAGCTCATGCCCAAAACGATTGGGGGGTCTGAGATGGTGGTGACGTTGAATGCCAGTGTCTCTGAGTGCCTTCCAACCGTCATTCTCATGGGGGGGGTTTGATGAGTGATGGCCCCTCCCAGCAGCTCTCTGCCGTCAATGGTTGCCACGTGCAGAGGAAAATCCAGCTGCAGAAGCTGGATCTGGTGCTCTTCTGCAAAGTTTCTCGAGAAGAAGTTGGCTGAGGCACCACTGTCAATTAGGGCGAGGACCGTCAATGGATAGCCATTAGGGAGCGTGAGCGTCACTTCTAGAACCACTCCTGCTCTGGGAGGGGTGGGCTGGCTCTGCTCCTCTCTGTGCGGGTGGGTGGGCTGGGGCTGTTGTCTGCTGACTGTGCCTGGCTGCCGCCCCTTGTCTCCTGCAGCCAGGCTTTCCCGTTTCCCTGCTGTGGTGCTGCGTCAGTGGGGGAGGGCACAACCGTTCCCGCCTTTCCTTGCCACTCCCTGCGATGTGGGCAGTCTCTGACGAGATGCTGGGGGGAGTTGCAGAGAAAGCAATTCCCACCCCTTCCCTCCTTGCGTCTTGGCGCCGCTGGGGTTTGAAAAGCCCGCGCGCGCGCGCTATCAATCTGCATGGGTTCCTGGTCCTGACTGGCCCCAGGCGTGGCTTGAAAGGGTTGTTGAGGGAGTGGCTTCTCCTGCGACCGTGGGAACCAAGCCCGCTTTGCGCGCGTTGCTTGCTTGTCGCTCCATCTGGATTCCTGCCTCACCCCCACCGCCAGAGCCGCTTTGCTCAGTTGATCCATATTACTGGGCTTTGGACCTCTCGAGAGCTCATCCTTCACCTCCTCATGCAACCCCAAGTAAAACGCCGCTTGCATTGGGGCAGACTCCAGATCCCACCCCAATCTGTGCACCAGCATGGTGAATTTCGCCCAATACGCGCGAACTGTCATATTTCCTTGGCGTAAATTATGAAGTTCCTCCTTAGTCTGGTCCATATGACTATCGGACGAATACATCGTTTTCAAACCTTCTAGAAATAGTTTGACATTCTTCATGCAAGGATTCCTTGTTGCAATTAACGGTCTTAGCCACTCCCTGGCCGCCCCTGTAAGGTGCTCCACAATAAACGCTACTCTGTGCTCATCATCAGGGAACTCATCGTGGTGCAGCTCAAGAGCATACACAATCTCAGTCTCAAAGCCCTGAAACTCCTTCGGGTCTCCATTGAACTTGCTTACTAGGGTCCCGGCTCTCCTTCCTGGCAGCACTTGGACTTGGGGTGCCCCTCCCGCCTTGTTTTTCTCTGCATCCAGCTTGTTTTGGAGGTCTACCGCCACCGCCCTTAAATGCTGCTCTTTTTCCTGGAGCTCTCTCACCTGTTCCGCAAGTTGTAGCCGGTCGTCCTGGACCTTCTTAGTCTCCTCTTTAGCTGCCTTCAATTCTCCCTGCGCCTGCAGCGACAGCTGTTGCAGTTCTAGCTGGGCTTGCTCAGCGATCTGCCGCCACTTCTCCGCCTCTGACACGCTCATCCCGGCAACTCCAAAGTAGCCCAAAAATGATTAGGAGGTTGCTGTCACAGTGGCCGGAGTGGACTACTTCAGAGTAACGACGCTACGCAGCTCTGCATTTTATTCTTTTATTGGTGCTGCGTATTTACAGTGCTCAAGTCATTGCTATTTACACGGAGCGATGTTGTCAGTCGGTTTCAGAACCTCCTAATGGCTTTTGGCGCGTCTTTCTCCAACACAAAAGCTTTGGCAGACCCATCCTCTTGCCCCTCCTCTTCCTGCGTAATTCTGGAGTTGGGGGGATGGGTTTTCCCCCCTTACTTGCCCCTTCCTGTCCCACCTGGGACCCTGGCTCCTCTACCTTGCCTGAGCCTCGGACACGACTTCCTGCTTCCCCACTGGAATCGGAACTCTCCCTGCTTTCCCCTTTGCTCGGGGACGGGCTTGAACTCAGGAGGGGAGGGACTTCGCGATATCCCCTGTCCCTCACAGATATCTTCTCCCTTCCAGCCTTTTGCAATTAAAATCCTGGCAGCGACTGTAGCATACATAAAGACTCTCCTAAACTTTTTTTTGGAATCTCATTACCCATAATTCCTAGCAGGAAGGCTTCTGGCTTTTTTAGGGAAGGAGCATTTGAAAATTTTCTTCAGCTCATTATAAATCATTTCCCAGAACTGTCTAATCTTTTTACAGTTCCACCACATGTGGACCATGTACCTTCAGCCTCCCTATGGGCAGGTTGATTCAGAGGGAGATGCTTCTTCAAAGCCCCAAGATGCCCAGGGCTCTATAGGTCATCACCACCATCTTGAATTTGACCAGGTAGCATGCTTACAACCAGTGCAGCTCTGTTATGATTGGCGTCACACCAATTTCCATTTTTCTAGAAAAAGGGGTGTTGAAACTCACCATGAACACCTCCATTGTTCTCTTATAAAGGCAATGGTGCCCATCTGAGAGGTGCCAGAACTGAGTTCTGGCAAGTTCTGGCTGGGAAAAATAGTTCTGGTGTCACATGACCCCAATGTGGTCCCTTTAAGTCACACTCATATCGCCTCAGACCCTGGCTATGAAGGTAAAACAAATATTTTCTCCACACAAGCAAAAGATGCTAAAGCTTGTTAGCATTCAGGAAATGTTAAATTGCCGAGAAAGCCTTCCTGTAGAAATGAAACGCTATATGTTTTTTGTTCCTTCAGACAAGGCCTCAAATTGTCGGTATTTGTTAGTCGTTCTCAGCAGGATAGCAGGTATTTTTAGCCTTGCTGTATACTGTAAGTCAACAATTGTCCCCAGGGCTACATCCCTTTTAAGTGTTCCCAGCTAAGGAGCTTGACTTCGGCTCTTGGTCTTCCATCCTTTGGTTATGAAATTTCCACAGCTGTCTCTTTATAATCCACCTCATTTCCTCATCTTAAAACCTTTGACATTTTCAAAGCACTCAAAAGACCCCGAAGGAGCAAGAAGGTGAAAAACGGCAATGACAACAAATAGGGCTTGACATACACTGCAACATGGTGTCATCCAAGTATTGTTGGAATACAGCTCCCAACAACCCCGGCCAGCATGGCCAATGGTCAGAAATGGTGGGGACTGGGGTCCAGCAACACCTGGAGGGCAACATGTTGATTATCTCTGTAACCCAAACATCAGGAGTCAGGAAAGAATAAATATCCATTACTCCGTGGTGCCCAACGAGTGACTCAGTTGGGATTTGGCCCTGAAAAGATATTACGTGGCCTCCAGTATTCCTATCCAATTTTAACCTCCAGCCAATCAATTTCATGGGAAGACTCAAATTTTGTAGTCTTGTTAGAAAAGGAGAGAAGCTTCTATTGATCCATAGAATGTATGATTTTACAAACCTCTATCATGTCTACAAACACATTTTGATCCACTTGCAAGCGAATGAACCTATGAGCCTCTGGGTCTATCCATATAAATATATTTCCATATCAAAAGATCAATATGTCCAGGTTTGGAGGTGGGGCCTTTGGTGGGGCCTAGGTGGCGCTGTGGGGGGACCCAGGTGGCGCTGTGGGTTAAACCACTCAGCCTAGGGCTTGCTGATCATAAGGTTGGCGGTTCGAATCCCTGTGACGGGGTGAGCTCCCGTTGCTTGGTCCCAGCTCCTGCCAACCTAGCAGTTCGAAAGCACGTCAAAATGCAAGTAGATAAATAGGAACCGCTACAGCGGGAAGGTAAACGGCATTTCCATGTGCTGCTCTGGTTTGCCAGACGCGGCTTTGTCATGCTGGCCACATGACCTGGAAGCTATACACCAGCTCCCTCGGCCAATAATGCGAGATGAGCGTGCAACCCCAGAGTCGGTCATGACTGGACCTAATGGTCAAGGTCCTTTTAACCTGGAAGAAGTAGGGTGTTCAAATGGAAGATCGTTTAAGACTGCATCCGATCTTCTTAAATACTCTGTGCAAACTGGGCATGCTTGTGTTGTGGGTGGCGGACTTTTTACTGCTCTTGGGGCCTTAGCAAATGCCACTCTTTGGCCCCTGAATATGACAATAGGCTGCTTCACAGACCACTTGATTTGGAGAGAGCACATCTGGAGTTTGCCACTGCCCTCTTCCTTCCGTAATGATGTGCCACACCCAGGAAAGGTTGCTTCTGCTCTGGAATTGTGCTAGAAGTTCAGCTTGAAGAATGATAATCCATTTCTGAGATAACACTTCACCGGAGTATGACAGCAGCTGTGAAATCTTTGAGTTTCTCTCCTCTCCTGTATGACACCTTGATAAGGCAATTACAGCATAATAATTACCTTAACAAGTGGCATTACAGGAAATTATTGTCATGCTCCTGTTAAAATAACACATAATCATCAGCAAGTGTATTCTAGAATCCCCAATCAGCATCTCATTAACCATAGCCAGCTCAGGAAGGAGGGCTCAGTCGCGGGGTAATAATTGACAATGTGCACAGGAAAGGAATAGAAACTAACAAGGCCTTTGCCGAAAACGATCAGCTACCCAGCAAGGTTGACCCCCGGTGATGCCAAGATGTGCTTCAAATACAAAGCTCTTTTCTTTTCCTTTTTGTATGACACAGCGCCACCCGCAAACCTGGTTTGCATATTTGTCTCTGAAAACCGCCACTCTAATCTAGAAGCTCTTGTAGCGCTGTCGCCAGTTCCTTGAAGATGAGACACTGAGTTACAAATTACAAAAGGGCCGCCCTGTATATGACAGAGTTCCCAATTGCATGTCGCCACAATAAAATGTGGCCGTTAACGGCAGCCATTTATCAATATGCAATGAATGTGCTTTTCAGGTGCAGATCAGATATGATGAGGATATGTTGCTTGACTTTTTTTGGGTGGAGGAAGTAATTTAACATGTTCCTGAAAACTCAGTCAGTGCCTTACAGTTGCCCTTTTTCTGGGCTGAGGGGCATGATTTTTCTACAAGGTTGAGTCACCTAACTCCTGACAGCAATAAGCCAGGAATGGCATTATGTATTTATTTTGGAATGCATGAGGCTGCCATATACACTGAGTTAGACCACTGACCACCCATCTAGCCCACTAATACTGATTCTGATTGGCAGCAGCTCTTTGTGGTTCAAGCGGAAGTTAATAATAACCATAGCTGCCAAGTTTTCCCCTTTCTCGTGAGGAAGCCTATTCAGCATAAGGGAATATCCCTGTAAAAAAGGGATAACTTGGCAGCTATGATAATAACACACAAGAGGTCTTTGCACTAGAGTTGCCAGGGGTTAAATATGAGAAATTATGGATGCAAAGCATGTGCTCTACTACTAACCTATAGCCCCACCCCGAGTGTCTGGTAAATAATGGTGAAAGAAAAGGCAATGGTGACTGGGGGAATCAATGAGTGAGAAGAGGGAAAGATTATGACCAGCTGGGAGGGTAGGTTGGAATGAGATTATTATCTGGCTCAGATTGAAATCGAAGCCAGAGAAGAATTAAGAGGCAAGGATGAGAATCCTCTTTCCGATCTTCGTGCCTGCTTCCATGGCTTGCCAATTTACTACTGATGTTTAGATTTGATTATGCAAATTGGCCTTTAAAAACACAAGAAGCTGCCTTACACCATATGAGATCATTTGTCCATCTAGCTTAGTATAGTTTACTTTGACTGGCAGTGGCTCTCAAGCAAACGAAAGGCTCTCCCCTATTGCCCGCTACTTGATCGTACCTTAAACTCGAAATGCTGTGGGTTTATCCTGAGACCATCTGAATACAAAACACACACTCTGCTGTGCTGAGCTATGCTCACCTTGCCTTTTGCCCCTTAAAGGCCCACTTTTAAGACAACATCGACTTGACGTTTTCCAAGTTGACAAAGCAACTTTTGAGGCTCAGCGATCCGCAGGACTGTTTTCAAGCAGTCCGTTCGTCTAACCCTTCTAAATTTGTCTGCGCAAAATATGAGTTTGGTTGTGTCAGTTTGGAAATGGCTAGAACCTTCCTTGTCAGAGGGTATTAAGAACTCAGCATTCAGATTGGCAAGTCAAAGGTTTCCCTTGAAAAGCTGAATACAAATAGTGACATTGCCTCCAAATTTGTTCCTGGAAGAGAGTTTTCTAACAGGGGCTGCTTCTGTCTCTGCTCTTGTCAAAACAAACAGCAAAGTGTAAAAGGACAAACTGTCATGATGAAACGGAAAGCATATAATTCCCTACCTACCGACAGCAAATTGTGTGAACTAAAGTGAATGTCGCGAGAGAGCGGGGGGGGGGAGTGACGTAAACCCTGGGGCACTTTGAAGGGGGGGCGTATTAAATAGAAGCCAAGGTCATCGCCCAGAGGAAATAAATAGGCACAGAAGGAACATTATGGATATGTGAAGGACGACCTTCAAGACTGAAGATAACTGTCACAATGTGCCTTGAAAGTGGGCTGGCATGATGTCTAAAGAAACTCATTATTTTGTTGTTGAATTATCCAAAGGTGTATTCACAGGAACACTCAGAAATAATTATTCACATCTACATTAGTGTTGGGCAATCTCAGGCCTGTGGTCTGAATGTGGCCCCTCTGGACTTATCAGGCCCTCAGAATGCTCCCAAAGCCACACCCACTCAGCAGACCACACCCCTCACCACTCCTGCAGGGTCTTCCTTGAGTGATTGTGCTTGGCTTGAACTCTGACCATGCCTCTTCTTCACGTGAATGGCTGATAAAGAGATGAGAGAGAATCTTCGGGAGAACAAAAGGCTAAAGAGTAAACCCTGAACAAATCTGAAGAGGGTTGGATGACGCCTTGTGCACCTCCTTCCAGCAACTCCTGCAGCCACGCTGGTGCCAAATGTGTTGCTCTGATTTCCTTTGGACCACATCAGTCTTGTCGTCTGGGCAGCCGAGGACCTTGGTGCCGCTAACACAGCAAAAACAATGCAGCAGGCAGCAGAACTGAGTTACTGGTCTCTGCAGCAATAGCAGGCATTGTGACTCTCCAGCGCAGGCATCCCCAAACTTTGGCCCTCCAGATGTTTTGGACTACAATTCCCATCATCCCTAACCACTGGTCCTCTTAGCTAGGGATCATGGGAGTTGTAGGCCAAAACATCTGGAGGGCCGCAGTTTAGGGGTGCCTGCTCCAGCGGTTTGACTTCACCCCTGGAGATGCACTCCATTGTCTCTTGAGACAGGGAAAGGAAGGGATGGGGTTGTTTTGTGCTTCTACCACACTTTCTGAAGTCTTCTCCAAATGACCTATTTATTGTACACCTTTACTTGCTTGCACAAACCTTACACAGAGGTTAGAATATATCTGGTCTTTACGGATCATTCATCGTGATTTGCTTGCACAAAGCTTACGTGAAGACCAGATTCTATCCGGTCTTCATTCTGAGTTGTTTGTTGGAACGTGGGGCAACAAGTTTGTGCAATTAAACTGGATCCAATATCCCTGTATGCACTTGAACCCCTCCTGCAAGATACTGAGAATCTGGAGGCAACTTCAGCTCTGTGAACTAGCTGTTGATACTTCCAGTGCTGACGCAGGCTACTCTAAGAAAGGAGGGGAAAGAAGGATTTCAATCCTTGTTTTCTCTGGCTTCTGTTCAACCAAGAATGTGGAGCTGATGACTCACTGGCCTCCCAGCCAATTAGATTCACCAGTGATGTTGAGCTATCATCCACCCACCCACCCGAAAGTTATTTTAATTCTAATTGAAGATCAATCACACACCACGGACAGCTCCAAGCCCACATCCAGAAGATTGCTTCACTCACTCACTCACTCAGCCACCTGACCTCATTATACAAAGCAAATATCGCTGCCATCTAATGAGCGGTAATTAAAATATACTTTTAATCAGAACTTTCACAAGTCAGAGTGTACTTCAGACAGCTTAAACAACCTTAGAGACTAACACTTTTTTGACGGCAGAGGCTCTCATGGGATGGAGCCCCCTTCATCAGACGCATGGAGTGCTATCCTTGCGTTACGCATAGTTGTTCAGGGCAGAAAGGCAAGGTCAGATGGAAGTCAACTACGCCAGTGCTTAAATGTAAGCAAAGTGCAAGAAGCACAGTGACCGTTCTTGGTAACTGATGGATAAACAAAACATCCTAACATTGATTTAGGATAAAATAAACATACTACTGTTGCTAAGTGATTTAGCACCTATTGTCTGGCTTTAATTATCTTATTGGTTGTATATGTCTTTATCTTTGTAAACTGCCATGGATATTTGCCCTTTAAAGTGGAAGGTGTTTTTTTCTTAATTTTAAAAAAATGAATAGTTCAGGGAGCAGGAAATCTTTATCATGATTCAAATCACAGCTAATAGAATTGAATATATCAATAAATTGTAAACCAGCATTGTTTATATATACTGGAGCCTCCTAAGCCAAAATTGTATATTGTCAGAACCCAATGGGTTCAATGGCAGGTGGAGTTGCCAAAGTAATTTTTCCTGGAGTGCTGCTCCCTTTCCGCCCCCCTTTTTAATTTTTATTTTTGCCACACATGTAAAGCTGAATGTTCACAAGTTAAATGTACATAAGTTTCAGGCTTACTGCACGTGCGCACACACACACACACACAGAGAGAGAGAGAGAGAGAGAGAGAGAGAGAGAGAGAGAGAGTTATATTTAATACAGTTCTACACATAAGACAGGAGAAGACATTCTCCCATCAATTTAAAAGCTGCAGGAGATTTTGCATTTTCTTGGCTCAGGGTTTATTTTGTATGCTAACTATATAAACAAAGGGCCAGAATAAGCCCTGCTGGTCTTCATATTCAGCAACCTCCAGGCAATAGAAGCCTTTTGAAAAGACCACTGAATAATACAGAGTGCATATTCACCCATCATGAGTGGTGATGAGTTAATATTTAGCACGTAATTATGGACACCTCTGCTAATGATATGGGAGCCAATAGAAATGTCACTGTGTGGGCAGGGACATGGCAAGAGGTCGGGCTGCAGGGGGCAATGAGAGGCCTCCCCCCACACACACACACACACAAGTACATTACTAATATATGGCCTCTGTGTACAATAATGATATAGCAAAGAGCAAGGAGGGAAAATATTCTAGAAATAATCACCATCGTATTTAATAAGAATCATACCCGTTCTTGGACTGGGTTATGGGAACTCAGCGATGGGTACATTGAGAAGCAAAGTGTTGTTGTGCTAGCAATGAAGACTGCATCTTGGAGTATGAGGCCATACCCTCCAACATTTCTCCGATGAAAATAGGGACGTTCCATTCCATAACAATAATTTTATTATCACATATCTTACTGGGTTGCCCCAGCCACTCTCAGCAGCTTCCAGCATATATAAAAACAAAATAAAACTTTAAACGTTTTTTAAAAAAACTTCCCTAAACAGGATTGCCTTCAGTCGGCTCAGGTGTCAAATAACTCCATACCCTCCAACATTTCTCCAATGTAAATAGGGACATCCTAAGGAAAAGTGGGACATTCCAGGATCAAATCAGAAACAAGGACGGCTTCTCTAAATCAGGGGCATCCCTGGAAAATAGGGACACTTGGAGCATCTATAAGTCTATCAATGACGGTCGGCCTCAATGGCTATAGGCAGAAATGTTTCTGAAGAGCATTTTCTGGAAGCCACAGAAGGGGAAGAGTGCTCTTATGCTCACATCTCACTTGCTGGTTTCCCAAGGGCAATCTGTGAGAACAGGATGTCAGGCCAGATGGGCCATTGGCCTGATCCAGGGGGCTCTTCCTACATTCTTATTGGACATCCTTTTCCCCAAAGGGAAAAGCGACAGTGACCTCAGCCAATCAGACCTCAGACCTCTTATCAGGTGGAGGGCCAAAGAGGTTGCTAGGGTGCCACATGTCTGATTGGCTGACATAGCTGCTGTGGCAAAATGCTTCAATGAACAATGAAGCTGTCCTCCATTGGATCTCTGGCATTGTTGGGGTGGGGTGGGCTACAGGGTCCCAGGCATGAGCCCTTAAGTCTAATGGTGCCACCATTGCCTGAGCAACAGTGAGCCTGGATGCTACCTGCCACCTGTGGCCCAACATCTTGACATTGTGACCCTTATTCCTGAGAAGGCAACTCATGGTGCTATGCAAAGTCAGCCTACTAACTGAATGGATTGAGCCATAATTATCGCATCATGCATTTATTCAGGCCCAGCTCTAGGTAAGGTCCCAGTGGCGTGGGGCGCCAGGGCGCCGGGCCAGCAGGGGGCGCTCGCAGTGAAGCCGTGCGGAAGCCGTGCTGCACGCTGCGAGGGCGGGGCCCCGGAGCGATCTCCGTGCCTCAGCGCCAGGGCGCCCGACCTGCTTGAGACGGCCCTGCATTTAATGCACATTTAATGGGCAGAGAATCCTGGGGAATGTAGTTTGCTGAAGGTGCTGTGGTCTGTAGCTCTCTGAGGGGTAAACTACAGTTCCCATGATTCTTTGGGGGAAGCCATGAGCTTTGAATGTATGGTGTGGATGTGACCTGTGTGCATAACTCTTTTTTTGGAGGGAGGGAAATCAGAAGAAATGAACTCTGGCTATGCAGGAGCAAAGATATTTTATAGCGCTGAGTGCTTCCCCCCTGTCAAACCAAACTTAGAAAGGTATAAAGGATAATGGGGAGGAAAGCATGACCAGAAATGCACCGGCATGAAGAACATGATAAAGGGATGCTCTTTGCGCCAGTCAGTGAATCTTTAATCAGAACACTCTTGTTTCCAGCAGTTAAGTTGCAAAGAAGATGTTCTGTTTTTCCAACAGTCACATAAATACTGCAATACATTCCCCCTGCGCTGATTGTTAGAGAGACCCTACATCTTTTAAAGCTGGCTGTAAAAGAGAATTAAAAGCTAAACTGGATTACTCTGGCCAAGCCAATCCTTTCCTCCCCTTGCTTCTTGTTTAGACCTAAGCTTCATGCTGTGTCAACCAGTGTGAAATGAGTCAGGAGAAGGGAGTCAGCCTGCTAGCGAAAAGTATTTCACTAGTGCATCATGCGAAGTTTCACTTTAGAAGTTCAGGACCACTTATGGCAGCAGATATCTTCCATCTGGTTCGGTTGGTGGTGCTGCCATTTCCTTGTTCCATTGGTCTCACAGTAGCATCGTTTTGAATACTCCCGTACATAAAAACGAATGCCTCGTTGCAAGGAGGAAACCAGTTTAGCGGGGGTGAGCTGGGCTAGAACCTTCCTATCTTTTATTTTATTTTTTTAGTTTTCTCTTCTTTCCCTGACTGTGGCACACTCACCTGCCCCACACCTGATTTTATATATAAGATTAAGTGTGAGTTAGGTAGAGATGAAGCTGGATTACCTACACAACCAAGTTTATCTCTCTGAATGTATCTATTCACTGTATTTATACCTCACCTTTTCCTCCAAGGAGCTCAATATGCTGTACATGGGTTTCCCTCCCCTCCTTACTTAATCCCCAAAATAACCCTGCAGATTAGGCTGAGAGGCAGCAACCGGTCCAAGGTCACCCAGTGAGTTTCATGGCTGAGCGGGGATTCAAACCCCGGACTCCAAGGTCCTAGTCTGACTAACTGCTACACCACACTGGTTCCCTGTGAGGAACTCGGTCACACAGCCAATCTCAGCAAAAAGCAGGCTAGAAGTCGCTGTCCATCAGCTGATGGGTACTGAATGAAACCCTGCTGGATTAGCTGCATGACAAGAGTTGCCCCTGGGAGACTCACTTGTAAATCCAGTCCCCAGAGAAAGCAGTTGATGAGAGGTGAGTTCAGCCCCACAACATCATGGGAGGGGTGTTTCCACCCCAACCACTGCCTTTGGAAGCCTTCTAAGAACCAGCTGCAGGAGAGGGACTGAAAACAACATTATGGGTGTTTCTAAGACAGGGTGAAACTGTCACGCTCCCTTGCTGTTTTCGCTGTTGAATGTTGTTAATGTAACCTTGTTATATATACAGACCCTCCAAGTGTTCCTATTTTCTAGGGACAGCCCCAGATTTACAGAAGCCTTCCCAGTTTCTGATTTGATCCCACAATGTCCCGCTTTTCTTAGGATGTCCCTATCTTCATCAGAAAAATGTTGGAGGGATAGAGTTATCGGGACGCAGGTGGTGCTGTGGGTTAAACCACAGAGCCTAGGGCTTGCTGATCAGAAGGTCGGCAGTTCGAATCCCTGCAACGGGGTGAGCTCCCGTTGCTCGGTCTCAGCTCCTGCCAACCTAGCAGTTCGAAAGCACGTCAAAGTGCAAGTAGATAAATAGGTACCGCTACAGCGGGAAGGTAAATGGCACTTCTGTGTGCTGCTCTGGTTCACCAGAAGTGGCTTTGTCATGCTGGCCACATGACCTGGAAGCTGTACGCCGGATCCCTCGGCCAATATTGCGAGATGAGCGCTGCAACTCCAGAGTCGGTCACGATTGGACCTAATGGTCAGGGGTCCCTTTACCTTTATAGAGATTTTTAACATTTAATGTTGTGTGTGTATATATATATATAATGTTGGAAGCCATCCAGAGTGGCTGGGGCAACCCAATCAGATGAGCAGGGTAACAACAACAACAACATCTCTGTTATCATCTGAGAAATTGTTGGAGGGTATGTATTTATAGTACTGAAATGCTGTTGCATCATATGCAGTTATTGTTGCTGTTATGTTGCTGCTGTATTGTGCTATTATGCAATTGCTTTTCAGTGTTTGATTTTGAAACACACCCCTCTTTTCTTTGTTGTAAGCCACTTTGAGCATGATTTTTCTTTCTGGAAAAGAGGCATAAAATGAACCCAATGTGACCAAATTGACTGGGCCGCAGATCCCTGCAGAAAGCAATGTTGCCAATGCTACTATATTCAGCAAGCATAGGACTGGCACAGCTAGCTGTTGGCTCTGCACAAGAGTCATTGACAGGTGGGCAGGACAAGAGCTGAAAAATCAACAACAACTGAAGTTCGTAGCAGGCAGAAAACGAAGGAGCCATTTCTGAGGCAGCTGGCACTGCCAACAGAGCAAAATGTGCCCATATGTTTTATTTACACAGCCGCAGACCAGAGCAGTAAGGTGAAATTATCAAACCTTTGTGGGGTTTTTTACAACTTGTTCAGATAAAATCCCAGACTCTTCAATTAGTGTAATTATGTGTAGCTATTAAAGTTCTGCAGTGTGTGCTTTGCTAGAGGCTGGAATTGTGCATACTGTGGTATACTGGCTGTTTTCCTTTTAAGTGTTTCCAAGGCAACAGCAGCTTTGCTCAGACAGCGAGGTGACATTCCTGACAGTTATATCAAGCGATGACCCTCGGTCCCTCTAACACCTGGCAGGCTTTCCAAGAGCTGAGGAGAAAACTCTTTGTCCGCGAGGCGTTTATGCGCCGCCTTTCCAAATGTTCGAAACAGTTTACAACAAATGGATAGCAATTGATATATCTAAAGTTATACAATCAATGGGGAGGGGGGGAGCTAAAACCCCAAAAGATGAAATCCCCAGGAGGACTACCAGCAGCAGCCTTAGAAGCCAGTTGTCAACCATATCAGCGAAAAGCATGCTGGTCATTGGGCAACTGCACAGCATCAGACTCGCCGACCCTTTGGGTCCCTCACATCTCTATGATTTTGTAATTCAAAGAGTCTTCTGTGATCCTGTACACTTCCTGCCTTCAATACCAGCCAGGAAGATTATCCTCAAATATATACCCCCTAGGATAGGGGTCAGCAACTTGCGGCCCATGGGCCACAAACGGCCCAAGGGGGTTGTTTAAGTGGCCCACGAGCCACCTGCTCGGTGAGTCCCCACGTGCTGTACTAAACCAGTGCAGTGTGGAGCAGGGATTCACTTCCGCAGCGCCGGAAATTGTGTTCTTGTATATTTCAATTGTGGATGTTTATGTTTTAATGGGATTGTTTTATTGTGTGTTTTAATTGGGTATTATGATTATGGATGTTTCCATTTTAATGTTTGCGTAATTGGTTTTTATACTTGTAAACCACTTAGAAGCCCATTTTGGCATTAGCGTCTGTCTATGAATTGATGGTGGTGATGTAGGTACCAGGCTCTGAAGGGTTATTATAACCTTGAATAGTGCCTGGAAAATAGTTCAAACCCTTCCTGCTGGTCTAGAGATGCAAGTCTTATTTGAATATTATTTGCATTTTAATACAAATTTTGGAACATTTATATTACACACACCAAAATAATTTAAGTGATAAACTGCATGCAGCTTCATTGTGTGAGAGTTTTACTTTCAAATCAGGCAGAAAATGTAGCAAAGTCGACCTCTGCAATCTCTCTAGAATGGTTATCTATCACTACCCCATCACTGTAACTACCAGATAATTCTCTTAAGGGGTGATCACAACATCATTTACTTCCCCAGAGATGCTGTGGAATTTCTTTCATCTCAAGCCCCAAAGGGAATTCACCTGTCAGGCTGAATTCATCTCAGGAGGTGGAAGTTCTACGGTAAATTATTACTGCTGAGGTGTGTGTGTGTGTGTGTGTGTGTGTGTGTACACGTATGTGTAGAAATCCTGGATACGTCATGGCTGAAATTCCAAATTCTAATTGTTCGGATAGACTGCCCCTGCTGCTTGAGGCTTAATTTCAAGTCAGCTTAGAATTTGTGCTTCACAGGACCTGTTGACTGACTGATGGCCATATGGGATACACTGTGATAGGCTATGGGCATAGAACCAGGGAGAATCTGCAAGAATGCTGATGGTTATATCTTTATCTCTTCCTCCTTAAAAATATGCCTAATCACTCTAAAATTGGAAACATCATAATTCAATAATATTTCAATAAATATAAATATATTGTATGGCATGCTGGTCCACTTTTTTCTTACTTGACTGGCAGACGTCAAACCTCTTTGACATCAAACCTCTCTTGCCATTTTGTGAGAAAAGTTATTGAGCTGGCATGCCAAGTCACTCTCGTAAAATATCCAAGTATAATAAACAAAGCTATATTCATGTGTTTGCACATTTTACTTATGCCATATTTAACTTAGATTTTCTTTTTCATGGTATTAAACCTACTCTATTTATGCTTGACTGTTATGCAATCTCTTTAAAATGTTCCGAAGAATACAACCTTATATTTTAGGACAGTTCATTAATTTTCAGTAGAGGGTGAATTTCCATGATCACGCTCGTAAAATTATTAGAATTTTAAAACGTTTGCTGATTTCAGCAGATTGCAAAGGAGTCTGTGCCTCTGTTCTCAGCAAAATATGTACCTTACAGCAAAACACACACACACACACACACACACACACACACACACACACACACACAGAAAGGAACAAATGACTTTCTCCCCCGCTCAAAATGAATTTTCTGTTCCAGTAATCAAGGCCCAAATCGCTAATGCTAACGCATCACTTTTGTTGTGTGTGTCTTCATTGTGTCTTCAGCACAAAGTTGGCATTATTAACATTTTTATGTGTGACTGAGGATTGATCTAAAGAATTTCACAGTTGCAGTAATGAAACAATTAACTCCCGAGATGTTGGAGTTCTCGACTCGTTTCACAGCTGAGGTTATATACTCCATGGGAGAGTTTTCATGGAAATAAAACACCAGTGGCATTCTGGAAGAACCGAGAACGAAAGAGTTGCCCTCTCCAGGGCTAAGAGACTGAGCTACAAACCAAGAAGTGCCCCTCCTAAGCTCCAAATGCAGATTGGCATGAGTGGGCAACGGCCAAGAGAAGGCTTTCTGAACAAGGCCACTAGCAGCACATTCACACCTTAAATTTAATAGCAGTGCTATGCCCCTCGAAACAGTCACTAAAGCAGGCATCCCCAAACTCGGCCCGCCAGATGTTTTGGAACTACAATTCCCATCATCCCTGATTACTGGGTCCTGTTAGCTAGGGATGATGGGAGTTGTAGCCCCAAAACATCTGGAGGGCTGAATTTGGGGATGCCTGCACTAAAGAGTTTGGGGAGCTAGTTTGTTAAAAGTGCTGAGAGCTGTTGGGAGACCCTTATCCCCCTCATAGAGCTACAGTTCCCAAAGTCCCATTTTAAGTGGGGCATTGTGGAAACACAGAAGCCAATCATGTTTGATTACCGGATGTCCTGTTTTTTGGTCTGGCAGCCTGTCATGAGCCCTCGTGCCATAGTGCAGAACCAAAAGACTCGCTCTGTGCTCGACAGTAGGGTCACGCCACAGAGCTAAAGGCCCAGGCCTTTGGTGTAACCCTCTCAAATCCAGAGCACTGGTGTCATAATCTCATGCTCTCACCACACTTTCTTTGGTGTGAGAGCGTGGCATAGGTCATGTGACTCACCCGGGAGAGACCTGTGTCTCCGTTTCACATTAGAAAAAGTGAAGTTCCCTGGGAAGAGTGATTGATCAGGACTCTCAGAATTGTAGGTCTTGGATGGGAGTAGGGATCTCCTAAGATCCCTCAGCACTCTTAACAAACTGCAGTTCCCAGCATTCTTTGGGGGAAGCCATATCTATTTAAAACAGCATCTTATGGCTTTAAATGTATACTGCTTGGCTGTTCTCATACTGCATTTTTCCCAAGATCTGTATGTGGAAGGCAGTCTTAAATAAATAATTTAAAATAATTAATCATCATCGTGATTATAAAATTCAGTTTCTCGTGATGCACAATTAGGATTTACCTTGGTGCAGTTCCCACCTCCCCCTTTAATATGCCAGTTTGTGCCATACTTTTTTCATACCGGTATGTTTTCTGTTATCAGGGGAGTTAGGGAGGAATTGTGTGAGGGGTGACTGTTCACCTGTGCCCGAAAACCAAAAGAAGCCTAAGGATGTCTGTTCAGAAGTAAGTCCTGCTAAGTTTAGTTGGACTTAATTCCCAAGGAAGTGTGCATACAATTGCAGCTACAACAGCCTTCTTGCCAGTTAACATCATCATCATCATCATCATCATACATTAACATCATACATCATCATCATCATACATTATTTGTATGCCGCCTTTCCAGAGTTAAAACAATGCTCAAGGCGGCTTACAACATGACAGGATTTACATAATTACCAACATAACAAAAGTCATGAAGAATAAATAAAACACATCAAAAAGTACACAACCAAATGGAAAACCATTTCCACATGAATCATAAAATCTAAAACTAAGAATACAGCATTAATAGCCATCACAATTTAAAACGACATAGATAAAAATATAAGCAATTTTTAAACAAAGAAAAACAAAAAGGGAGCCCTCTCTGCCTAGCAGCAGTCCTTTGTGGAGCCTGTCTGCTCCATCCCAAGCCAGGTGGAGAGAAGCAGGGCAGGGCCCTTCAGGCTCCCAGCAGGTCAGTCCTGGGCAGCAGTTAAACTGAGGTTCCCAGTAAAAACTGAATTGCATTTAAGGGTCCTTCTAGCCAATGTGGTACAATGGTCAGACCGTCAGACTAGGATCTGGGAGACCAGTGTTCAAATCCCCCGTCGGTCATGAAGCTTACTAGCTGACCTTGTGCCAGTCCCTGCCTCTCAGACTAACCTACCTCACAAGGTTGTTGTGGGGAGTAAATGAGGAGGGAGAGAAGGACCATGTATGCCACCTTGAGCATCTTGGAGGAAAAGGTGGGATATAAATGAAATATAGATATTTTCTAAAAATTGCTCTCCTTCCCAGACATAAGCACAGCTGTTCCATTCAAACACACACACACACACACAACACACACACACACACACACACACACACACTTACTTTTGAAGAAAATTCCTCAGTGTGCAATGCATCAGATTCATGAAGATTTCATGCAAATGTTGTTATACCACCAGGAGTAAGTATTTTCTGTTAAATAATTCACCTTTACTAACAAGACTCTTGCCTCCCTCCCTTTTCATTGTCGCTGCAGGCTCCCTTCATAATCCTTTAAAGAGAACACAGATTATTACACTCAAATGAACTCTCTCAGCATCCCACTTCATATGAGTGACTGCAGTGCAGGCATTGAAACATTGATGGACGCCATGTAGATTCATTGCCTCCCGTTTTAATTTCATTACCTGCACTAGGGGGAAAGCCTTGAAAGAGGGCAAGCCAGCCAATATTTTGGCCATCAGCAGCCTTCAACAGAGCCATAAAACATAAGTGCTCGTGAGGTAGTTTCCCCTTTTATTTACAAGTTCGGCACAATGCAGCGGCACCGCGCATGTAACGCTGTGTAGCAATAAAATATTGTCATTTACTGGGCACTTGGCACCATACGAATGCCAGGAAATTTCAGTAAAATCCTTAGGCCAGGCTTTAACAAAGAGTTATAATCACCCATAAAATGGGGGCTGCTGAACTTGGAGTGTCCCCTTGTTCGTTGCCCGCAGTTTTCAGGAGAGGAACTCTCAGTGGGGGGAGAGAGAGGACGCCATTGGACTTTCTCGTAGCGAAAAAGAGGTCGAATGGTTGCGGTTCCTGCAAACTCACGATGAGTGAATGCAGGTGGCCATTTACTAAGGGGTCATTTTCCACCGCCAGCGTGTAGTCCCACTATATCAGCCTGCCTCCTCACATTCTTGTGTAAGGAGAACTTTGCTGCCTGGAGCTGGAGTCAAGCGTAGGGCAGCAATCGAAGAAAAACATGGCATCAGTGAAATTAACTCTGCCTTCAAAAAACATCCCAGCAGCTCTTCAACAAAGCAGTTGTGAAGACTGAAGGTCTTCCCACCTTCCAACCACTTCCTAAAGCTCCTCCTCTCCTCGGACTTTCCCAAGCAGTCACAAACTGTGCCTGAACACACACCCCCTCTGCTCTTCTAGAATACCATGGGTGGGGGGATAGGGGGGGCAGTTGCAGCAGGAGGGGGAGACTCCCTGGCTTCTTTGGCAGCCTGCCTGTCTGTCTCCTGGCTTCACTCCCCTCCAGCCTCCACTTCTGCCTCAGAGTCTGAACTGCCCTCTGCCACAGCCTCTTCCTGCTCACCAAGCTGTCATAGCTGCCAAGTTTTCCCTTTTCTCGCGAGGAAGCCTATTCAGCATAAGGGAAAATCCCTTTAAAAAAGGGATAACTTGGCAGCTATGCAAGCTGTGTTACCTCTTCTGCTTCTGCACCACCTCCCCGCAGTCTACTCCTTCTTCTCGCTCTGACCACTTATCCTCATCCCACAATCAATCCCCTGGCTCTGAGCCTTCTTCTGTGGTAAGCACAGGCCTGTTCTTCAGAACTCTGGACAGCTCCTCAGGAGGAAGCAACTTATTCCAAAAAATGGGGTGGGTGTTTACATCAGCCTTCCTTAATGTGATGCCCTCCCGAGGAAGGCCTGCAGGCCAGAAGTAGTACATCTGCCTAGTAGGCAGAAAGACCCAGGTTCAATTCCAAGCATCACCAGGTAGGTCTGGGAATATTCCTAGTCCAAAACCCTGGAAAGATGGTGCCAGTCAGGCTAGTCAGTAATGAGCTAGACAGACCAATGGGAATGACTCTGTTTTAGGCAGCTTCCTATCTTCTAGATACTTTGGATTCCAACTCCCAACAGTTCTTCTCAGCATAGTCAAAGGTTAGCGATGATGGCACATGTGTTCCAAAATAACTGGTGGGGAGGCACCAGGTTGGGGAAGTCTAACTTATAGCCTTGGGCTTGGCAACTCAAAACCCAACTGTTTTGTGAGCCACCACATTAGTTGGATTCTTATCTCATTATACATGATAAAGCGATCTTCAGCCATCTCACCCCTTGCTTTTTCATGCAAGACCATTTGCAGTCGTTTACAGTCGTCAACAGCTATCAGTCAGCCAATCACCCATTTCCACCACCCTTCTGAGTGATACCCCTCCCCACCCTTTCTCTCTATATAAGCATCTGGGGACTTCTATTTCAGTGTATCTGAAGAAGTGTGCTTGCACACGAAAGCTCATACCAAAATAAAAAACTTAGTTGGTCTTTAAGGTGCTGCTGGAAGGATTTTTTTTAATTTTGTCTCGACTACGTCAGACCAACACGGCTACCTACCTGTAATTAGTTACTCCAGATATTCTTGACTAATTCTCCAAGGTATGGATTCTTCTGGTGTGAGAGCAGGGTAAGTACTGTTGTTTATGTCATCTCTCTCTTTTTTTCTCCCTTCCTCTTCCTGGCTTCTTTTTCCTATGAAATCCTCCATGACCAACACAACATGACAGTCACAATCAACATAACCATAGCTAGTGGGCAAGGTGCTTTCAGACTTGAACATGGCCCTCTGGCCTTCATCCTTCCTCTTGAATGAGTTTTCTCCTCTCCCATTCGGAGCAGCCAGGAGATGTCGGCAGACTAGTGGTGTATCCCAGACACCATCCTTTGGGGAAAGGCCATGGCTCTGGGACAGAGCATCTGAGAAGGCCTGAACCACAGGATCTCCATGTAGGGCTGGGAGAGAACCCTGTTGGAAACCATGGCAAGCTGCTGCCAGTCAGTGTGGACAATACTGACCCAGATGGACCAGTGATCTGACTCAGGGATAAGGCTGCTCCCTATATTCCTAACACATCTACATTGGTTATATAAGTCGTTGTCTGTCCGCCCGCCCCCCACACACACACTTTCAGGACCTTGCACTGTGACAGCATCTCCTGAAAATTAAACATGAGCTAAGGATCGTGTAAGATGGGGTGACACCCTGCCTTCGAAAACCACCACTCAAATTGAATTGGGGGCATTTTCATTTTGGAATGCCAGAGATAAGCTGTGAACTGCTGATCCAAACACTTTCCTCACCTCCGGAATGAACTCTGCCAAAGCAACATTGCAAACATCTAGGCTGTTCAGTAAAGTCAGAAGTAGTACTGGTGTGTGTGTGTGTGTGTGTGTGTGTGTGTGTGTGTGTGTGTGTTCATTGTACTGTTTAAGCTTACAGCTACAATTTTTAGTGCATTGCTTACAATCTAATAACATAAAATACAATTGAAATTGATTTTTGCGTTCCTTTTCATTGGGAGAAAAAAAAGATCTGCAAAACCACTGAAAGAGGGGAAATGCACTGAGTAAGGTTACAGGTAGGTAGCCGTGTTGGTCTGGATCGAAGTAAAATAAAAAAATTCCTTCAGTAGCACCTTAAAGACCAACTAAGTTTTTATTTTGGTATGAGCTTTCGTGTGCATGCACACTTCTTCAGATATCTGAAGAAGTGTGCATGCACACGAAAGCTCATACCAAAATAAAAACTTAGTTGGTCTTTAAGGTGCTACTGAAGGAATTTTTTTATTTTGCACTGAGTAAGGTTATATAGCATTTCTTCAGTAATGAAATATTTTAGCTTCATGCAAGGTAGCTTCACGGTAGCTAATTTGTCTCACGATCAATCAGAGTAAAAATAATGGGCGAGATGCAAAAAACAAAAATGAAAAAAACCCTCGCTGCTGGAAATATTTATGAAGGATATTGCAGGAGTGAAGTGAACAGCAAAAAAGGAACAGTCACGTACGCTTGCCCATTCTGAGACTCTATGCCTTTGAGGACCAGTTGCTGGGGATCACAAGGGGAGAAAGTACCGCTGCTGTGCTAAGGTCCTGCTTTTGAGTCCAAAAGACATCAGGACAGCCACTGCAAGAACAGGATGTAATAATAATAATAATAATAATAATAATAATAATAATAATAATAATAATATGTTGTTGTTGTTGTTGTTGTTGTTGTTGTTGTTGTTGTTTATACCCCGCCCATCTGGCTGGGCCTCCCCTGCCACTCTGGGTGGCTTCCAACAAACATTAAAATACATCAAATATCACAGATTAAAAACTTCCCTAAACAGGGCTGCCTTTAGGTATTTTCTAAATGTCAGGTAGTTGTTCATCTCCCTGACCTCCAATGGAAGGGCATTCCACAGGGCGGGTGCCACTACCGAGAAGGCCCTCTGCCTGGTTCCCTGTAGCTTTGCTTCTCGCAGTGAGGGAACTGCCAGAAGTCCCTCTGTTCTGGACCTCAGTGTCCGGGCAGAACGATGGGAGTGGAGATGCTCCTTCAGGTATACTGAACCGAGGCCGTTTATGTTGGTTTTGATGGGTCTTTGGCCTGATCCAGCAGGTATCTTCTTAAGTTCTTATTGGTCCACCTGCCCAAGGGAGTTGTGTGCAGGATCAGGGAGAGAGCCAGCATTATCTCCCCTAAAAGCAACCCCCCTCAGGTCAAGAACACTTATAGAGCGCCCACCCCAAGATGGGGCAGTACTGGAGCAAAAGCAAAGCCAATGATGTGAAGAGATCACTCCATGTCTCATGACAGAGGGGAGAAAGGATTTAGGTGCCTCAGAGGTCCTGTGTCTTCTGAAGCACCTTCTTTCCCTCTTGATCTACTTTCCTAAAGGTTTGGTGGGGAAGTCTTTCAGGGCCTCCAGGAGATAATTCAAGCCCTGACTCTACCTCCAGTCCTCTTGAGGAAAGGTTTTTTTACCAAGTGTCAAAAGTGTGTTCTCGTGCTCACAAAGGTCATAATGAGACTGGAGGTGGTCTCTGAAGGACTTACAATGGAACCTAAGTCATTAGGGTCTCCATAGGTTAAACACAGCATTTTTCACTGGGCCAAAACATAATAGAAGTGGGCCCTTGTAATGAGGCGTGTGCCGCCACTATCTGAATCACTTCACTGGCATGGACTGGAAAGATACCATTAGGCAGCCGAGGAGGGGAGTAAGTGGCTTGTGCTTAGCAAACCTGTGATGCCCCATCTAAGTTCCTCCTCCAGTCTTCCTTGGAAAAGCAGAAAGGGAAAGCAACTCTCTGGGCCCAGCTATGGACTGCTATGACATCAGAAGCCAGCAAACCAATCCTTTCCCTCTGACCTCTCACCTATTTGCATGTTTGAAAATACTGGGCTCTGAATGGTTGGTCTGCTGCAGATTTCAAACATACCCATCATTTGGATGGGCATATCACCCACCACATTACTATAGCTAATTTTATTGACCTCGCTATTCAATAATCTGAGGATAGGGCACAACACTAGCAGCAGTCATGGTGGCTTTTATTTAACATGGTGGTTTGTTTATTTGTTTATTTATTTAATTTTTATTTATACCCCCTTACTCAGTTTATGAAACAATCACCACCTCATGTGCTACAACAGTGGCAAGAGTCTTGTTAGCACAAAGATGGAAGAATGAGGAAATCCCAACGAAAGAACAATGGCAAGAAAAATGGATGAGTTACGCAGAGTTGGCATACAAATTATGTGAGAAGGACAACAGTGACATCAAAGAAGAATGGGAACTTTTTGCAAACTTTTTAAAAAGACAAGAAAAGGATTTGGACTCCTTGGCAGGTTTTGCATAAACATCCACAATTTATTAGTAGAACATATGATAGATAAGGCAATGGTATGTACAATTTTATAACATGCAGAAAACAATATGTGCAAACAAATCAGAGAGGGGAGCTGAGGGAAGTCCTTAGAGGGTGGGAGAGGGAGGGATGGGAGGGAAAAAGGGGGGGAAATTGTAATTGGCTATAACACCTGTCCAGATATGGGCTTCTACAGGTTTCATTGCTGTCCCTGAGGTCAGGTATGCTGTGTGCCCAGTGCCTTGGATGAATGGTCCCAGGAATGAAGGGACTCCATGCTTAACTTTTATTACCGAGAACACAAAATAAAACCAAATCGACTAGAAATTATTTTTCTCCCCTTTATTGCAAAAGCTATCTCAGCAGTATATTATTTTGCTCTCTGTTGCTAATGATTACAGATGAGCACTAGATCAAAACTTGTCTGGGATAAATTAGTCCTAAGATGGTAGGTCATATCTAGGTTGCGGGAGACTATCTTTTGTGAACAAAGGATCTTGATTTTTCATTCTTGTCAAGTACGCAGGTGATTGATGTCTTTTCATTTCAAACGTTTACCAAACTCAGGGTTAAGCACACAGATCTTCAAGGGTTCGGGGACCCATCGCTAACCATGAAGTGACCTTCACAGGTCCTAGCAAACAGAGTTTACTAGATACGCCAAGGAAATGATTTCAAGAAAATGTTGTGTCAAAAAGTGTTAAATCTATTACAGAGGGGTGAGAATGCATGCAAAGCTTTCTCTGTGATTGCCACCATCCTAAATCATGACTGCACAGCTAGCCATTCCCGCCAACCCTACCAGAAGTATTTAGCCCCACATATGGTGACCCCCTTATGAATTGACCATAAAGAAGGCTGATCGCCGAAGAATTTATGCTTTTGAATTGTGGTGCTGGAGGAGACTCTTGAGAGTCCCATGGACTGCAAGAAGATCAAACCTATCAATTCTGAAGGAAATCAGCCCTGAGTGCTCACTGGAAGGACAGATCGTGAAGCTGAGGCTCCAATACTTTGGCCACATCATGAGAAGAGAAGACTCCCTGGAAAAGACCCTGATGTTGGGAAAGATTGAGGGCACTAGGAGAAGGGGACGACAGAGGACGAGATGGTTGGACAGTGTTCTCGAAGCTACCAACATGAGTCTGACCAAACTGTGGGAGGCAGTGCAAGACAGGAGTGCCTGGCATGCTATGGTCCATGGGGTCACGAAGAGTCGGACACGACTAAACGACTAAACAACAACAACAACATGGTGACCCCCCTAGAGGTTTGATCAAACTTCTATGTTGGTGCCATAAAAGGGAGAAAGACGTCAGTCTGGTGATCATTGGGAATGGTTGGGGGGAATGGTTGGGGGGAAGGTAGAAAAGCCAGCAATATGTTGGAACCAGAGCCAATGACAGGCAGAGCCAACTCATACTAGTTTTACCCCCCTTTTCCTCCCTGCTGAGTTCATCCATCTAATCCTTGGTTGTGTGTCAACCCGAATGAGAAAACCGAGCTCGAGATCTATTGACTTGACTGAATGTCTCTTTCAATCCCCATAGGGCAGCCCTGCTTGGTACCATGAAAACTGGCCAGCAGAGACCAGCGTTTGAAGAATCCCTTTCACCCTTTTCACAACCACTCTGATCCAATGTTGCTGGCTGCATGGCTATTGCAATCGTGCCATGGGGCCTATAGCGAAACAGGTCGAGAATGTATCAAATGCCCTTAAAAGAAAGAAGAAGAAAAAGCTACTGTGAAACCTGCCAGATAACTTGACTGTATTTTTTTTGGAAATCACTTGAGGTAGTAAAACAGCACGAAACCATAAAACAGGCCATGACTTGCTCTCAGTAAAGTCAATGAAGCAATAATAGCTTGATAGATAATAGCTCTATCAAAGTCAAAATCAAGACCTGTTTTTTTTTATTTATTCATTCTGGCTTAATCAAAGACAGTGCTATTTTATGCCACTGGAAGACCTGCCCCATGGAAAGAAAAGCCACTTAAGGTTTTCTGTCTCTAATGGATGGAAGCAGTGGTCCTGTTCATACACTTATCCAGGCAGAAATGCAATTTAAGGAGTAGAAAGGTGCATGCATGCTAGATATAAATGCCAACTGCATCATTGCCCAGTTAACTGCCTGGACCAGTGTTCCAGTTGAGCTGGCAAAATTCTAATAAATATTGCTTTGTTTCTGCAGTTGCACATGGTTTTTATTCTGATGGCATTTCTCAGGGTTTTTATTTTTTAGATCTTCTTCAAATAATTAGATCCCCTAATGGCACCATTACATATGCAACCTAGAACGAAAGGGGACAGGCAATCGTATATGTACTGTATGAAGGTTTTGCTGGTTCCAGAATCAAGATAATCAATTCCTGTCCATCACTGTCCTTCAAAAACCTAAGCCATTGGTCCACCAGGGAAACATGGAGTGTGGAATCATGGTAAACGGGAGATTCCAACGGACCTGGAATCCTGAACTTTTGGAATATATATAGACAACCGTGAGCAGATGATCTATGTGCATGCTCCTTCTGCTCTCCAGGAGATAACTGTTGATGGGCAATTTCGAAGTCCTTGTTCTCCTTCTACTGATTCTTTAGGTTTAAACCAGACTTGGACCACTCAGGTCACATGGCCTCCTCACCAACCACAGTCACCTTCCTCAATGAGCAACCAACCCAAGTCAGGCCACGGCAATCCACAAAAATCAGGAGCTGGAGATTGCCCCAGGAAGGCACCTACAGTGCAGAAAGCTGTGGATGATGATTCGTGCCAAAGCACATATTATCGGAGAGAGTAAAAGTGCCCCAGGGTGACAAACAAGGATGACCTCAAGTTGGTTTGTTTGTTTTTAACCTTGTTGTCAAATGAGAGCTATTAACTGCCCTTCAAGCACTGAGTACAGCTCTGCCTTTAGTCACTAGTTTAAGTCGGGAAGACTCTGTTGTTGTTGTTGTTGTTGTTTATTAAATTTGTATACCACCCTGTACCTGCAGGTCTCAGGGCAGTTCACAGGATAAAATCGCAGTATAATAACACGAAATATATACAGTGGTACCTCAGTTTATGAACACAATTGGTTCCGGAAGTCTGTTCATAAACTGAAGCGTTCATAAACTGAAGCGAACTTTCCCACTGAAAGTAAGGGAAAGTGGATTAATCCGTTCCAGACGGGTCTGCTGAGTACTCAACCTGAAGCGTACTTAACCTGAAGCATGGGTGTAATTGGTTCCGGAAGTCTGTTCATAAACTGAAGCGTTCACAAACTGAAGTGAACTTTCCCATTGAAAGTAATGGAAAGTGAATTAATCCGTTCCAGATGGGTCCGCGGCGTTCGTAAACCGAAAATTCGTAAACTGAGGTGTTCATAAACCGAGGTTCCACTTTAATCAAAATAAAAACAACCCAATAGCCTCCTTCCCGCCAGGCCTCTTCTCTAAAAATTTCACTCTTTAAAAAAGTACGTATGTCTCTTGCCTTTTTATGCATGGCAATAGAAGGGAAATTGTTCAGGCAAGATTCAAACTCATGGAGAAGTAAATCTATTCCCACTTTCCAGAAGCACTTCCAGAAGCACTAGCAAATGACTGGCATTTTAAATGTTATTAATAAAGAATGTCAAAGATGAGGATGATGTAACTTTTGACATAATGGGCTTCCTGTATTGGGGCCAAGGGCAGGAATCCTGGTGCGTTCCAGATGTTAGAGTAACAGAGCCATAGAATTGTAGAATCGGAAGGTACCCCGAGGATCATCTAGTCCAACCCCCTGCAATGCAGCAATATGCAGCTGTCCCTTATGGGGATCAAATCTGCAACCCTGGCATTATCAGCCAGGTTGAGTGATGCTGCCGGACTACAACTCCCATAATCCCTGAACACTGGCCATGCTGGCTGGGGCTGAAGAGAGTCGAACAATATCTGGAGAGCGGCAGGTTTCTTATCCTTATCTTAGGCACCAGCTGCAGTGTCCCAATCCACTCTCTATCGCAGAACTGAACAACTAAACATTCCCTTTACGACAAGCTCTGGGAAGGGAGCAGAGCACAGTGCTTGCTCTGCACATGGGACTCTTGTTTGATTCCTGGCAGATCAGATTCCAGGTGGTGGAAGAGACCTTTCTCTACCTGAGACCCTTAGCAGTCAGAGTAGGCAATACTGAACCAGATGAGCAAACAGTTTGAGCTCAGACCCTCCAAGTGTCCCTATTTTCCAGGAACTGTCTCAGATTTACAGAAGCCGTCCTGATTTCTGATTTCTGATTTCATCCCGGAATGTCCCGCTTTTCCTTACAATGTCCCTATTTTCATCGGAGAAATGTTGGAGGGTATTTGACCCCCGAGGCAAGGACATAAGTAAACATACAACGTTTAGAAAACATCTGAAGGTAGCCCTGTATAGGGAAGGTTTTTTAAAAAAATGTTTAATGTTTAGTTTAGTTTATTGTTACGGTACTCGACCAGCATAATTTTTAATGTTTTATTATGTTTTTATATACAGTGGTACCTTGTTTTGCAAGCAGTCTGGTTTGCATACATTTTGGATTACAAACACGTCAAACTCGGAAGTGCATGTCCCAGTTTGCAAACTTTTTTTGATTACAACTCATTTGTTTTTTTAGATTACAAACAAAAAAAGTTTAGAGGCCCCATTGGGGAAAGTGTGCCTTGGGTTACAACTTGTTTTGGTTTACAAACGGACCTCCGGAACAGTTTATGGTTGTAAACCAAGGTACCACTGTATGTTGGAAGTCACCCACATAGGCTGGGTCAACCCTGTCAGATGGGTGGGGTATTATTATTATTATTATTATTATTATTATTATTATTATTATTATTATTGAATGTTGTTGTTGTTTAGTCGTTTAGTCGTGTCCGACTCTTCGTGACCCCATGGACCTATTATTGAATAGGATGTCCCTATTTTAATCAGAGAAATGTTGGAGGGTATGTGAGCTGGGAGAGGGCAGTTTCCTATGCTAATATACAGTATGTGAAAGTCTGGCAAAGGCAAGGAAAGCTGGAAGCCCTTTCACGGCATATCACAAGGGTGACTGGGTTTAGTTAAAGGTGTATTACGGCTGATCTCGCACAGTACTTTATTGGTTCAAATACTGCTGCGGTGTTGATTTCTAAGTCTTCTGCCTGACTGCATAAAAATGATAAAGAGACACATAGTCGATGTTAGATAAAAATCCCTAAAATTAGCAGTCAATAGTATGTGGAAGATAATAATTTAGTTTTGCCCTGAACAAGACATTTAAAATATTTTCAAGGACATCATGTCTTCAGGCTTTGAAAGATCAACTAATTATCAAATCAATGATCATTCTGGGGAAAGTAATGAAGTATGGAAAATAACCACTTCAAATTATATAAATCATTACTGTGAAGTATTTAAAACTAGTAAGTCATTAGCAAGGATATTTAATGTGCGGGCATTAAATGCCTTAAAAGTTTTATTTTTGGAAAAGGAAAAAAAGCCAGCAGATTGTATATTAATTGTCACAAAATTTCTCTGAACATAAGTAAAATGTCCTTTAAATGTTTTTTTTTCTTTACAGTTAATTTGTCTTTTGTTTGGTTTTGGTTTCTTCCACAAAGTCCAAATTATTTTACCTCCTCCTGCTTAATAGTGTGATTTAGGGTCGAAGCAGGTGGCGCTGTGGTTAAACCACTGAGCCTAGGGCTTGCTGATCAGAAGGTCGGCAGTTCGAATCCCTGTGACGGGGTGAGCTCCCGTTGCTTGGTCCCAGCTCCTGCCAACCTAGCAGTTCGAAAGCACGTCAAAGTGCAAGTAGATAAATAGGAACCGCTACAGCGGGAAGGTAAACGGCGTTTCCGTGTGCTGCTCTGGTTTGCCAGAAGCGGCTTTGTCATGCTGGCCACATGACCTGGAAGCTATACGCCGGCTCTCTCGGCCAATAATGCGAGATGAGCGCGCAACCCCAGAGTCGGTCACGACTGGACCTAATGGTCAGGGGTCCCTTTACCTTTACCTTTATGTAAGAATATAAGAGCCTGCTAGATCAGGCCAGTTGCCCATCTAATCCAGCATCCTGTTCTCACAGTGGCCAACCAGATGTCTGTGAGAAACCCACAACCAGGACCTGAATGCAAGACCACGTCCCCCTCTTGCAGTTTCCAGCAGCTGCTATTCAGAAGCAGGAGGTGTAGTACACAGCAATCAAGGTTAGTGGCCATTGAAACCTTTTCTCTCATGTTGTTGTTGGTCGTTTAGTCGTGTCCGACTCTTCGTGACCCCATGGACCAGAGGACACCAGGCACTTGTGTCTTGCACTGCCTCCCGCAGTTTGGTCAAACTCATGTTCGTAGCTTCGAGAACACTGTCCAACCATCTCATCCTCTGACGTCCCCTTCTCCTAGTTCCCTCAATCTTTCCCAACATCAGGGTCTTTTCCAAGGATTCTTCTCTTCTCATGAGGTGGCCAAAGTATTGGAGCCTCAGCTTCAGGATCTGTCCTTCCAGGGAGCACTCAGGGCTGATTTCCTTCAGAATGGATAGGTTTGATCTTCTTGCAGTCCGTGGGACTCTCAAGAATCTCCTCCAGCACCATAAATCAAAAGCATCAATTCTTCGGCGATCAGCCTTCTTTATGGTCCAGCTCTCACTTCCATACATCACTACTGGGAAAACCATAGCTTTAACTTTCTCTCATACATTTGCCTAATATTATTTTTTATCAAAAAATTTTACTGATGTAAACCCAAAGGTACAAACAAACAAAAATAATCAAAATTACAAAACATACAAATGCCAGCTGCCTCAGCCTGAAGGCGGAGATGAACACCACATCCTATAGTTGAATTTGACTGGACTTAATCGACCAGGGGTTCTTTCCTATTACCTTAACCTTAATGCAGAAACAATAGGCAGCAAGCTTTTGTTTTCTGAATGAAACCAGTTTCTCAAGAAGCACTTTTCGGAGACAAAAATAAAATTAAAAATGTTCTAGATCTTGATTGTGTGTGGACTATGTGGAAGAAAACATGTACAGTACTCAATTGCTATCAGAATGAAATGTCACGTGTATGCAGTCTTGTGTTGTTGTTTTTAAAGAAACTTTCCCATATGGGAATACTATTATATTAAGCCATATAGATCTTCCAGGGGCTAATATTTGGGGGTGGGCATGTAGAGATAAGAAAAGCAAGAGATGTAGCTGCACACTATGTATTCACATTAGGGTGATGGATTTTTTACAGCCTCAATTCCCTGTATCATAATTTGATGAGCTTTCATTAAGGATTAGATAAAATCTTACTTTCAAAGAGATTTGATTTAAAAAAACCTCACGCACAAAATGATTTTAAAAATGTTATTTGTTTTTTGACCATTTTTGAAGTCACTGTAAGCAGATATAAAATTGAACCCAAGCTTTAGAGTCACATATATACAACATTATATAGGGTCATCAAACACACAAGGGAGCTTTTTTTAGCTGCAGTAACAGTATAGACGCCACTAGAGGATGATGTTTTGCTACCTCTCTTGTAGGTTCTTTTCCCAGCATGTCCGGCAGCATCTGCTGGCTGAGTTTTGAGGTCCCCAAAAGGGGATTTTACCTTGCGCAGGTGTGACATTTGTATACCCTATGTTGCTAAGAACACTCCCCACTGTGGAATGTGGTGTTGTGTCCAAATTTGATACGGAATATATATAGAATTGTTAATACAATTTTATGAAATGGTAAAACGGCATACAAAAAAATAAAAACAGTTTGTGCATAACCTTTTTTAATATTTAAATGGAAAATACCTCATTTTAGTCATTAATAGGCAAAAGTTCATCCATTTGTGCTACAGGAAATAATTTTTGAGGGGGAAAATGAAAAAGTCATCACCCTAATTCACATATAGTCTGACACTTGTTTCAATTTATGGGTCACTGCAACTTGAATGCCATTGGATTCAATGGGTGCTAAGCAGCCTCACTGAAATGAAGTTCTCTTAGCAGCTCAGTTCCAGAATATAGGGCCCATCACCATAAGTCTTTGGTGGGGAGCAAGATTGCTCCAAAATATGAAGGAGTACAAAGCTGATATTTGATAGATGACCATCAAAAGATTTATTTATTTGAAGCATTTCTTTTGCCACCCATCGTCAGGAATACCAGGGCAGTTTGCAATAACGCAATACAATTCAAATAAAAACAAACATTGGAAAATGCCATAAAATACATCACAATCCGCAGCAGATCAGTCAATTGCTACCCCAGCTCAGTGTTAGCAATGCCTGGGTGAATAGACAGGTTTTTCGCAAGAGCTGAAATCACAGAAGCTGAGCGCCGCAATGGGCATGGCCCTGGCCCAGTGGATCTCAAGCAGAACAGCCTTATTCAGAGATCTCAGCTAAGAGAAAATGTCCCTTCAAATAACCAGGTGCCAAACTGCTTACTGTAGTGGTGGCGAACCTATGGCATGTGTGCCAGAGGGGCACTCAGAGCCCTCTCTGTGGGCACATGCGCCATCGCCCCAGCACCGAGTTTGCCAGAGTAACAGATTTTTTACAGTTCCATAAGATGGAAAGAGCCCTGTGTTTTCTTACTTCTGCAGATAAAGACAAATGTGACGAACTTGATCTTTCCTGGTTACACTGGTTAGATTTAGGAAATCTGGAAATGGAGCTACTGGAATTTCAAGAAACCTCTACCTGGAAAAATAAATTCTATGGCCTGTGTGCAACACTTGAGAAGATAGGAAGAATGACAAAGGACAGCACAGTTTGTTCTGAAAATGAAACCCTTAAAGTGCGGAATTGTCTGCCAAGTAATTTTAAGTCAATGAAAGCACTTGGGATTGCTTTCCTTACTTTGTTTGGATCATCTTATGCTTGTGAGCAGCTGTTTTCACCTTTGAATTATGTCAAATCTGACACCAGAAAACAGACTAACAGATGACCTGAGTGCTACTTTATGCGTTGCTCTCAAACTTACAAAGTATGAGTCAAGGCTCGACAAATTATCAGCATGCATGCAACAGCAAAAATCACATTAATTGTTCAAAAGCATGCCAAATGCAAACTTTTAACTTTCAATAAAAAGCGGTTTGTATCATTGAAAGCTCTCTTATTTTGTTTTTCTTTTCAGACAAAAGATGTTAATGTATGAGTTGTTTATTCTAAACTAAAACCTCAGTATTCAGATTAAATTGCCGTGTTGGCACTTTGCGATAAACAGCTGGGTTTTGGGTTGCAGTTTGGGCACTCAGTCTCTAAAAGGTTCACCATCACTGGCTTACTGTATGTCCTAAAAAGATAAAGGACCCCTGACACTTAAGTCCAGTCACGGACGACTCTGGGGTTGCAGCACTCATCTTGCTTTACTGGCCGAGGGAGCCGATGTTTGTCTGCAGACAGTTTTTCCAGGTCATGTGGCCAGCATGACTAAGCTGCTTCTGGCAAAACCAGATCAATGCATGGAAACACCGTTTACCTTCCCATCGGAGCGGTACCTATTTATCTACCTGCACTTTGACGTGTTTTTGAACTGCTAGGTTGGCAGAAGCTGGGACCGAGCAATGGGAGCTCACCCCATCGCGGGGATTCTAACCACCGACCTTTCTATCGGCAAGCCCAAGAGACTCAGTGGTTTGACCACAGCACCACCCACGTCCCTGTATGCCCTACTCAGTGGCAAAGCGAAGAGTAGCCAGGCAGGGCAGAACTCAGGTTGGGTGCAGGATGAAGCCAAGATGGAATACAGGGCCAATGGGGGCAAGGCATGCACAGTATACAATGCTAATGGGACCAAAAGGGAAGAAAATAAAAGAATATGTGTTTGGTTATTAGTATTTTTTAGAGTGTGGGAAATTCTTTAGATCCCTCTTTTATGTCTTCTCCTTAAATCTCATCCTTCCACTTTCACCCGTAAGATATGTTACTTCACTGAAGAACTGTGACTATTTCATTCACTCTTGCTGCAGTTAAAAAAATAATTTCTGCAATTAAAAAACGTTTTGGGGGGCGGGGAGACTGATGGTGTAACTTTAAAAAGTACTGCTAGCAAGGTGTTAATGCGTCCAAGGTGCTTTTCTGAGAAACAAGAGTATATTTTGTGTTTGTGTGTGTTTAAAGTAAAGGCACATTATTTCAGACTTGATTATTTAGATGTTTATCATAAAATATTAATTGCAATAAATGAGTTCATTAGTTTTTTCAAGGTAATGCAAAGAAAGGGAAATCATTTCAGAGAGGTAATGGAGCAGCAAAGTAGTCAAGCCTCTGATTATTCGTCATGTCGGTTTTGTATTCCTTGTCTCAAGAAATGCCATATACGTCAAAAATAGCCCTAGTATTCACTGCCCTTTGTGCTTTCAATGAACAAATGCACATATCAGAAGTGCAGAGATTAGCAGCCAGGGAGAGACAGCCACTAAATTGTGAAATTCCTTTTCCCCAGTAGTGTGTCTAGTGTCTTCATTGTGCAGCTTCCCCCATATCCAGAAAATGTACCTCTATGCAGAAGGCCCATAGTTCAGTGCTAGAGCATTCGCTGGACATGCAAAAGGTCCCAGTTTCAATCCCTGGAGTTTTCTAGCAACATTATCCATGATCCATTCAGCTCTGGGCCCCATCCTACAAAACAGATATTCTACCTCTGCATTAGCCTGGAGTGTTGCACATGATGTTCTGCCAGTAGGAGAGGATTGGAGCCCTTGCGCTTAAGCCATTACAGTGGATGCATAACCATAGATCTGGGCTGCCTAGTTGTTCCTGTTTGCTTTGACCCACATTCCACTTTAACGGGTACCGAATTTTCTTCCCTGCCTTCAGGGCCTGGAGATCCCTGAGACATTGCAAGCAAAGGGGGAAGGAGCTTATCTCCCTGCGCTGTAAATCTTCTACATTTCACCTTATTATATGTACAGCCCAATCCTATCCAAGGCTTTAGCTGATGCTCCACTGACATTGACCTTCAACGCACTGCTATTTTCCTAAGTGTGAAATTTTCCATATCAGTCAGAGGCATGCGAAATAAAGTGCTTGTCATTCAAGGCTGTCAGCCGCACATGTGACGTCTATATACGGGTTAATAAAACTGTCTATCTTGAACATTCCCCCCCCTTTGGTAGGAAAACTGGCCATTGAAAGGGTTCTGCAAAACTGTCTCTTCTCCCTCTTTAGCAATGGCTTTTCAAAACACCAGGCCATTCTATCCTGGGATATGCCGGCATGGGACAAGATCATTTCATTTGTGTGTCGAGGCTTCCCAGAAAATTACCTTAAATAACTCACAACTGACAACAGAATTATGGTTTGGTTTTTGGCAAATAATTTAGGGCCACAACTTTATTAAATACACAATTTTTAATCCGAGTGTTGGCTTAGGCTTTTGGTTATTCACTCGTCCTTCCTAAAGAAGGACTATCCCCATCTGTCCATCTAGGACAGGACTCAATCAGCTGTCCCCTTAGGACAGGACTCACCTCATCTGCCCCTCGTGGCAGGACTCACATCAGCTGTCACCATAGGACAGGACTCACCACTGTCCGCTTGGACAGTTCCTGCTCCGACTTCCGCATGGAAGTCAAGTAAACATACCTGGGAGTGAGGAGGTGGCTGCGCCCAGTCATTCCCTCCTCACCTTCACCAAGAATGTTCCTCAAGGCTCTTGCTCTTAAAATTGGGCCCACCATTCCCGCCAATGGCGGGATGGTAAGGACAAGAGTGTAAGCCCCGAGATTCCTTTAACGGAATACTTCTATATGGAGCAAACGGAGGTGAGGGTAGGCATCCGTGTGCCACCCCCTCTACCAACCGATTAACCAACCAAAAGCCTAACCGCCAACCTAACAAGTTGTGACAATTTGCTAGCGCAGTAGGCGAAAACCAAGAGGCAAAGCCAATCAGCCAATTGGAAAAATTCCTACTGACCCCTGAATACAGGCGGCCCCAAAGGCAATAGCAATGTCGTGCTAACCTGCAAGAAAGAAAGGGCGGGTGGGAGGGGTTCAAACGCCAGGCAAAAATGTGACCAGAAAATGGTGGACGCAGCTTTAAGAGGGGCCCCAACAACCAATCAGATCCAAGGAATTTGCATACGCACGCCCCCCATTACTCAGCATGAGCTGTGGCCTTACACAAACCAAACCCTAAGCTAAATTTCTTAACAGCCCTACCACAATCCGCTTTATATTATATGATATAAAGCGCTTTGCTGCCAGCCAAGAGCAAGTTGCACTGCCTCCTCTTCTCTCTCTCCCCGACTGTCGCCACTGCTCATGTTCCTCCTCTTTCTCCTCCCTCTCTCTCTCCCTGCCCCACCTATGTTTGCCACATTAGCAGTGGCACTGCTTGTTCCACCTCCCTTTCCTCCCTGCCTTGCTCTGAGACGGGGCCTCAGAGCAAGGCATCCTGGTTGAGGTGGCCAGGAGAGAAACTGCAGAAGCTTCCTTTCAACTAAGTCAAAGTCTAAAGCTGATCAAAGTTTAAAGAGAAATTCCAGCCACTGCAGCACAACAGTGGGTGGGGAGGCAAGCAAACCGGGGGCCCCGATTCACTGCACCCACCGCCTGAGACAATTCTCCCTGTTTGCTTCATCATGGCGGCAGTCCTGTCCAAGAGAGTCATTTGATGGTTCAGAGAGTCAGCAAGGGCACCTCTAAAGACAGGCGTAGGCAAACTTGGCCCTCCAGATGTTTTGGGACCACAACTCCCATGATCCCTAGCTAACAGGACCAGTGGTCAGGGATGATGGGAGTTGTAGTCCCAAAACATCTGGATGGCCAAGTTTGCCTATGGCTGTCTAAAGAGCTGTTCTCAATGGCAATGTCCTTCATCAGCCTGGAGGCTGGTTCTGTAAATAATTGGTATAATGGCCCCACTTTGGGAAGACAGAGGTGCAGCTTAATACAGTCATACCTTGGTTTAAGTATGCTTCAGTTTGAGTACTTTCAATTTAAGTTTTCCGCCTGGAATGGATTAATCCACTTTCCATTACTTTCAATGGGAAAGTTCGCTTCAGGTTAAGTACGCTTCAGGTTATGTACGGACTTCCAGAACCAATTACACTCATACTTCGGGTTAAGTATGCTTCAAGTTGAGTACTCTGCGGACCCATCTGGAACGGATTAATCCACTTTCCATTGCTTTCAATGGGAAAGCTCGCTTCAGGTTAAGTACAGACTTCCGGAACCAATTGTGTACTTAAACCGAGGTACCACTGTATTGCACAACTCTCCTTCAGTGAGTCTGATAGAGTCTTAAATGGGAGTGGGCTTTTGCTGTTAAAACAGGGTTGCCAAACGTCTGGAATTTCCCAGACATTCCTGCAATACTGTGTCCAGGCAAAAAAAAAAAAAAGGCCGGGGAAATCCGGACGTATGGCAACCCTATTTTAAGTGCAAAAAAGCTCAAGAACTTTTGTATCTAGATTTTCACTTATTTCAAAAAGTGGCAACCCTATCTTAAAAGCAATTGAGGAGGAGGTCTGGGCTGCACCACTGTGTCTCCATAGTGCAGTGACCACCATGTGGGAATGTTAACGATAGTAGGAAAGGATATATTGAATAAGTACTAGCCTTCCTTCACTTATGCTAGTAAGTGATGTAGCAGAGCAGATTTCCCTCAATATAGCTGGAAGCTAGTTTGCAGATTCATTTGAGTCTCTTGGTTAAGATTATTTCCTGGTGTGTCCCTTCATCCCCCTTAAAAAAATAAAGACACAAGAGTCTTTCTGAGTAAAGTAAAGAAAACTATACTCACATTTCGGTTCACGATTATGATCCCTGAAAGGCAGACTTTAATTGATCGATACACAAAGAAACAGTGAGTTGATCTCATCTGAAGACTGAACCCATGTGCTGCTGGCTGAGAGCCAGCAGACAGCAAAATTACATTAATACAACAGAATGGCTGCAGGAGAGCAGCATGGCAGCAAAAGAACAACAACAAGACGAGACAAGACAAAAATGCAAGTTTAACTGAGAACAGGGCTGTCTTAAGTGTATCGGGCGCCGTGGCACAACGATCCCTCCGGCGTCCCTCGCGCTCTGTCGGGCAGGGCCAGGTGCAGCAGGCAGCCAGAGGGCGCAGCGCGACAGGCAGGGACGCTACCAGCTGTGCTCCACCTCCACCTGCTCGGCCGAATCGGTGGAGCAGCGCTGCAGTCCAGGGAGCTCTAGCTGACGCCCCGACAGAAGGTTTGCCGACAGAGCATTGTGGGGCAGCGCCTGCCCACACTCCTTCAACTCACAGCGAGCACAGACAGCGCTGCCCCACAATGCTCCGTGGTACCTCATTTGCGCAAACTTGAAGGACTTGAAGGAGTGTGGGTGGAAGGTAGCCCACGTCCAGGTCCCGGTCTAGGTCCCTGTTGAAAGGCGGACAAGGTTCAGCCCATGGGGCCGGCGGGCCGGCCGCACTCGCATTGGATCTGTTGTCTGCAGACCGTATTTCTCGGCTATTTTGGGGGCGCTGCCCTTCTCTTTTGTTAAATACAGGCAGCCCTGCTCCTCTTCCCTGCCGCTCCTCGATGGAGGCAGCTCTGCCGCTGCTGCCGCCGCCTCGCTTCAGCCACCGCTGCCGAGAAAGGAGCAAAGTGGGCGAGGCGGAGGCGCAGGCGGCTCCGTGTGCCTCCTTGATGCGCCCCCTGCTGGGCGGGCGCCCTGGCACACCGTGCCAGTCATCCCAATGGGAAGGACGGCCCTGACTGAGAAAATGGCTGCATGACTTGGCTCTTTTATGGAGTCAGCCAGAGCCATGCCCATCTCCCAGGTCACGTGCAGGGGGAGGAAGTTACACTGACTGGATGTCCCCCTGCCTAAGCCCACTCTAGGGAAATAAGGAATGTTGCATTTGACTGTACCAATGGATTACATCGCACACACCATAGGCCAAGTATGCCATCAGTGTGCTCCTGTCAGGGTCACTGCAGATGTGCAAGGCAGCTTGAACTTCCTCCTCAGTGGCCAGTAATCATCATAAGAGAAAGACAGGCTCCCACAACCTGGTGCCTTTCAGATGTTTTGGACTACAACACCAATCATCCCAGATCATTGGCCATTCTCGCTAGCACCGATGGGACTTATGATACCAGACATCTGCATTGGCATCAGGATGGGGAAGACTATAATAAAAACCACACTTGTGCAATTAGCATGACAGTGATGGTGTCAGTTCACGCCAGTTCAATATTTTTGACATTTTGTTGAACGACAACAAGCTCCAAAAGAGCTCCTTCAGCATTTGTTGTTGGCACAGCAAATGCTGGAGATGCCAGAATACGATCGGTACACTATATGTGGTGGGCCTGCCCTAAAATTCAAAAATTTTGGGAAATGATACATGAAGAGACTCCCCCCCCCAAAAAAATATCCTTTTTTAAAAAATCAGAGTCCTACCTACTAGGAATTCTAGGTAACGATATCCCATATGAAAAAATCTTCTTATACGCATCAACAGAGTAACAATTTCAAAAATCTGGAAAGGAACCACTATACCAACAAAAGGGGATTGGATAGATAAACTATGTGAATATTTGGAGCTAGCTAAATTAACAGACTTAATGCGACAAAAACCGAAAGACAAGATCAAGAAACAATGGAAATGCTTAAAAGAAACAATAAAATATAAAAGTACTGTGCTGAAAACGGTGGAAGTGCTGTAAGACATGACGAAATTTGTTGTTAAATATTTTACTTTTAACTTTTCTTCTTACTCACCTTTTCTAAACTATTTTCTTTTTCTTTTTTCTTTTTCTTTTCTTTATTCTTTAACTTTTCTCTTTTTCTATCAATTTAGCAAAAATAAATTAATGTAATAGTTTAACCTATTATTGTGCATTCAGATCAAGAATGAGGGATATACAAGAAATAATGGAATGTACAATGAATGTATTTTTATTTCTTCTTTTATTTAACATATTTGCTGTAAATTTTGTGATTAAAAACTTTAATAAAAAATATTTATTTATTTTTTAAAAAGAGCTCCTTCATCTAACGTACTGAAGCACCTGGTTGGCAACCTTGTTTCTCAACCTTGGGTCTCCAGCAGTCTTCAGACTTCAATTCCCATTATGCCTCTCTACTGGTCTTGCTAGCTAGGGATAGTGGGAGTTGTAATCCAAAAACAGCTGGAGACCCAAAGTTGGGGGAAAACACTGGACTAGACAATGAACCTCTGGTGGATGAGAATATGAGTGTCTGCTGCTCAGTCTCTCCAAGCAGTAGCGTCTTAAGGTCATTGGGCGCCCTGGTGCAGATCCCTCGGGTGCCCCCCCACTCTTTTTTTTAAAAAAGGAAAGCTCCGCTGCAGAGCAGAACGTTTACCTCTCTCCTCCGAGCGGCGCGGCTGGCGGGCGTCCAGGAGGAAGGAAAAGGAGGCCGCCGCGCAGCTCCCCCCACTTGCTGGGGCGCCCCTCGACGCCCCGCACCACTAGGGCCAATGGGCAAGCCGCCCATAGCTGCCAAGTCTCCCGTTTCCCCTGGAAAAAAAACGGATTTTTTTGTCTTTCCCCGGTTTATTCTGGCGCGGCGGCCATTTTGGAACTGAGCGGAGCATGCTCAGAAGCGACTTTTGATGCTGCTCTGCCCAGTTCCAAAATGGCTGCAGTGCGACTTCTGGCGCAGCGGCCATTTTGGAACTGGGCAAAGCAGCATCAAAAGTCACTTCTAAGCATGCTCCGCCCAGTTCCAAAATGGCGGCAGCGCTACTTCCGGTCTGCTATTTCCGGCCCGGTCCCTTATTTCTCTGACAGCAACTTGGCAGGTATGGAGCCGCCCCTGTCTCCAAGGCTTTTTTTTCAGCCAGAATTCGCCGGAACTCAATACCGGCACCTCTCAGGTGGGCGCCATTGCTATTCTAAGAGAACAAGGGAGGTGTTCATGGTGAGTTCCAGCACCTCACTTTCTAGAAAAATAGCAGTGATTCTCTCCCACTTCCACCACCAGTACATGGGCTATAGGAAGAGGATGGTTATATTGGCTTTGCATTGGATATTGTTTATTTCTTATATAAGGATTTTTTCACCACCCTTCAATCATAATCACAGTGCAGTTTACAGAAAGAATAAAACAATAAAAGCTTTAAGAAAAGAAGGCCTGCATGGAGTAAATTAAAAGCCACAAAATCACAGAAACAGTATAAATGAGTAAGCAGGATTAAAATTCCGTCTGAAAAGGGCAAGGTATAAATAAATAAATAAATAAATGCACTTATATATTCAAATGGCAGAATGCCCCCCCCCCAAAGCTCTAATTCCATCTTATGTCTGCGAATGGTTTGCCAGCCATTTTGGTTTCATCTGAAGAGTTCCTCTGAACCAAAAATGCTGATGTGGAAACAGTTGTTTATCCTCCTTAGACAATTAAACCTCCATGCAGCATTCCAAACAAATAAACTGTTTGTGTCTCCAAACACCCTGGAGGCACGATTATGACACGCTCCCCAGCATACCTCCCGGTTCCAAGCCAAGCTGATTTTCTTTGGTGGCATGAGAAATTTTCCACTTCAAACTTTTTAAGAAGCCCATCGCGGTATTTCCAATATCGCTTACATTTAATATTTGTTTGTTTGACAAGGATTAGCATAAAAAGATATTCTCTTTGCGAAAGCATGAGAAAACGGAGTCGACGGGTGCGATCGGGAGAGGCAGATGCAAAAATAAAATGAAATGTATTTCCGATGACAACATGCGAGAAGGAGCCAGGAGCTTGCACAATAAATGCCCCCGTTTTCTTCATGTGGAACATGATGGGGTTGTCCTGGTAATTTCTCTAACTATTAATTATCATGATAATTGCTCACCTGCAGAAATCACTAGGTAACAGACAACCTATAGTTATATCGTACAGTGCAGACAAGGAACTATGAAAGGATTAATTATAGCATATTATGTGTTCGGTGACATCTTTGTCTACTGGGGGGGGAAACTGATCGTGTTTAAAGTTGCTCCTTTTCTCCCCTCTTCCCTTTTTTAAAAAATAAATAATAATAATGCTGCAGCTCAATTATGTCTCTTCTGTATTTGTGTGCCCAGTCCAGCTAAAAAAGGAAATAATTTGATTTTATATTTAAAAAATCCGCGATGACATATATTGTATTACATCTTCTCACACTGCAATTCTAAGCATATTTACTCAGAAATAAATGCTGCTGCATTCAGTGGGGCATATTTCCAGGTATGTATATGTGCCTAAGGCCTCATAGGAAAGGCAGATCAAAACATAGATCAGTCATCCCCTGAGCAACACACTTTAAATACTTCCATCCTTACAATTTGGGTGATTAAAGAATGGCAGTGACATGGGCTACATTCCACTCTTGTGTATTCGTTGAGTAAAAATTCAAATCTACACAAGTGATTGTGATTATATAACTGAGGGAAGTAGTTATTCTACACATAGTAGAACAGATATTATCTTATGGGTATGACATAAAAGACCTGAATTCCAATTAATGTCATAGCTTATCTACACTAGGGTCCTCCAGAACTACAATTCCCATGACCCTGACACATAGATGCCAAGTCTCCCGCTGAAAAATGCGGGATCAGCAGCAGCACGGCACCGGAAGTCACTTCTACACATGTCTGGACATGCGTAGAAGCAACTTCCGGTGCCGGCGCCGCCCGATTTCTGGTGCCCATACATGGGTAGCGCAGCATCAGAAGTCGCTCTGCCCGATTTTTGGTGCCCAGGCATGGGCGGAGCGGCACCGGAAGTCGCTTCTACGCATGTCACGACTTCCAGTGCCACGCTACCCATGTCTGGACACCGGAAATCGGGCGGCGCCAGGACCCAAAATGGAGCCTCCCTGGCAGGTAGGAAATCCGGGAGATTTCCGGGATTTTTTCCATTCGGGAGAACAGCGGGAAACGGATTAAAATCCAGGGGTTTCCCACGAAAAACGGGAGACTTGGCAGCTATGTCCTGACATGAATTCTACTCAATATTGATCCAGAGCAGATTCCAACGTATAGTTAGCTGAGTAAAAACTTTAACACGTTGCAGGATTCCCCCCCCAAAAAAAAACCCAGACCAAAGGCAATTAATATTTCATCCAGCAGAGCTTTACTGTGTCCAAGGCAGCTGTTTATCAGCTCCACCTGGTACGCAGGCTGAGTCCCTACCTGCCCACTGACTGTCTCTCCAGAGTGGTGCATGCTCTAGTTATCTCCCGCTTGGACTACTGCAATGCGCTCTACGTGGGGCTACCTTTGAAGGTGACCCGGAAACTACAACTAATCCAGAATGCGGCAGCTAGACTGGTGACTGGGAGTGGCCGCCGAGACCACATAACACCGGTCCTGAAAGACCTACATTGGCTCCCAGTACGTTTCCGAGCACAATTCAAAGTGTTGGTGTTGACCTTTAAAGCCCTAAACGGCCTCGGTCCGGTATACCTGAAGGAGCGTCTCCACCCCCATCGTTCTGCCCGGACACTGAGGTCCAGCTCCGAGGGCCTTCTGGCGGTTCCCTCACTACGAGAAGCCAAGTTACAGGGAACCAGGCAGAGGGCCTTTTCGGTAGTGGCTCCCACCCTGTGGAATGCCCTCCCACTAGAGGTCAAAGAGAACAACAATTACCAGACCTTTAGAAGGCATCTCAAGGCAGCCCTGTTTAGGGAAGCTTTTAATGTTTGATGGATCTCTGTATTTTAATGTTTGATGGATTTCTGTATTTTAGAATTTCTGTTTTGTTGGAAGCCGCCCAGAGTGGCTGGGGGAACCCGGCCAGATGGGCGGGGTATAAATAATAAATTATTATATTATTATTATATTATTATACTGCTACTGAAGGCAAATGAGCATAATGGTCACAAATCCAATACATTCAGGATTGGCACGGTCCATAAGAAATCCAGTTGCGGTAGACGTAACTAAAACTTACAGTAACTTATAACAAGACTAAAACCTTAACACTAAGCATACTATATACAGAACACCACACCAGAAGGAAAGAGAGACAGAAAGTGAAACCCAGGATCCTTCTGGCCTTATTATTGTAGTCAGCATAACCTTGACAGAAAGAGATAACAGGACCAGTTTGAGCCAGCTGCACTCCGCTTCTCTGAAGGAATAACCCAAACATCATGAACCTTCTGCTTGTTTCCAGGCAGAACAGAAACGTACATGTCAGCTAGAAACTAACGGCTCACACTAGTTTCTTTCACACAGGGAACCTTCTTGAATTAATTAGAATAGGAAAGATTTCTACACATCAGAGCAATGCTTTCTTTGCCAAGAAATGCAAACTGATGCATCCCTGACCATTGGCTATGCTGGCTTGGGCTGATAAGAGATGGAGTCCAATAATGTCTACACTAGCTTCCCAAGGTTTTAAGCAGGATTCTTTTCCCAACCCTGCCTGGAGAAGTCAGGGATTCATCTTGGGATTCAACATGTGCTCAGCCGCTGAGTCACAGCCCTCCATTCTCCACTGCAATAACTTCTATTCTATTCTATATAATATAATATAATTTTTATTAGTTTTACATAAAGGTTATACACAACAAGCATACCAATTCAAAAAAGAAAAAGAAAAGGTTCTCTTGAACCTTCAGACCTCCCTCCCTCCATCCATAGGTCCCATTTCTACATTTCATAGGAATTAAAGGTAATGGTAAAGGGACCGCTGACCATTAGGTCCAGTCGTGATCGACTCTGGGGTTGCGCGCTCATCTCGCATTATTGGCCGAGGGAGCCGGCGTATAGCTTCCAGGTCATGTGGCCAGCATGACAAAGCCGCTTCTGGCAAACCAGAGCAGCACATGGAAACGCTGTTTACCTTCCCGCTGTAGCAGTTCCTATTTATCTACTTGCATTTTGACATGCTTTCGAACTGCTAGGTTGGCAGGAGCTGGGACTGAACAACGGGAGCTCACCCTGTCACAGGGATTCGAACCGCCGACCTTCTGATCAGCAAGCCCTAGGCTCAGTGGTTTAACCACAGCGCCACCTGGGTCCCTTCATAGGAATTACAGGTGCGGAAATACCAAAAGAAAACAAAAGACTGTTTATGTATGCAACGACAGCAGCAAGGATGCTCTTAGCCCAGAGGTGGAAAGAAGAAAAAGTGCTGACCAGAGAAGAGTGGCAGATCAAGCCGATGAAATATGTGGAAATGTCAAGATTGATGGGTAAGATCACAAACCAGGAAGATCAAGTATTTTTGAAAGACTGGAATAACTTTTTAGCGTATTTGAGAGACCACTGTAGACAGTTGAAATCATTGGCAGGAATACAATGTCACTTGTAAAGTGACAGGATTTTGGATACTATGGTTATATAATAGATAGAGATAGAAGAAACCTTTTTTGTCTTGGTGCAAGCTAAAAGGTGTGCATCTCCAAGGAGCTCTCAGCTGTAGTTGGTGCTGAGAACTACTGAGAATGTAAGCAGAGCCCTGCTGGATCAATTCAATGTCCCATCTAGTGCAGCATCCCGTTCTCACAGCAGATAACCAGATACCTGTGGGAAATCAGGACCCGAACACAAGAGCACTCTCTCCTTCTGCGGTTTCCAGCAAGGGGTTGTCAGAAGCATTACTGCCTCTGTTTGTGGAAGCAGAACATAGCCATCATGGCTAGTAGTACCCATTGATATCCTCCATGAATGTGTCCAATCCTTTTTTAAAGCCACCCAAATTAGTGGCCATCAGTGCAATTGTTATGATTCTTGCTGAATCATAGAACAATAGGATCCAGAATCAGCAGTCTGATTCGTCCGCAGGAGCCACCCAATCCAACTCCAGGTAGAAGTGAATCCGCAACCTGATTGGCCTGCAGGAGCAGCCAATCAGCCTGCTGGCAGAAGTCAATCCACAACCTGATTGGCCCACAGGTGTAGCCCTGAAGTAGCCAATCACGCAAAGTCCATTGTGTAAATAATGTATATAAGCAGATGGCTTTGGGGAAAGGGCATTCTTCTTCTCTTCTTCTCCTTGATGACTACGAGCTGAATAAAGAGCATGAAATTCACTCTCGACTCCGAGTATATTTCAGCAATCCTGCAGCAGGGAGTTCCATAGATGAACTATGCGCTGCATAGTTTCTTCTAGCTGTCCCAAATCCACCAAGAGACATAGGGACCATTGTGATAAAGCACATGTCTGGGTATCGTGAGGAAAGAACAAACAGGCTTTCTCTACCTGTCACCCAACTCTACTCATTGAGAAAGCTTGAGAAGGATGAGCTGATTCGAAATCAATCTGAAGAGAGTTCACCCACCACTGTTCTCGGTGCTTCTGAATCAAACAATTATTTTTTTAATCATATCTCCTATAAATAAATTATTACCATGAATCTAAATAAAACAACTGAAACTTCACACCGACACCCACCTACCCACCCACATATATATATAAATAAAGTATCTAGAAAATAGAAGTGGAAGGACTGTCCTTTTAAACTTGATAATGAAGAGCAACCACAAAAGAAGATTTCCATGGCCTGAATGTTCAAGGAAGATAATCATGTATTGATTGCACCATTTTCCTAAGAGATGTAGTCAATGTATGGCATTTTGCAAAGGAGGTACAAGCCTTTTGTACACATGGTATTTAGCGGAAATCCATTCAAAAACTGCTTGATGAAGCTGGTCTTTAGAGCACTGGGCTGCAGATAAATAATAATCATTATTTCTTTTTTCCCCCTTTTAAAATAAAAAAAAAATGTCACTGCTTATGTGAAAAAATCATACTAGGTAGACAGCATTTAATAAGAAGATCAATAATGCTCATTTCAGGGGGGAAAGAATTAGGTTTGGAATATGGCGAAGGAGAGAAAATAATAAAAGAACATCAAATGCTTGATCACAGAAGTGATGACCCATTAGGGGGAATGCAATTTCTGTGTGGCATTTCATGCTGGAGTATACATTAGGCAACTTACATCATAAAACACTCTGCAAAGGCAAATTCAGGGCCCATCTGCTCTATGCATTTCAAGTGGCATCATACCACTTGAAAGAGTCTTGGTTTCCCTCAAAGAGTCTTGGGAAGTACAGTGGTACCTCGGTTTAAGTACACAATTAGTTCCGGAAGTCTGTATTTAACCTGAAGCGTACTTAACCTGAAGCGAGCTTTCCCACTGAAAGTAATGGAAAGTGGATTAATCCGTTCCAGACGGGTCTGCGGAGTACTTAAACTGAAAGTACTCAAACCAAAGTGTACTTAAACCGAGGTATGACTGTATAGTTAATTAAGGCTGCTGAGAATTGTTAGGAAACACCTATTATCCTTCCAGAGCTTCAGTTCCCAGAGTTCCCTTGATGGGATTGATTGCTAAATTTGTAGCTCTGTAATTTGTAGCTCTATGAGGGGAACAGGAGTCTCCTAGCAATTCTCAGCACCCTTAACAAACTACGCTTCCCAGGATTCTCTGGGGGAAGCCATGACTGTTTAAAGTGACACAATGCTGCTTTAAATGTACAGTGCAGACAGGACCTAAGGCAGGCATCCCTAGACTCGCCCCTCTGGATGTTTTGGGACTACAATTCCCATCATCCCTAGCTAACACGACCAGTGGTCAGGGATGATGGGAGTTGTAGTCCCAAAACATCCAGAGGGGCGAGTCTGGGGGTGCCTGGCCTAAGGGATAGAGCAGGATTTAGGAAAAGCAGAACCACGAGGCACATCCATACCATACACTTGGAGCCCTTTTAAAGTGTATGGATTCTCTCAAAGAATCCTGGGAACTTTGCTGAGGGTGCTGGGAATTGTAGTTCCCTGACAGGGAAGCTGCTGTTCACAGCATTCTTTCAGGAAAGCCTTAAATGTAGAGAGGAGACTGAGAGGAGTTATGAAAGGAGTTATGAAAGCCATCTTCAAGTATCTTAAGGGCTGTCACATGGAAGATGGAGCAAGCTTGCCTTCTCCTGCTCTGGAGGGTAGAACTCAAACCAATGGCTTCGAGTGTCAAGAAAGGAGATTCTGGTTAAACATATGGAAAACCTTTCTGACAGTAACAGCTGTTCAACTGTGGAGCAGTCTCCCTTGGGAGGTTGTGAGCTCCCCATCCTTGGAGGTTCTCAAGCAGAGGTTGGATGGCCATCTGTCATGGATGCTTCAGCTGAGATTCCTGCATTGCATGAGGTTGGAATAGATGACCCTCTGGTCCCTTCCAATTCTATGATTCTATGATTCTATGACTAGACAAGCCGTTGGCCTGATCCAGGAGCCTCTTCTCATGCTTTTATGTGCAGACAGACACCTGGATAGGGCCGATGAGTCATCCATCCTCAAGCGCTGCTCTGTCGACATTCTGTTGTAAAGCTGTTAGAGTTCCACAAGAGTCCTCTCCTGTCTCCACAACAAAAGGGGCAACCCAACATGCAGAGGAGAGAATAGAACAGAATACCCCTCGACCTTGCAAATGTTACCTTTTCAGCAGTTCATAATGATGGTTTGTGTGGCTAATCCAAACTAGCAGTTGGTAATTTACGAAGTGGGGGCAGCATCGCCATCAAATGTATCATTACCCTGTCCAAATGCTACAGAGGCATCCATGGTTCATTTTTTTCTATGTACAGTAGTCGTGGAATGAAGAAGACGACGAGTGCCAAAGTGGTAGTTAATGCCTGCAATCTTCTCTCCGCAGTATTAATTACCGACAATACCTACATGCCACAATGTTCATTTGTTTTCCCGCTGTGAGTTCCCTTATCTGTTGTTCAGCCACAGAGCTGAGCAGCGAAGCAGCCTCCGGGCATTTTTTTCAATCTGCTTTTCTTTGCAGCACTGATAGTAAAGACAAAGAAGTTTACTATCTGTGTACCAGATGCCCCTTTGAAACACATTTGCGATTCGGTGGTCCTCATTTGGTCACCTGACATCATGCTATGCATCCTTATTGGCTGACGGTCAAGCTAAGATGAGACGTCACAGAGATCCTGAGCGGATTTCCCGTCTCTTCAAATTTCTCTGCAAAGCAACTTGGGGGAGGGACGGATCGGGACCCAGGGCAGTAGATAAGTGTTTGCTGCTGTCAGGCATGTTGGTTGACCCATCCTCCACCCAGACTAGCTGGTGGTGGTGTTAGGAAAGCATGTAGGAAAATGTAAACATATTTTGGGATAGTGGTTAAGAGATGAGGGTTCAAATCCCCAGTGAGTCAGGAGGTTCACTGGGTGACCTTGGGCCTGTCATTATTTCTCAGCCCAACCAACCTTCCAGGGTTGTTGTGGAGATAAAATTGGAAGTGGGCATGACGACATGCTCCTTGGAAAAGGTGAGGAACAAATGTAATAATAAAATAATAAGCAAATAGCTGTGGGACTTTTGCCTCAGGAAAAGGGGATAACTCTCACTGTAAATGCCATGGTCCCAATTCACTTGCCTCCCTGCCACAGTGGCTTGAGATGGGAGATTTGTAATAGGATCTCAAAGGACGTTTGATGCTTTTGCTGCAAAGGACTAACATGTCTATCTCTTTGGTGATTGTTTACAATGACAGCATGGTGGGGGGAAATAGGGGAGGAAGTGTATTTTGGAGCTTGTCCCACATATAAGGCCATTGCCTACAGTTAGACAATGGGAGGGAAGATGCGTAGACAAGCATCACAAGAACATAGGAATATTGCCATTTGTTTATTTGTTTGACACTCTGCCATTCTGGGCAGCTTCCAACAAACACAGTAAAACATCAAACACTAAAAACTTCCCTATACAGGGCTGCCTTCAGATGTCTTCTAAAATATAGTTGTTTACTTCCTTGACATCTGACGGGGGGGCGTTCCACAGGATGGGCACCACCACCGATAAGGCCCTGTGCCTGGTTCTCTGCAGTGCTTTTTTTCCTAGATAAAGTGGTGCCGGAATTCACCCCAACCCCCAACCCCCCTTGTTCTCTTATAATGGCAATGGTGCCAACCTGGGAGGTGCTGGAACTGAGTTTCTGCAAGATCTTGCTGGGGGGGGGGAGCCCTGGTTCTCTGTAACCTCGCAATGAGGGAATCACCAGAAAGCCCTCGGAGCTGGACCTCAATGTCTGGATTGAACAATGGAGACGCTTCTTCAGGTATGCAGGGCTGAAGCCTTTCAGCCTTATAGGGAGTCAGGCCTGAGGTCTATCTAGCTCAGAGTTGTCTACACAGACTGGCAGCAGCTGTCTGGGGTTTGAGATGGGGACATACCCAGCCCCATCTGGAGGTGTCAGGGATTGAAGCCGAGGCTTTCATGAAAAGCAGAGGCGCCAACAGCTACGGCCCTTTCCCATCACTTTGGTGGGTCTTCTTGGAGCTGTGGCAAATCCATGATTGGCCCAAGGGCATCCTGTCAGTGATATGCCTGATCAGAGTTCGAGCTTCTGGTGTGACCTATTCACAAACCCAAATTTCCTTCTCCGCTTCCTGCCCCAACTGAACTTGAGGAATTCATTTTGTTCAGTGCTTAATAACGGCTCCAGATTTAACGAAACCTCCAGATATCAGCTTTCTTGCCAGGGCACTGTTAATAGCAGGTGAAGCAATTTATTTGGCATCATACCTGCACAAGATTCCCTACAGTATGTGGAAATTGAAAAATGAATTAAAATAAAGATACCTGCCTTCGTATCCTCCCCTTCCCCCCCTTCCTATGTGGCGAATGCCAAGCTGAGCAAATACATTATTAGCCTGGTGCAAATTTAAGTGATTACTTAATAAGGCAGCCCTGGGTCTTCAAAGATTTCGTGGCGGGCTTATAATTATAATTTAGTTTGAATTCCAAGCCTCCCCTGAGTTCCAGGTGAGCTCCTGCTTCACCCTTGTGATATAGCACGGGCCATATTACAGAACTCTGATTTAAAAGCAGTGGCACCGTGGGGGGCTGCAGAATTATTGCTATAATGCTGTAATGAAGGCAGCTCCCTTGGAAGGGGGTTATCAGAAAGAGCAGGGCAAGACACAAACCAGGGATGGCAGGAGGGGCATCAGCTCCCTAATCCCATCACCAGGTGGGTGGCTTACCCAGAGTTAAGAATAGCAGATAGTTCAAAGACATATGCTAATATGATGGACCAGAAGCACCCTGGTCCTGGGGTATACTGTAGGTCACCCTGTGGCATTAGGGCATGTTGAATCTTTCGGCTTTGAAATTCCAAAAATGAGGGTTGCTAAGAAGTTGTAAGATGACTTGCGAATTCAAAGTGCATTCTGGTTAAATTAATATAATTTAGTTTTGCCTGGTAAGTAAAATGTGTGTAAAATTGGCAACAACAACTGCAACTACAACTGGCAACAACAACTGCAAGAATAAGAGGGCACACCAGACAGAAAGTGAAGAAAGAATGGGAGATATTTAAAGAATACCTGTTGAAAAATTGAGTTTCAAAAACCCTAATAGCAGACTTAGGCTGAACCTTGCTCAAAATATAGGAAAAATTCAAGCAAACATTATATTCATCAATGTGCGATAACCTAAGATTAATATAAATTATAAATGGAACAATTGGAAGACAATTTTTTAATGTTTTTGCTCTATATAGATATATATTTTTCTTCTTCTTTCTTTTTTCTTTTGTGTAGGTTTTCTTTTTGTATATCTGTATGTGTGTATTATTTCTTTTTGTATATCTGTATCTGTGTATTATTTGAATTTATAACTTTTAAAACAAAGAATTTATATTTTTAAAAATGTGTGTAAAATTGCACAGAAATCATTAAAAATGATGGCCAAGGACTTGCTGTTATGTTCCATATTCATATTACTATTTATTACTTCTTCTTGTTGTTGTTGTTGCTGCTGTTGCTGTTTAGCATTACCTGACATTTTCAGAAGGTAAAATTCTTTGGTTTTCCAAAAGCTGTTTATGTACTTCTTCATCAAACATAGGCTTACCGGGGTAAATAGCAGAATTTAATTCCTCACACTCAAAAGCATTTTTAACACCCCTGGCTGAAGAAAATGTCCAAAAATTAAGTTTCACTCCGTTAAATGAGTGAATAGCAGTAAATAGCAAGGGTGCCCAATCAGTTATCATTATTTAATATAAGTTCACATATTGTGAACTGCCCTGAGACCCCCAGGTATAGGGCGGTATATATATTCAATAAATCCTCATCCTCTCCTCATTCTCATTCTCATCACATGACAATTTACAAACAGCATATAAAATGAGGAAGAGCCATAGCTCAGTGTTAGATCATCTGCCTTGCATGAGAAGGTCTCAGGTTTAATCCCTGCCATCTCCTGGTAGGGCTGGGAGAGACGCTGTTCCTGCATTGCAGGGGGTTGGACTAGATGACTCTTGGATCCCTTCCAACTCTATGGTTCTATGAAGCCCTGGAGAGTCGCTGCCAGTCAGTGTAGACAGTACTGAGCTAGATGGACCAAAGGCCAGTTTCAGTATATGTAACAGTTTTTTAAATGGTACAAAATGAACACATAAGACAAAGATTTTTCCACCCAGCTGGAAAAAGTTGCTTCTAGGAAGTCCAGACAGTGGGTGCCCGGCATGCCTTTTCCTTCTGCTGGCAGGTGAAGACCTTCTTATTCCCAGCGGCTTTGGGGAACAGACTGCTTTTAATGAAAGGACTGGTGCTGTGCTGCTTTTATTGAAATTATCAGTATGTTTTAAAATTGTTGTTTGGTGCCCCTATGTTTTTAGTTTTTCCCATTTCATCTGTAAGCCATCTTGTGTCCCTGTCAGGGAATAGGGTGGGGGATATAAACAAATATATAATAATTATGGTGGTGGTGATAATAGTATCTTATGAAACAAAGGCTGGACCAGGGAATAAACAAATCACTTTTGATATTATCTTCAGAGGAAAATGTCTACAATGCCTTGGCAATGCATGCTTTGGCTGTATTTACCTGGGAGTAAATCTCATTGGATTCAGCGAGGTTTTCCTCTGATACTATAGGATTGTATATTTTTTAAAAAATTGTAATAGGTAAAGCCGAGAGATAAATTTTGTTGTAGGACGCATAGCAGAGGTTATCCTTATTAACCCTTGTTAAATCCTTTCAGCCAACCAAACAGGCTAGAGCTAAATTTCAATATTTACCCCTTGCATGAGAAAATATGGCATTACATCTAATCAAATTGGCCAGCACAGAACATGCCACATTAAATGTTTGCTCTTCAGCTGTGGAGTTCATTCATTCTGTCACTCTAATTCTTGAACCCAATTTGAAAATAGTTTGCATTATGCGCTATCTCGGAGCTTGATGTGTTTGCCCAATAAACATGGGTTAAATGACCTTCTCCCTGAATGTCACATTGTCACACACACACACAAGTAATTAAGGTGAGGTTAATATGCTTGGCGGAGGGTGTAAAAATAATTCCCTTTATTTCTGAAGTTTGGAGATGAGCATGAATTGTTATGTAGCCAAAACAGCACCATCTATGCACAAGGAAGAGGTGTGAGTAGACTTTGGGAAACTCCAAAACCAATAAAGGAATGCAAAGCCTTAGCTGCCTAAATACAGTCCACTGGCCAAGAGTCCAAATGGTTTTGCCCTGACATAAAACACAACAGAACCTAATCCCACAATTCTTCCAGGCTGGTGTATCAGCTAATGATGGCCCTAACACGTCATATTTTTGAATTATCCCCCATATCTAAAGCTTCTTGCATGTAGCAAACTAACCTATCAAGGACAAGGCAAGAGTAATCTTTGCAAAGTCCGGTTTCATGCAAGGCAGAGCAAAGAAAGGTCAAAAAAAGAAGAAAAAAGGAATCAAATTCCATTCAAAGTTCCAAAGTTCCATTCCCAATATGTTTCTGAGCACAATTCAAAGTGTTGTTGCTGACCTTTAAACCCTAAACAGCCTCTATCCTGTACAGTATACCTGAAGGAACATCTCCACCCCCATCATTCAGTCCAGACACTGAGGTCCAGCTCCGAGGGCCTTCTAGCAGTTCCCTCACTGCGAGAAGTGTGGTTACAGGGAACCAGGCAGAGGGTCTTCTCAGTAGTGGCGCCTGCCCTGTGGAATGCCCTCCCAGCTGATGTCAAAGAAATAAAAAACTATGGGACTTTTGGAAGACATCTGAAGGCAGCCCTGTTTAGGGAAGTTTTTAATGTTTAATGCTGTGTTTTTAATATTTGGTTGGGAGCCGCCCAGAGTGGCTAGGGAAATAATATATCATCATCATCATCATGGCATCACCAATTTGATGTTTAAAGTGTTAAGTTTCAGGAGACAGGAAAACCTTCTCTGCCCAAGACTCAGGAGAGGGGCTGCCTGTCAGAGTAGACAACACTGGGCATGGGGAACAAATTGTCGAACCTGGTGTAGGGCTAATCCCTGAGTTATTATTGTAGATAATTGTAGATATTGTAGATGATGCCATTGTGCCTTAAGGTAAAGGTAAAGGACCCCTGGACGGTTAAGCCCAGTCAAAGGGGAGCGGTGCTCATGACTCAACCACTTCTGGAGCAACGGAACACCGTGACAGAAACCAGAGTGCACAGAAACGCCATTTACCTTCCCGCTGCAGCGGTACCTATTTATTTACTTGCATGGGCGTGCTTTTGAACTGCTGGGTGTGCCCTATGCAAATCCCCTTCTCATGGCCACTGAATAAGCAACAAAGCTGGCACAGAATTGAAATAGAGAGCGGCACTTCCATTTCCTTTGTGTAGCTCTCCATAGCCCTTTTGTGTGTGGAGACCCTTTTGTGTTGCCTCTGCTTGCTTGCTTTCTTTCTTTCTTTCTTTCTTTCTTTCTTTCTTTCTTTCTTTCTTTCTTTCTTTCTTTCATCTCTCTCTCTCTCTCTCTCTCTCTCTCTCTCTCTCTCTCCCTCTTTCTCTTCTCCATTTCCAGGACGCCTCCCTATTGAAACACTCTGGAAACGTTTCTGTGCGAACCATTTCAGGGCCGAGATAAATGGCGGCCTGGAAGCTGACGCAGCAAAGGCGCGCCCAAGCGTTAGCCCTGTTAAATGGTTTCTGAGCCGGCGGAGCATAGCCGTGCCACGATAAAAGAAGCACTCCCTGATGGATAGTTAGCGGCGCCCTAACTCTTTACAGGACGATAATATTGACTTCGCATTAGATAAACATGAATCTTCTAAACAAGAAGAGAATGCCTTCGGATTGGTCTCCGAGTTGCGTCTCGCCGTTAAAAGGCACCAGGACACAGTCGGCAGAGTTTAATTTTAACTGTAATTACCTTTCCCAGTGATGTGCGGAAAGGTAACAAATGAAGCGCGGTGCTGTAACGCAGGGCTCTAAGCCGAGAATCGGGAAGGTCAGGCCCTTCGGCGAGACAATTTTCCTTTTTAAGGAAATTCATTAGCGCCTATCCATCGACATTAAAGAGCCTCTGGGCTTTCAAAGAGGGTGACAATTGGAGCTGAGCTCAGCAAGGCGTTTATGGAGGGAAGAGGGCAGCAGGTACTTGAACTCAGGGTTGTGTTGTGGCACAGAAATGGGGCAAAAGGGGAAGAACAAAAACGTGTCCATTGTACTTCCAGACCATTGTATTCCTGGAGAAAGCAAAGCCTCACAGCCTCCAGCAGTATTTCATGTAGTCAATGCCAAGTCAATGGTTGAGACTGGCGTCAGCACTCAACATCCTTGGCCATCTGCCAGATCTGGAGAGAAGCCAAAGGAATTCCACAACCACACTCCACCATTTATTCATCAGTGTTTGTATTTTACCTTTCCTCTGTAGAGCTCAAGGTGGTGTATGCAGGGCTCCAAGGAGTTGCACACACTTTGCAGAGTCCGAGCTGCTTGGCTTCAGAGAGGTTGCTGCATCAAGCACCTTCAAACAGGGCCCAGCTGGATGAGGAGGAGTGGTGGGAGGCACCAGGCGGGGAACCCCCACGGGAAACCCCAGAGGAGGAAGGTTCAGAGCCTAGGGGTTGGTGGTGGGACACAGAGAAGAGGTCAGAGGGAGAAGATTGAGAGGAGGGGCTGGGTGCGGAAGGGGCAACAGGTTTAGGGAGCAGGGGAGAGCCCATGACAGGGAGCAGTTCAGACTCCGGCGCTGAAGCAGAGGTGGGGGCTCAAGAGGCTGCTGCAGAACAAAAGGATTCTCCCCCGCCTGCTGAGACAAACCTCCCTCCTCGCTGGTCTCCAAGAACATGCAGAAGAATGAGGGCAGAGCCGAGAACAAAGGTGCACAAATGCAGTTTGAGACTGCCTGGGAAACATCTGGGAGAGGGGGAGCCTTCAAAAGGGTGGAAGGAAGGGACCTTCAGTCCTGGCAACTGCTCCACAGGGGCAAGACCTGCTTGGAAGTGTGGCTGAGTTGTATGCCGTTTCCTTGAATAAAGAGTTGGCTTCACTGACAAGGGAGCCCTGTGATTTTCATGCTGACCTGCGTCTGACTCCAGCCCTGACACAATGTCCCAACCAAACATCACCCGGAGCGAAGTCCTTCCAACCATGTTGCTGCTATATCACATGCACAATCCCCAGACTAGACAACCCAGTGGTGTAGGTTGGGCTGAGAAAATGCGACTGGCCCAAGGTCACCCAGGGAGCTGTAGGGCCGAGAGGGGATTCGATCCCTGGCCTCGCGGGTCCTAGTCCAACACTCTAGCCCAGGCATCCCCAAACTGCGGCCCTCCAGATGTTTTGGCCTACAACTCCCATGATCTCTAGCTAACAGGACCAGTGGTCAGGGATGATGGGGATTGTAGTCCAAAACATCTGGAGGGCCGAAGTTTGGGGATGCCTGCTCTAGCCACTACATCACATGGGTGTTTGGGAATTGGCAACAGGTAGGACAGGGCCTACAGGCCACTAAGAGGCTGATGGGAGTTGTAGTCCAAAACTTTTGGAAGGCACCAGGTGGGGGAAGGCTGCTTTACTCCATATCTGACCAGCATGGAAGCGATCCCGGAAGCAGCAGCATATGAGAACATTTCAAAGAGGACTGAGATCAATTGAAGAGAACGTGGCAGAATATCATAATGAGGCTCCGTTAAACCCAGTGGGGCAAGATGGCGAGGGACAAAACAGAACAGCACAAGTATTATCCTTCCCCAGTGGCCACCGTGTAGGCAGCACACAATTCTTCACAGGCATCAATTAATTAAAGCTTCCAACACCCTTGGGAAGGGAGGATTATTAAAGCACACCAAGAAGCACAGCAAAGTGCATACAACAATCACATCGCTTTGTTATTAAATATTGATTTATGTATTGAACTCTGCATTGGACAGAGGGGAGAAAAATCCCTGAGTCCTGCCATCTCCATAATACTAGTAATAGTGGTTTGATTATTTTCCATCGTTGGTATATGGGGAGAGGGCTAGATCCTCAGCTGTTTTCACATCCAGAGTCCCACTAAATGAAGACAACAGTTTACACCAGATGGGCGAGGGACCAGTTCCTTAATTATTTTCCAGGTGGCATCCATATGCTGCAGCTGCCTGATATTTAAACAGGAGGAGAAAGGAGAATCAGATGTGCAGGTTGGGAAAAATACCAGCTTCGGATATTGCAGGTGAAATATCCAAGTGTGAAGAATTATGAGCAATTATCCATCTCAAATATCCTGCTTGGAACTGGGACTCAAGCTGTACGGTCATCAGGAAAACATGGTGCAACTTTTACTTCGGCAACAAGTGTGAGTTTGTGATTTTGCATGTTCCCTTGTTGTTGCTTTAGTTCTGAAAGAAGGGGCTAGGCTGGAATCCTTTTCAATGCTCTGCCTGCCTCCATTGCTGAGGGCAGTATAGAATCATAGAACTGTGGCGGTAGAATGGATGGCAAAGGGTCACCTGGTGAGATGCAATGCATTTCTCTTGAAACAGTAGTTATTTCTGGATTTGCATCTATGTGTGAAAATTACCATATGCAAATTTTACACAATTTGTGCCCTAGAATAGAATAGAATCATAGAGTTGGAAGAGACCACAAAGGCCATCCAGTCCAACCCCCTGCCAAGCAGGAAACACCATCAAAGCATTCCTGACATATGGCCGTCAAGCCTCCGCTTAAAGACCTCCAAAGAAGGAGACTCCACCACACTCCTTGGCAGCAAATTCCACTGCCAAACAGCTCTTACTGTCAGGAATGTTTAGGTGGAATCTTCTTTCTTGTAGTTTGAATCCATTGCTCCGTGTCCGCTTCTCTGGAGCAGCAAAAAACAACCTTTCTCCCTCCTCTATATGACATCCTTTTATATATTTGAACATGAATGAACTCAGGCTTGCTAGAGAGGTTAAAAGCAACAAAAGGGGCTTTTATGGGTATGTCCATAGCAAAGGGAAGAACAAGGAAACAGTGGCGTCACTTAGAGGAGATACATCACCTGTTTGGGGTGCACTTCCTTTTGTTTTGTCAGTGCACAAGGGAGAGACAGTGTTTTGTAATGGCTAGAGCGACAGGACTAAGACGTGAGAGCCCAGGGTTCAAATGCTCACTTGGCCATGAAGCTCACTGTGGGACTTGGGACCCTCACAGATAAAGGGGAGAGGGCAGAACTACGTACCTTGAGCTCCTTAGATAAAAGGTGGAATATAAGTCTCATAAAATAAAATAAAAAGTGGTCACGGTGGTGTAGAACCCGTAACGTCAGAAAAACTCTTGCAGTGAGGTTGGAACCAATGCTGGGAATTACCTGCTGTGTCTTGTTTAATGGCTCTGGATCACGATACCTCAAGGACCACCTCTCCCCATATAAACAGACCCCGGTCCTTGCAATAATCATCTGAGGCTGTTCTTCATATGCCTCCTCCATGAGAGGTCTGGAGGGTGGCAACACGAGAACGGGCCTTTTAGCGGCATTATGTGAGCTGATAGGAATGAGCTCTCTTGGTATGGAGTCGATGGAGCTTGTTCCCCCCTCTGCATGCTGGGCACACGGAGGTAGAACAAGATCCATGTGACCCACAAAGCACAGTGGCCAATGAAGCTTGTTCCTTCCTTGGCTGCAGGGCCCCCAAAATGTGCCCCCTCGGAGTGGGGCAGCACTGCCCCCTATCCCATGGGAATCACAGCACCACCACCGCTCTGACGCTTCCACCCCGGGTCATGCCTGACCCGGGAGTGGAGAGGCTGCTGCTGCTGCTGCTGCTGCCCAAACCCCAGCCCCAAATGCAAGTCCGGGCATGGCTTCCCTCAATGAGGGGGCTATCGTAGGGGCACCTGGTTCCGGCTTCTCCAGAAATGTGCCCAGGGCAATGCCCCTCCCCCATGCTATGCCAGCGGGGCCTTTTCTCCAGTGGCTCCCCACTTGTGGGATGCTCTCCCCCAGGGGGCTCGCCTGGCACCTTCATTACATATCTTTAGGCACCAGGCAAAAATGTTGCCCTTCATTGAGGCCTTTTGCTGATAAACATTCTATGCCTTTTAAATACAGTGGTACCTCGGTTTATGAACACAATTGGTTCCGGAAGTCTGTTCATAAACTGAAGCGTTCATAAACTGAAGCGAACTTTCCCATTGAAAATAATGGAAAGAGAATTAATCCGTTCCAGACGGTCTGCGGAGTAAGCGTTCATAAACTGAAGCAAACTTTCCCATTGAAAGTAATGGAAAGTGGATTAATCCGTTCCAGACGGGTCTGCGGAGTACTTAAACTGAAGCGTTCATAAACTGAAGCATGGGTGTAATTGGTTCCGGAAGTCTGTTCATAAACTGAAGCGTTCATAAACTGAAGCAAACTTTCCCATTGAAAGTAATGGAAAATGAATTAATCCGTTCCAGATGGGTCTGCAGCGTTCATAAACCGAAAATTCATAAACCGAGGTGTTCATAAACCGAGGTTCCACTGTATGCAGCTTTGTGTTTGTTCTGTTTTGATTATGTATTTTGTGTTCTCATTTTGTAGTTTTGTTGTTGCGAACTGCCTAATAATAATAATGATAGGTTGAGGTTAAGTTGCCAGAAACTTCATGTGAGTAGAATTGACGCAAAATATGAATATTGAGAGGAAATGGTTCCTGGAGTTTACGTACGTGTTACGCTTTATTGATCAGAGAACGTCCCAAGGGTGAACATAAGGAATGGAGCTGTGAAATTCAATTATCATGGTTAGCACCATTTTGGTCTCTTCAACAATATGGAATATAAAGCTAGGGTCTCATTTTCTTCACTCTGTGAACCACATGACACACACCCTCCGGTTTTCTTCAAGGAAAAGGACTGAGAAAGCTTTGAATATTCTGTCCTTCTACAGCCCAAGAAACAGAACGATGCTTCAAAAAAAACTGAAAAGTCTTCAATCCAGCCCTTTCCTATAGATAAAAATCCATTATTTCATGATAACTTATTGGCTGGTGTGAGCAGCAGGGGGAGGGGGGGTAACCAGGATGTGATTGGAACTGAAAGCCATCCACTTTTATTTATCCCTGCTTCTCTGATTTAAAACGAAGCCTGGCTGTGTGCAGATGATAACTGTGAGCAAAGGTTGACATCAATTGGGAACTCTAGGACGAACTGTCTCCGTGTGGGGGAAAATATCACCTTCTTTAAAATAAAAAAATAAAAAAAAAGATGCTGAGTGACACTGACGAAATAGACAAGGCAGCCTGGATCAATGACATAAAAAATAGTTGTCACCCAGTGATTAGCGAACTATCACTTATAATAATCTCCTTCAATATGCTCCTTGGAGGATAACATTTGATTATTTGAACACATCAGAATGTTAATTATGGCTGGAGCCTGCATTTCGAGACTCATTTGTATTTTTTACAGTATGTGACATTTCAAAGCTTGAGGTAATTTTCGACATCTTATTAGGTGTTTGAAATTCAATTTGTAGCCTTAGCTTCAAACAGCAGACTTTTTTAATTTAGCAGCTCTTTAGTTAGAGTGGGCTGGATATGGAATAATCATTAGGGAAGTAGCCACATAGATGTTGGAAAACTCCTGGGAATAAGCCTCTCAATTGATCCCCCTTGAAAAGACAGATACATACATATGCATACATTTAGTCGCAAACAGAGATATTAACTCGGCTCCTTTCTGTTTTACAAATGATTTATCCAAGAGGTCTGTGGATTGTGGGATTTTTTTTATAAAAAAAAAATCTACAAAAATTCCACAAAGCCAGTAGACTATGACTGGTGAAGTGATAAAATATCCGAAACACAAAGCACCATTATCTTACAATATAAACTTACTTTACTCAAGTCATGGTTACTTTACTCTCTAGCCATCTCTATTTTTAATAATAATAATAATAATAATAATAATAATAATAATAATAATAATACAGTGGTACCTCTACTTATGAATTTAATGTGTTCCAAACACACATTTGTAAATCGAAAAAAATTGTAAGTCGAATCCCATAGGAATGCATTGGGAGAAAAAATTCGTAAGTCAAAGCAACCCTATCTAAAAATTCGTAAGTAGAAAAAATCCTATCTAAACCGCATCCAAGATGGCGGACGGAGCTCCATTCGTAAGTAGAAAAATTCGTAAGTAGAGTTATTTGTAAGTAGAGGTACCACTGTAATAATAATAATTCATATTCGATTATCATAAGCGTTAGTACAAACTAACAAAGAACCCTACACAAAGCATGTTCAGTATTTTAAAAAAAACCAACAAATTGCAGAGATGCAGTTACATAAAGCCACGTTTTTAAGATGAGTCTATATAGCCCAACCACAATAAGGAGGGAGTCAGGGTAGAAGTATTTTTTACGATTCTCCCTTTTCGTATAATAAAAAAATGGAGGCCAGCCCACGTCAAAACTGTCCGATATGGTTTCGCCCTGGACTACATCTCTATGTCTGACTCTAGACGAACAGATAAAGCAATGTTTCATACATTAATAAACCATGTCTCCCTCATAGGAACTTTTGATTATTTCCAGTATCGGGCTATTGCCAATCTGGCTGCTGATAGTAGTGCAAGCACTAGATTTTTACAAGTTATAGGAGGATTGACATCATTCTCTAAACATTTGCTAAAGATTTTGCTCATCTCTCCAACATATTTGCTTTCCTACAGCGAACTTGGAACAACCAGTGCTATTTTTCAAGAAAAAGAGGTGCCGAAACTCTCTCTTTCTCTTAGAGTGGCAATGGCACCCACCTGAGAGGTGCCAGAACTAAGTTCCGGTGGGGGGGGGGAGAAAAGAAAAACCCTGTACAGTCTCACCAAGCTTGGCTACATCTCACGAACCATGTATGGTTAGCCAGTAAACCTCCTGCTTTTATTGCCTACTTTGGACTGCAAAAACTGGACCAGAGAGCTGGGGTGGCAGGAAAGAGTCAAACAACTAACAGGTCACTTGGTACGTCAAAAAACATTCCAATTGATTGTGGCACCTTGGAAGCACGGTGTGAAACCTCAATACAGTGGTACCTCGGTTCTCAAACGTCTCCATTGACGAACGTTTTGGAACCCGAACGCCGAAAACTTGGAAGTAACTTCTTCGGTTTTTGAATGATTTTTGGAAGCTGAATGTGCCACGCGACTTCCATGTTGAGTTTCCCTATTGTATTGAAGCTTCCGCTTTCAATTTTCGGTTTTCAAACGTTTCAGAAGTCAAGCGGTCTTCCGGAATGGATTACGTTCGAAAACCAAGGTTCCACTGTATTTCCCCCCCTCAGACTGTGCAATGGTGCCAACTATGGCCACAACCATGCATTTAAAGCACTACGATACCACTTAAAATAGTCATGGCTTCCCCCCCCCCAACAAAAATGATAATTCCGGGAGCTGTAGTTTGTGAAGGGTGCCGAGAGTTGTTCGGAGATTCCCTGTTCCCCTCAGAGAGCTACAGTCAATGTCTCTTCCCAGGGATCATTGGGAATCGTAGCTCTTTGAGGGGAATAGGGAACTCCTGTCAACTCTTGGCACCCTTCACAAACTACAGCTCCCAGAATTATTAAAATGTAATGTGCGGGTGGGGCTGGGGAAAGGAAGAATTGGGCTTGTTGCTTAGCTTCACAGCCTGGCCGCATGGCTGGTGCCTAGAAGTTCGAGAACTCATTTTGCTGGCAAAAGCAGAGAAAGAGAGAGAGAGAGGCCCGCTTCTGATCAACACTGATTTTACCAGCAGGTGTTTCTATGGTGATGAAAGTAAGTGAGGATTTACGGATTAGGAGGATAGAATCTGGACAGCTTTAAAAAAGGCTATGAACAACATATTAAAAGGGAATCTTTCCAGTTAAAAAATATTGATTTCTAGGCTGCGCTGACCTTTTGCGTTTTCAGCAAAGATTCTCTTAGAATGAGCTCCCCCCTCATATATATATATATATATATATATATATATATATATATATACACATACATACGGAACTGGATTTACTAACCTTTTAATTTAACATTTCGTATCGAGTTGGGAGAAACAGCAAGATAAAGAGCTATTAGGGGAAAACAGCACAAAAATAAAGCCCCACATGGCAATGCTTAGTTTAGATTTTCCTCCTTTTATGTATATCTTTCCATCATAATTCTATTTGTGTGCTGTGGGGGGGGGGGCTGGGGAGGATTTTTGAAGGTTATTCTTCCAGCAGATTTCATGTGTCTCCCAATACTTTTGTGCTTAGCAACATATAATATTTATTGCATTTACTAAGGCCATTAAAATAATGTTGGCATTCATATGAAGACTGATCCTCACATCTTTGGAAGCAGCAGGTGCTCGCTTGCAGAGCTGCCCCTTGGATTCCGCCACCTGAGGCAGTTGCCTCAATCTGCCACATGGATGGGCCGGCCCTCGGCTTAGCTGGAGTCCTGATAACTGTCTAGGGTGCTATTGCTCGGCTTGCTCACTGCACCTGTATAACAAAACACCACAATTCAGGCAGATATTTCCTGATTCACATGAGCCTTGTGTGTGTGTGATTAGCCACTTGCCAGCTGCCTAGCAGTGTGGGCTCCCATTTTTCATTCAGGTAAGTGTGCCTCTAGCAAAGGAGTGATCTGAGTGCTTTGTTATGGGCAACAAACCATGATTCAGCCGCTCATCCATCCTCCCAAATTGTTTGAAGGCAGTTTTTCCGCCTCCAAGCATTACCTCCATGCCAGCAAAAGTTTCACCTGCTTATTTTCTCCACATGGAGGCACAAGAGGAAAGCTTTCTTAAAGACTTTTCTTTATATATATATATATATAAAAGCTACAGGGAAATAAGGATTGCAGCCATAACGGTTTGAAGGAAGGATTGCAGGTGTTCAGTCAACCTCCCCTTCCTTCTCGTGAGACCTAAAAAGGAGTAGAAAGCTAATGGGTTGGATCCAGACTTGATCATCTTTAGAGCAGATCCAGGGAAATCAGTCCCATTGGGTCTACATTTCCAAGCACAATTCAAAGTGTTGGTGCTGACCTTTAAAGCCCTAAACGACGTTGGTCCTGTATACCTGAAGGAACATCTCCACCCTCATCGTTCTGCCCAGACACTGAGGTCCAGCTCTGAGGGCCTTCTGGCGGTTCCCTCACTGCGAGAAGTGAGGTTATAGGGAACCAGACAGAGGGCCTTCTTGGTAGTGGCACCCTCCCATCAGATGTCAAGGAAATAAACAACTATCTGACTTTTAGAAGACATCTGAAGGCAGCCCTGTTGGGAGCCACCCAGAGTTGCGTGGAATGAATGAATTTATTATTATTATTATTATTATTATTATTATTATTATTATTAAGCACTAAGCTTGGATCCAATTCAGTGCTTTGTGGACCTGTGTCAGCAGACTACCGCAATCAAAGGGCATTGGCCTTCATTCCCCAGCCACCTTGCATTACAATTGTATATTATTGTTGTTTTATTTTCCCATCAGACTGACTGCACATATAACATTGAAAGCGAATAGAAGAGGAAGCAAAAATGTACCTGCCAGACCTGCTCCAAAGTCTGCGAAAGAGCCTTTGTGTATATAGATTCCGGGTGGGGTCAGGAAGCTACCTCATAGCAAGGTCTCTAGGGTTTCTGATGGGGACCTTCCCAATCATGCCTGGGCATTGAGCCTGGGAACTTCTGCATCTGCAAAGCAGGCACTCTGCCACTGAGCTGAATTTCAGGGACTCGTCCGGTTTAAGGTGACATGTGAACAGACTTACCGTTTCCTTTTTATGAGATCTGTCCAGCGTTCCTTATGGGAGACGCAGGCGGAATCCGCATCTCTGTGTATCAGAGCAGTAAAATGGCTTCTGTGTGACACGGTGCCTTCCACACTGATCTGCGCTGTTTGCCTCCCAGATTTGCCTGGTGAAAATGCCCATTTGCATATGAAACGGCACGTTTCCCATCTCACATTAATCGCTACTTCATTTCTGCTCAATTTCACCCGGTTTCATGGTGCATGCCTTTTTGTCACAGAGGAAACAGTTATACATTTTCTTGTGGTGCTTTTTAAAAGCACACACACGCACATTCTTCTCTGGGCCCCTCTAGATGTCCTTTCCACTGGTCATTCATAATGATTTAGGCTCTTGATGGTAGCAGTGATGTGATCCCTCTTTCAGTACAGTTTGCAAAGGTTCTGGGTTGGACCTGATGCTTCATTTCCAACCAGTGTGTGTGTCGATCTGGAACTGCCTGCTGTAACTTTTCATACCACAAATGTTCCTGCATGTTTGTTTATCTCTTCTGTGGCACCTCCGTGCAAGGGAGCACCTCCAGAGGGCAATAAGGCAGTAACACCAGGGTTGCATTGCAAAACAACGAATAAAATGTATTATTAGTTTTGTGTATGGGGTGTATAATGCATCATTATTGCATCAATACACCTTTCCCCCCTACTTGCCTGAAAACAAGTTATGACTAAGTAGCCTCGGTCCAACTGTGTGCATGTATAGCAACCAGAGCTTATCGCCCTCCCTTTCAGACAATCTGCCATTGTACCAACCAGCTATTCAGCAAGAAGGTGGAACATAAATACAAGTCCCAGTTCCATGACCGCCCGGTCGGTGCAGGTAGGGCCCCAACGTAACTGCTGCCCCTTCCAAATAAGCAGCAGTGATTCCTGTGTTGGTAACATAACTCCATTCCTCTGCCCTCTGTGTGTGGCACTGCCAGGTGTTGTTGTTGTTGTTTAGTCGTTTAGTCGTGTCCGACTCTTCGTGACCCCATGGACCATAGCACGCCAGGCACTCCTGTCTTCCACTGCCTCCCGCAGTTTGGTCAAACTCATGTTCGTAGCTTCGAGAACACTGTCCAACCATCTTGTCCTCTGTCGTCCCCTTCTCCTAGTGCCCTCAATCTTTCCCAACATCAGGGTCTTTTCCAAGGATTCTTCTCTTCTCATGAGGTGGCCAAAGTATTGGAGCCTCAGCTTCACGATCTGTCCTTCCAGGGAGCACTCAGGGCTGATTTCCTTAAGAATGGATAGGTTTGATCTTCTAGCAGTCCATGGGACTCTCAAGAGTCTCCTCCAGCACCATAATTCAAAAGCATCAATTCTTCGGCGATCAGCCTTCTTTATGGTCCAGCTCTCACTTCCATACATCACTACTGGGAAAACCATAGCTTTAACTATACGGACCTTTGTCGGCAAGGTGATGTCTCTGCTTTTTAAGATGCTGTCTAGGTTTGTCATTGCTTTTCTCCCAAGAAGCAGGCGTCTTTTAATTTCGTGACTGCTGTCACCATCTGCAGTGATCAAGGAGCCCAAGAAAGTAAAATCTCTCACTGCCTCCATTTCTTCCCCTTCTATTTGCCAGGAGGTGATGGGACCGGTGGCCATGATCTTGGTTTTTTTGATGTTGAGCTTCAGACCATATTTTGCGCTCTCCTCTTTCACCCTCATTAAAAGGTTCTTTAATTCCTCCTCGCTTTCTGCCATCAAGGTTGTGTCATCTGCATATCTGAGGTTGGTGATATTTCTTCCGGCAATCTTAATTTCGGCTTGGGATTCATATAGTCCAGCCTTTCGCATGATGAATTCTGCATATAAGTTAAATAAGCAGGGAGACAATATACAACCAATATACAACCAGGTATTCAACTTTAAGCTCAATGCAAATTTTTAAACATTGCAACCAACTTCACCCCTTCCCAAAATAAATTGCAGCTTTCGCCTCTTGAATGCCATTTTAAGATTTGTTTATTATATTGCAATCGTATCTTTCCATGAGAAAAAATCGCAGCTCACCACTGTAACGGTGTAGAATGAGCTCCCAATTTCCATGGAGCCAACGATTATAAAGGACTTTAGTTCCTTCCCTCATTGCTTCACTTCCTTAGGGGGATGCTCAGCCTGTCCCTCACTCTGGTGTTTTAAAGAGTCAGGCTAGATCTACCCATGCAAGAGAACAAGGTAGGGATTATTTAGTATTTATTACACTTATATTCTACCTATTCTCCAAGGAGCTGAAAGCAGCTACATGGTTCTCCTCCATTTTAGTCTCACAACAGCCCTTAAGCTGACAGACGGTGACTGGCCCAAGGTCACCTAGTGAGTTTCCTGCCTGAGGGGTGATTTGAGCCAACTCTAACCACTGCACCACACTGGCGCTGAATTACGGTATGTGGTAGAGACTTGAAGTGACAGGAACCAGGCACTTTTTGTTATCACACTACATACATACATACATACATACATACATACATACATACATACATACAGGTAAAGATAAAGGTAAAGGGACCCCCTGGCCATCAGGTCCAGTCGTGACCGACTGGGGTTGCAGCGCTCATCTCGCGTTATTGGCCAAGGGAGCCGGCGTACAGCTTCCAGGTCATGTGGCCAGCATGACAAAACCACTTTTGGCAAACCAGAGCAGCACACGGAAACGCTGTTTACCTTCCCACTGTAGTGGTACCTATTTATCTACTTGCACTTTGACGTGCTTTCGAACTGCTAGGTTGGCAGGAGCTGGGACCAAGCAATGGGAGCTCACCCTGTCACAGGGATTCAAACAGCCAACCTTCTGATTGGCAAGCCCTAGGCTCTGTGGTTTAACCCACAGCGCCACCCACGTCACATACATACATACATACATACATACATACATACATACATACATACATACATACAATGGCTTGAAGCAGAAAGCTAGCATAACTGGGACTCTCCTTGCCGTACTCCTTCTCTACTTCCGGGGAGTTTCTTTATAGCGGGAGAAACGTGTTGTCATTTCCTAAAGGCCATTCCTCCAGCCAGATTACGTAGCCTACTGTGCTACCCCAGGGCTCTGCCGCCTCGTTCTGCGGCTTGTCATCCATCTAGCCTCAACAGCCAGCTGGTCAACTCTTTTTCCTGGCAAGTGCCAAGGCTTGCTCTGTCAACGTTTGTAGATAATGTAGAAATATGGTTCTTTTATATCCCAGGAAATGTGCACAAGTCGTCCCTCCCTTTGTGGACGGGTGACGTGCACAATGGCTGGTTGTTATGCACATTAACCACTCCACTTGCCTTCCCTTTTAGAGAGATATATTTTGCTGCGACTTTCCCTCCTCCCTCCCAGTGAGCACTTTGAAACGCAAGGATTTCCATTCATGTGGAGAGTAGCCAAAGTAGTGACTGTACTCCTCTGCGTGACATTTCATCCAGTCTCTCTCTCTCTCTCTCTCTCTCCCTGGCACAAGCAACTCTGTGGAACTTGAAAGCCAAAGTACCTCTTTCAAAAGCGGCTTTCATTTTTTTCCCCTTTGTAGGCACGGTGTCCCCTCACTGCTCCGTATAATAAGCAAGCCGTCCATGACCACCCCTCCAATCTGGCAAGCCACAGCACCAGAGCCGGCTGAGCTCTCCATACCGCCAGGCGTCGGCCGTGCTCCTCGCTCACTGACCTGTGCCTCGCCGCTATTACAACGGCACATTACATCCTTGCACGGCCAAACCATTTCCTGCACAGACACCTTATATAAAAGGCTTTCCTGGGCTTTCATCAAAATCTGGGTTGCAGGCCTATTTCATAACATTAATTCTCTCCCTCGCCGACTGCCACATCAATTCGGTACTTTATAAACTATTTCAGGGATCCGATTTATCAGGCCTGACAGAGCCTTGCGCCGAAATAAACAGCCACTGCCTCAGCCAAGCTCGCTCGGTGTCTCCTATTTATCATTATTTAATTCAAGGGCCTAAAATTCTCTGGCATTATTAATAGTAAGATGAATCGCTGGAAAACTACAGAATCTGTGACCAACCAGGCTGAAATAATCCATTTGGGGGGAAATGTCTACTTGGAATTGCATTCCCTGATGGGTAGGCCTCTCTGTCATTAGCAACTCTATATGCATGGGTGGGGAGGTATTGAAGCATGAAGTCCCCCTAGAGTTGAAGACTTCAAGTACGATTCTCTCCTCAGAAGCTAACACCCAAAGAAAGTGGGAGTAGCGGGTGACGGTGGGGGGAGAGACAAGGAGAAGGGGGGGGAAGGAAGTACAGATTGCTTCTAATGCCTCTGTCACTTGCATTCAAATGTAGTAATTTAATCCTTTTTTAGTACGTGATTAACTTTAACTTGTCTGAGATTGAACTTTGGGTGTTAACTGGACCTGCAAATCCATTAGTTCATTATGAGGGCTATATTACTTAGCCACCTTGATGAAATATAATCAGCTGCCTAGGATGTGTATGAACACTTGCCACTATAATTTGGCACCTCATTAGCGGCTTTTTATTTTTTATTTTACTCTCAATCTCTCCCCCCACCCCACTCCCAATCTTACTTAAATGAGGGAAAGTGTGTTGCAAAAGCTTGAGGCATTCTGTTCATAATAAATGTGTGTCCTCCTATCTCAGCTCCTCAGCTCTTCCAGGTTTAGGAAGCAAGACGGGGGCCATTTAGAGGTGGGACAGAAATTCAATTCCGTTGGTGAACCTAGCTTATTTGCAGTTTCCGAAACAGTACCTGGACTAAAAGATGACCGTCCTTCAAAATTCATGTTTCTCCGAATTTTGTGGTGTAGTTCTCTAGCCAAGTACAGTGGTACCTTGGTTCTCGAACGTAATCCATTCCGGGAGTCCGTTTGACTCCCGAAACTGTTCAAAAACCAAGGCACGGCTTCCGATTGGCTGCAGGAGCTTCCTGCACTCAAGCAGAAGCCATGTTGGAAGTTCAGCTTCTGAAAAACGTTCGCAAACCGGAACACACACTTCCAGGTTTGTGGCGTTCAGGAGCCGATTTGTTCGGGAGCCAAGGCGTTCGAGTACCAAGGTACCACAGTACTTTGGACAAAAATGTATCTACCATAACATTGTTATTATAATTACTTTATTAATCACTTTCTACGTGTTTTTCTCAAGGCGTACAATAAAAACAGAAAACAACAACACCAGATTCATTTGAAACAAAACTAAAACAATGCAAAATAAACATTTGTGGCAAGGTCCCATTTTTCCGGTTGGGAGAGTCTCTCAGAATCCTTTTCTTGGGTAAAGCATGCATAGAAATGCATATAATAGTAAAAACTGCAAACAAAACTGCGTTTACATTGCGGGAGATGACTTTGCAAAAATGAGCATGTTAATAAAAAATTGCACTAAAATACTGATGAATTTTTATAAAGAATTCTTTTTTTAAAAAAAAATGCACTTATATGTACAAATGTGGGGAACTTGGGGGGGGGGGTGAGAAACTGAGAGCAACTGAAAGTGACACATTTTCTCATTCCTGGTGCCATCTCCCACACCATCCTATGTAGCGAAGCTTAAGTACATTGCATGGCTACAGTGTAGCCTACAGGACAAAGGTAAGATTCACATCCGCTGTTCTATCCGCACTTGGTTGTGGCCATGCCCCATGGCTCCTGCAAAGTCCCCCAGGCAGAATACATCCTACAGGCTGAAAAATGCTTCCCGCCCCTGCTGCAAAGCATCATGGGCACAGATGGAGAGCTAAAAACAAAAGCAGCCAGTCATCTCACTTCTAATCTTACCACCATCTTCCTAGTTCAGGACCTTCTATAGAACATTCCACTGTGAACACCGCGATGATGATCAGGCCCAACACCAGTAGCTGGCCAGATCAGGCATTGGCCAAGGACACCACAACTCAGAAGGGCACCTTACCAACCCAGCCTGCTCTCTGCTGCACCTAGCTGTCGCCTGAAGTGGTTTCCTGGACACCCACCCCATGCTACCATCTACCTACCTCAACTGGGCCATTGGAAAGAGCCATGGGCATGTCATGGTGGTGGCAACCAGAGAAGGGCATCAGTAGATGACCTCAGCCCAGGGCAGCCTCCCCCATACTGGAGCTGTTGAGAGTTTCAGTCCAAAACATCTGGAAGGCACTAGGTTGGGGATGGCTGGTTTAAGGTTTCATTGGTAAGAACCAGAGCCTTGGAATAGAGGCACAGAAACTGGCCAGCTGCCTGTTGAATCCTGAAACTGCGTGTGTTTTAGAGTAGAGGGAATATGGCCTGATTATGGTTCAGGATAAGGCCACCACGCCTTTTAATCCAGCCCCAGGCAGAATTGCTAGCCCATCCCTGGTTATCTCTACAGCTGTGAAGCTCTATCAGGGAAGTGGGGGGGGGCAATGGGCTAGGCGCAGGAACATTGATCTTGCTTGTATTTACCTGTCTTATTGCTCGCTTTAATCCCTTTACGTTCAGAAAGATGCCCGCAAGGTGGGGGGGGGGAATCGTGCTTTATTCAAGCCGATTCTTAAGGAACATAATCTTCAGAGTGATTTGCCATAATAAAAGCAGTCTGAGAAGATGAGGGGCTGAATTGAATGTAACAGGAGGGAATGTATGTTCCCGCAAATACTGGATGAATGTTGGCATCGTGTCTGATATACTTAAGGCACAGAATACGTAGATGGAGCCTGAGGCTTGGCACCTGGACCAGCCACTCTGCAGCTTTGCCTCCTTCTATAATTATTGGCATTTGCGCACCTTATTTGTTTTATTGGGGTGGGGGTGAGGAATCTGTTTTGAGGAGAAAAGAAGTTTAGGCTTTATGCATCGGCAAGATGCCTAATTGCCTTCTTATGGCTGATCCCTCTTAAAGGGTTGACTTCACGCACCCACTCTATCAGCTATAATAGCCAACTGACAGAATCCGTATCTTCTCATTTCCTTTCATTCATTCCATGGGCTGCCACTAAAAGGTGAACCAGGGAACAGCTGTAGGACAAACCAGAAGGGTGAGTCAGAAGCAAAGGATGAACCAGGGTCAAAGAAGAAAGCATTGAAGTCAGCGCCAAAGAGCTCAGAATACCATGCTGTTCAAGCAAAAGCTCCACTGGAACAGGAAGCTCTCTTAAAATACTTCCTGTCTAGGAGGATTTCATTGGCTAGCTGGGAACAGGTACTTCATTGAGGAGCTTAAAACAGCAGCAGCAGCAGCAATAACAATGATATTATTATTATTTATATGCTGCCCATCTGACTGGGTTGCCCCAGCCACTCTGGGCTGCTCCCAACAAAATATTAAAAATACTGTACAAGAAAGCAATATGCCAAGAGCTTGTTTTTACAGGCATGGAGAAGTACTCTATGTTTGCACGTGGCTTCTTCTGTATCTGAACCGAAACTGAAATTGTTGCAAGCTTCAAATTCTGCATATAGTAGGATTACCAAAAAAAAGCAATTCATGGCACTCTGCTTTAATCCATACTAAGAGGGTGACCAATTTAGATTGTCAGGTGCTCGTATATACTGTATGTATTTGAAAAATCCTGATTCCTGCAGGAGGGATATCTAAAACAACACCCAAAACTGTAAGGAATAAGACAAAGAATAACAGGTTGTTCCCTACACTGAGGGAGGGGCTTTTTTAGTCCAAGGGCGACATTCCCTTCTGGGCAACTTTCTAGGAGCCAGTTGTCCTTAGTGTGTGGACACAGAGGCAAAGTGAGCAGAGCAACAAATGTGGATTTTGCTTTGTGGGGGACAGGAGGCGGGCGGGTGTGGAGGACTCCCTGGTCCTGAATGGGGTAACTGTGCCCCTGAAAGACCAGGTGCGCAGCCTGGGAGTCATTTTAGACTCACAGCTGTCCATGGAGGCACAGGTCAACTCCGTGTCCAGGGCAGCTGTTTATCAGCTCCATCTGGTACGCAGGCTGAGTCCCTACCTGCCCACTGACTGTCTCTCCAGAGTGGTGCATGCTCTAGTTATCTCTCGCTTGGACTACTGCAATGCGCTCTACGTGGGGCTACCTTTGAAGGTGACCCGGAAACTACAACTAATCCAGAATGCGGCAGCTAGACTGGTGACTGGGAACGGCCGCCGAGATCACATAACACCGGTCCTGAAAGACCTACATTGGCTCCCAGTACGTTTCCGAGCACAATTCAAAGTGTTGGTGTTGACCTTTAAAGCCCTAAACGGCCTCGGTCCGGTATACCTGAAGGAGCGTCTCCACCCCCATCGTTCTGCCCGGACACTGAGGTCCAGCTCCGAGGGCCTTCTGGCGGTTCCCTCATTACGAGAAGCCAAGTTACAGGGAACCAGGCAGAGGGCCTTCTCGGTAGTGGCACCCACCCTGTGGAATGCCCTCCCACTAGAGGTCAAAGAGAACAATTACCAGACCTTTAGAAGGCATCTCAAGGCAGCCCTGTTTAGGGAAGCTTTTAATGTTTGATGGATTTCTGTATTTTAGAATTTCTGTTTTTTTTGGAAGCCGCCCAGAGTGGCTGGGGGAACCCGGCCAGATGGGCGGGGTATAAATAATAAATTATTATTATTATTATTATTATTTTGAGCAGAAGGCTGGTCCTACACACACTCGCATTTATCTAGTGTCTATCCAGGCAAGCATTTGGTTGGTGTCAGGGGATTGTTGCGGCTACTCTAGAGCAACGACACTCTGCGTGCTTGTCTTTCAGCAGTTTTTATTTAGTGCAGCCTATTTACAGTGAGCTGGGTCTGTACAACATGTCTGCTTCAGTCCGACGCAGAATCCGGCACTGAACCGCCCCTGGACCTTTTCCAACATAGGAGCCTGGGGACGGCAAATCTCTTTCCCCTCCTTCTCCTGCGTAATTCCGGAACCGGGGGAAAAGGTCTGCACTCCATGTTTTCCTTCTCCCCCTTTCCCCCTCTCTCTCTTCCTCTCTACTGTGCTGCAGGGGCTCTCGCTTGCTGAGTCATTGGTCTGATCCAGCAGAGCTCGTCTTACAGTCTTAAGGATAATAGGATCCTTACAACATGCCCCAGCCAGTAGTTTGGTGGCTGCATCTCCGCACCACGGCGCCAGAGCACCCGACATGCTTAAGACAGCCCTGGGTGTAGCGTGGGTTGCCAGTGCCCGGGGCCATGCAGCGGGGGGGGGCAGAGTACGCATATGCATTCAACTGCCTAATGGCACCCGCATCACCCAGGGGATCGCAGCTACAGAGATAAGAAAATAAGAGTCATTCCATTGTCTGGGGAGGTTACTTCCTGGTTCGCAAGGAGAAGCTTTTTTCAGTGGAGCCCAGCACCAGAAGCATGCAGCTGTATTGAGGCACCACAGGGTGTTGAAATGTTGTGCCCCTAACAATTTTGTGCCTGCGGTAACTGCCCCTGTGCCCACCCCCACACATACACCATGCCACTGCTCTAGATCTACACAGTAACCAGGTCAGCCCCACGGGAATGTATGTTACAGGTATTTGCCATCCATTCTTTTGATACTTTTGTGGAAATACACAAACAGGTCTACTTTACTGGTGCTGAGTTCCAGCTCCATCCACCTAATTGTCTTATAACCAGATGACTGCGTGCTTATTTTGGGAAGGCTGTAACAACAGCCCATTTTTTCCCCAGGGAGTCTTTTGGTCTTACTAGGACAGAAAGTCAAAGCATGGTGTTTCATCTTGGCGCCGCAACCTCTCCCAGCTCTTATTTTCTTTGGGGTTAGCTCAATAGCAGCTACTTCCTTGTGCAATTTATCCGGAGCAAAGGAAAGGCGCTTCCTGCCACTTCTAAAGAGCATCTTTGGAGAACCAAGGGATGTACCTGGGAGCCGAGGATCTGGCTTTGACTTTGTGTTTTGCACTAGTGACAAGCAGCGGTCCATTAAGGTATTTCAATGTGGGAGATGTTTTAGAAGGAGAGGTGTGTGTGTTTTTCTTTTCAGGGGCTGCTTTGCTTACCAAGATGAAAGGGAGCAAAGGTTTTCTGGAAAAGAAAATTCTCAGCAGCATTTGCTTGGTAGCAGTGAAAATGAGCCCTGGATGCAGGGAGGGAGACTGCGTTCTTTGTACTTGTCTGCTGTTAGTGGAAGCCCTGAAAAAAGGATTGTCCGGATGAGAAAGCGCTCGCTCTCTCTCTCTCTCTCTCTCTCTCTCTCTCTCTCTCTCTCTCTCTCTCTCTCTCTCTAACAAAATAAGAAGCATATCTACCTGGTATGCTTCCTAATTTCTCTTCATCTCATTCTCACTGCCTCCCTATCGCACACCCAGACAATGACTGCCAACCAGTGCTATTTTTCTAGAAAAAGAGGTTCCGGAACGCACCACCTCCCTCGTTCTCTTATAATGGCTATGGCACCCACCTGAGAGGTGCCAGAACTGAGTTCCAGTGAGTTCCAGATGAACAAAGCCCTATGGTGTAAAGGTAGGTACAAGGTAAAGGACCCCTGGACGGTTAAGTTCAGTCAAAGGCGACGATGGGGTTGCGGCACTCACCCAGCTTTTAGGGCTAGGGAGCCAGTGTTTGTCCACAGACAGCTTTCCGGATCATGTAGCCAGCATGACTACTTCTGGCACAAGGAACACCGTGACAGAAACCAGAGTGCATGGAAATGCTGTTTACCTTCCCGCCGCAGTGGTACCTATTTATCTACTTGCACTGGTGTGCTTTCGGACTGCTAGGTTAGCAGGAGCTGAGACAGAGCAACGGGAGATCACCAGAGGACAAGATGGTTGGACAGTGTTCTTGAAGCTACCAACATGAGTTTGACCAAACTGCGGGAGGCAGTGGAAGACAGGAGTGCCTGGCGTGCTCTGGTCCATGGGGTCACGAAGAGTCGGACACAACTAAACTACTAAACAACAACAACAATTCCCTTCACAGAGCTACAATTCCCAGAGTTCCATGGGAAGAGGGATTGAGTGTTAAACCACTTTGCAAGTATGCTGAATCTCTTGCATTTTGTGGTAATGACCAGCTTTCAGCCTGTTCGTTAAACTTCTTACATTGAACTCTGTGGGCCTGGGGGCAGCCTAATGAGAGTGCCATGTCCATTTAAGAGAAAGAATTAATCTATAATGCAAAGCAAAACAAAGCCATAACTAGAGCAATTAGAGGGCACATTCACATAAAAATGAATATTTAGCAATGACTTCTAACGGCTGAGATGAAAACTAGAATTTTATCCGGGATCATTGCATGGCCTTTGGCAAGTTACTGTACATTCACATCTCCCAACTTCGCTTCCTGCAATGCTATTAACTTCTACCAAAGTGAAGCAAAAAATAGTAATTGTTTCCGCTGTTGCTGTACCAAAACCTGTCCTCCAAGTTCTCAAAAGTTTTCTTCCTTGGCAAAAGAGGCTTCATTTTTGAATGTCAGTGGGCCCAGGGCTCTGAGGTTGCCATATCATGGTGAGGTGGCTCAGGGTGGTGGGGTTTTTTGCCCCTCACTGAATGTTTGTCCAGCACTCTGCAGCCTCCCCAGCTGCCCACAGTTCCTGGTCTGCAAAAGCCCCAGATGAGGAGTCAACTGAACTGCAGGAACCTGGAAAGGCTGCAAAGTGCAGACCCATGACATAGCATGGGTTGCTAGTTCCCAGGGCAAGGAAAGTATAGAGCAGACATCCCCAAACTTTGGCCCTCCAGATGTTTTGGACTACAATTCCCATCTTCTCTGACCACTGGTCCTGTTAGCTAGGGATCATGGGAGTTGTAGGCCAAAACATCTGGAGGGCCGCAGTTTGGGGATGCCTGGTATAGAGTCCCCTAAGGCATGTATTGCGCCCCTAACCGGCGCTTCCATGGGGCACTGCTGCTGCTGACAAACAGAACTTTCCAGACAGACAGAACTGAGCGCCTCCTCAGGCTGGGGTGTCACCATTGCCACCGCCACATGTCTCTCCATATACCCACTTCCCCTACTGGTGGGAGACACCGCACAGTTGAGGGATGAAGGGCCCATCATCTCCCAGCTCCTTCTTGGTGAGCTGCTTAGGTAAAGTGGGCAGGCGGGAGGGGGAGCACCTCTGGCTTGGGCAGCAGTTGCAAAGCCACGTCCCTAAGAATTTTTTGTAATTTTAGTGGTAATACCAAAGGCATTAATCTCATTGCAAAAGAAAAATTGAAAAGGTCCTGAAAGACCTACATTGGCTCCCAGTACATTTCTGAGCACAATTCAAAATGTTGGTGCTGACCTTTAAAGCCCTAAACGGCCTCGGTCCTGTATACCTGAAAGAGCGTCTCCACCCCCATCATTCAGCCCGGACACTGAGATCCAGCACCGAGGGCCTTCTGGCTGTTCCCTCACTGCGAGAAGCAAAGTTACAGGGAACCAGGCAGAGGGCCTTCTCGGTAGTGGCACCCACCCTGTGGAACACCCTCTCACCAGATGTCAAAGACAAAAACAACTACCAGACATTTAAAAGACATCTGAAGGCAGCCCTGTTTAGGGAAGCTTTCAATGTTTAATAGATTATTGTGTTTTATTTTTCTGCTGGAAGCCGCCCAGAGTGGCTGGGGAAACCCAGCCATATGGGCGGGGTATAAATAAATTATTATTATTATTATTATTATTATTATTATTATTATTATTATTATTCAAAAGAAGTGTTCTGGATTTCTGATTAGATTTATTTAATTTATGTGTCACCTAACACAAAAGGGTATCTCCAGGTGATTTTCAATATGGACAAAAATATGCCACAAAAAGAATAAAAATAAAATAAAATACATTACAGTACTCAGCAGTAATAAAGACACCCGCTAAAAATGAATCACAAACTGCTCCTGCTCCTTTGATAGTCTGGCTAATCAAAGAATCTATGGCATTTTAAACTGTGGGGGGTATTGTTTTTGTTTGTTACTCTGTTATATATTTTGTGTTTTTATATTATAACCTGCCCTGTGGTCATAGATTAATTAACAGAATCATAGAATTGTAGAGTTGGAAGGGATCAGAAGTTTCATCTACTCCAACTCCCTGCAAAGCAGGAATCTTTTGCCCAACATGGGACTTGAACCCACAACCCTAAGATTAAAAGTCTCATGCTCTACTGACTGAGGTATCAACAGGGACTATACTCAGATGAAGGGTGGTTTAGAAATTACCGGTAATTATAGTATAATAGGTCTAATCTAAAGCAAGGGGAGGCTTTTTAAAAAACAAAACAAAAAAACACCCACAATTTGAATACAAATTTAGAAATGAGATTTACTGAAATAATAAATCAGGACATGAAATCTTTCAGAAGTACTTATTTATCCTTCACTCAAACTTATGCATTGTGTAGCCGCGATGTTATCTCCATACATGCAGTAGAATTCTGATTTTGGCCGCGTGACAACTTGCGTACACAATATGCTAGCAGTGTGCTCAAATGACTATATAATGTTTCATTAAGGACTGTAAATACCTATCAAGCTAATCACAGAATTGCTGTTTCAGTGGTTTTAGGGCTATTTAATCTTGGGTTATGATGACAGGGATGAATGACTTTATTATATTAACAGTTGCCGTTGGCTGTAACACGGAGGGAAAGGGCTTCTCCCTTCATCTTCTTCCCCGACGCTTCACCCCACCAAATGCCATCCTCCCTCTTTCCATGCCACAAATAATATGATGCTCAGTGCTAAACAAACGTGGGTCAATGCCTTGAGCGGCTGCTTTGGCGTCACTGTAGAAGTAATAGAAGAGAGATTCACGTGAATATTCATGAGCCTGCTGACTACTCTCTACCAGCGCCATTATAGCCACTGGCCACATGCTTCCATAGCATCAGCACTGCACCCTAAGGTGGGTGGGACCTTTCCCTCTCATGCCAAATATGCTGCCTCTGGGGGCAAAGTCTGCAGAGACTGGTCTACTAGGGTGAATGCATAGCTGCCAAGTACCCCGTTTTCCCCGGGAAACCCCCGTTTTTACTTACCTTTTCCTGGTGGTGCCCGGTATCACTTCATCTCCCATTTTTCTCCGTTATTTTCTCCTGCCGGCGGCCATTTTTTGTTGATTTGCCCTTCTATGGACACCAAAAATGGCCACCGCTGGCTTCAAAAGTCGCATCTACGCATGTCCGGAAGTGCATAACGCGACTTCCGGTGTCGGCGGCGGCCATTTTTGGTGCCCATAGATGGGCAGAGTGACACCGGAAGTTGCGTTGATGCACTTCCTGACATGCGTAAAAGCGACTTTCGAAGCTGGCGGCGGCCATTTTTGGTGCCCATAGAAGGGCAAAGCGACACCGGAAGTTATGTCGACGCAACTTCCGGTGTCACACGGCTGTTGGTCCCGGATTCTGCAGTCCGGGACTTGGAAGGTAAGGTGAATGGGTCAACGTTCCATCAATACATCCAAGCGCTGCAAGTCTGTGGCAACTGCTGCAACAGGAGCGAGGCCTTACAGACATAGAGTGGAAGCGCTGAAAAGGAAGTGCAGTAATTGGGAGCAGAAAAGAAAGCAGATGGGACAGGAAGTTTCAGCCATGCTGTGTTAACCAAAGAGCCCTTTCTGAGCAGATGGGCAGACAGACAGACAGACAGACAGACAGACAGACAGACAGAGGAGAGCTAACCAGTTTAGAGCATAGTTTGATGGCCAAATATGTCATTTTTCTTTCTTTCAGTTCCTCATTTTTTCCAGCCTTACATTTGGTTTTCCTAGGGTTGCCATACATCTGGAATTTCCTGGACTTAGCCAATATTCAGCCCTCATAAACAGTGTCCAGGTGGAAATCGCTGAAAAGTCTGGGCCGGGGGGTGGGGTGGGGTGGGGACTCAACAACTTTGCCCAAAAAAGTTCAACAACTTTGCGTCTGAATTTTCGCTTTTTGAAATATAGAAACCCTGCATTAGTTTGTGATTTTTTTAAAAAAAAAAAAGATGTCAAGAAAATTCATTAGGACCTTTGTGCAAATTTCTCACAACATGCACATTTTTTTGCAAGCAATTTCCCCTAACAGAAATACATTTTAATACTACTTTTCATTTGCATGCACACACTTTCTTCGGCTGAAGAGTTGCACTGCAAAATTTTGAGAAGTGTGAATTTTAAAGGATAGCGGCATTTCGATTCAAGTGTTGCTTCATGAAGTGTGAATTAGGGAGGTTCACATTAAAATGCAAATCAAGCCAGATTTCTACCCCACACCCCACTGCAGAATTTCTACCCCGTCCCCATCCCCCATCCCCTGAAAAGGCTGAGTCAGATAGCCAGATTATGGCATTGCTGAGTGTGGGAGCAAAAAGTTTTCTCAGACAAGATACTTGATCTTGACACCAATGTCAAGACCCATGACTTAGAATCCTGCCACATCAAAATCTCTGTATTCCACAGGTACTAATCCTAGGGCAACTGTAAGCACCGAGGAGAGCCAAACCACCACCAACAGGTTGATCGACCTTCAGGATTTTAAATGAAGGCTAAAGATATCACCACTTAATTGGCTGAGGGATCAAGCTGCTAAGATTAAACTATGAAACATAAGAGTTTACCAAATGCCATAGCTGCCAGGTACCCCGTTTTCCCCGGGAAACCCCCGTTTTTACTTACCTTACCTGGTGGTCCCCTGTATCACTTCGTATCCCGTTTTTCTCCGTTATTTTCTCCTGCCGGCAGCCAATTTTTTCTGATTTGCCCTTCTATGGGCACAAAAATTGCCCCCCGGCGGCTTCAAAAGTCGCATCTACGCATGACCGGAAGTGCATAGAAGCTACTTTTGAAGCCGGCGGTGGCCATTTTTGGTGCCCATAGAAGGGCAAAGCGACACCGTAAGTTACGTCGACGCAACATCCAGTGTCACACGGCTGCCGGTCCCAGATTCTGCAGTCCGGGACTTGGAAGGTAAGCCAAATGCTGTCATTTGCTTAACTGTGCTAAGGATACTAATTTATGCAAGCTGAGCTGGATAAATCTCAGTGAATTTGCTTCTGAGTAAAACCACATAAATATCAGTCTGCAAATCCATTACGGCTATTATTTTTACAGGCTTCTACACAGGTTTGGGGCCAGGAGAGGGTCTAAAACCTATATTTCTTATGACAGATGCTATTTTGCGCTTCTGAAATTTAGTTCCTCATTCCTTCAGGGCTAACTCTTTTACTTCCATCATAACTCACTGCGAGAGAAGAGGTCAGCAGTTTCCTCTCCGAGTTAGAAACCAAGCAACTCCACAGTCGGAGGAGATCGCTGCAAAATCGGCATGCCTTAACACTAGGAGCTATAAGACTCCACAATTTTATGCCTACCCACAGAAAGTGAGTATCACATTTATGCAGTTTTGTAGCCAGCTTGTAAAAATGGTTGTCCTCTTAAATAAATTTTTAAAAGCAAAAAGTCAGCAATATAAGACTCTAAGGCTGCAATCCCATTTTATACACACCTATGGGATTGAAAACCAATGGACTTACTCCTGAGTAGGCATGCATAGAATTGCATTGTCTTTTATTTATTAGTTACAGTCCTTAATCACCCCGTAATATGGTTTATTTGATATTAAACCACTCTTGTTGTAAGTTGGATAGTGAGCTTGGAGGTGAGATAAATGTCTATAAAAGAGATTAACAGCACAATCCTGCACATGTCCGCTTGAACAATAAGCTTCCCTTAGTTTAATGGGACTTATTCCCAGTTAGGATTGCGCTCACTTCTTCCAATGCGTGTTTGTTGAGAGCCCCATGGCAATGCCCTTATTTTCTCCAATGCCATGCATATTCTATGCTGGGGATCTTTTCTCTCTCTGAAATCATCGGGCGTCAGTTTAGCACTTCTGGGCATACAACTGGAGAGATAGCTCAGTCAGTAGGTTGTGGGTTTAAGCCCCACATTGGACAAAAGATTCCTGCATTGCAGGGGGTTAGAATAGATGACCCTCGTGGTCCATTCCAACTCTACCATTCTATGATTCTAGGGCTGTACCACTTTGTGGGCAGGGTGGACAATGAAATTATTGGGATGGTTCAGGGGTCTTTCCCCTCTCCTGAGTCAAAGTGTGATGCCCATAACCACCACCTCCGAGTCAAATCGTAATCCTAACAAAATCTCACCTTGTTGTTTTTCTGTACCTTATAGCTCTGTCTGTCTAATCTTTCTATACAGTCATACCTTGGTTCTCGAACACCTTGGCTCCCAAACACCGAAAACCTGGAAGTGTTCCAGTTTTTGAATCTTTTCCGGAAGCCAAACATCCAACACGGCTTCCACTTGAGTGCAGGAAGCTCCTGCAGCCAATCGGAAGCTGCACCTTGGTTTTTGAACAGTTTCGGGAGTCGAACCAACTCCCAGAATGGATTAAGTTTGAGAACCAAGGTTCCACTGTATTTCCATAGGTCAATGCAGGAACCGAGGCTGTCCACAAAGTTGCCCTTGGAGCACTGAAGAGCAGAGCACTATTGGTTGTTTAAAGCACAGCCCTCCAAAAATAAATTAAATTAAAAAGTTAAAAGCTTCATTTAAAATGGCTGTTGTTTTTGTTTTTTAATAAAATCCTGCTTTGCCCTGTACTAAGAACAGAACTCCACAGGCAGTGAAACAGAACTTGTGACCTTACATTCCAAGCACCTTTATACAATGTCAACAATCATCACTCCCCCCCCCCAAAAAAAAAATATCCTGGGAACAATAGCTTGTTTGGGATAATCAAGACATTTAAGGAAGTGCTTCCCTTCTTCCTGAGGCGGCTGTGCTTGTAATCTTTCTCCCCACCCATCCCTCTCTCTAATAGACTACATTACATTTTTACAGTTTCCTCTAGTTCCACTTTGGTTAGAGATCAATATTTTGACTATATTCATATTTTTGATATATAGCATTTCTCTGGCGCAGAGCAGAAGAGCTAATATATTATATTATTGTCCTCTAAAGAAAAATGGGAATCTGATCAGGAGATTACCCACTAAATGGCTGTGAGGATTTATTCAAATTCCCCTAAAGATCTTAGTGAATAATTTGTTGCAGAGGATTTATTAGCATCCTCACAGGGCCACTTTCCAGATATACCCAGGATGTAGAGCATGGAGAGGGCTTCTCTGCTTTATGAGGAAAGGCTGTCCTTGCTGTTACTTCCCTACTATATGATACCTGTCTCTGTTATCCCTTCCAAAGAAAGATCAATGTCGCATATACTTTTGCATGGGTGATACTACTGTATTAGATTCATCTCTTCTTCTTTTAAGAAAAAAACCACAGAGTTGTTGTTGACAATATACTTCAAAATCCCAAATTTTTGCCTTTGATTCTTGTTGAAGGATAGCGTTCTGATTTGGGGCACATCCACACCGTACATTTAACACACTATGATGCCACTTTAAAGAGTCATGACTTCACACAAAGAATACTGGGAACTATAGTTTGTTAAACTGATGAGAACAGATACTACACTTGATCTTAGCCACAAGGCCGAGAAGAAAACTGTAGTTTTGTTAAGGCTACAGTAGTTGCCATATTTCAAAAATTAAAAACCAGGACACCCCGAAACTGGTTGAACTTTTCTTTACAAAAAAACAAAACAAAATGGGATTTATTGATTGACTTGTCTAAGATCCAGGAGGACAAAGTGCCACCTTTCGGAAATTCCCTCCATACATCAATTCCGCCTTTGAAACCCCAGTTGTATGGCAGCCCTAGTTGAGAAGGCTGCTGAGAGTGGTTAGGAGACCCCTATTCTCTTCAAGAAGCTACAATTCCTGGAGTCATTTAGCAACCAACCCCTCTTTTCAGAAAACTCTGGGAACTGTAGTTTTCTGAGGAGAATAAAGGTAAAAAAGGTAAGGGATCCCTGGATAGTTAAGTCAAAGGCAATGATGGGGTTGTGGCACTCATCTCGCTTTCAGCCAAGGGAGCTGATGTTTGTCTACAGACAGCTTTCCAGGTCATGTGACCAGCATGGCTAAACCGCTTCTGGCACAATGGGACACCGTGATAGAAACCAGAGAGCACGGAAACACCATTTACTTTCCCACCATGGTGGTACCTATTTATCTACTTGCACTGACATGCTTTCGAACTGCTAGGTTGGCAGGAGCTGGGACAGAGCAACGGGAGCTCACTCCATCATGGGAATTCAAACCACCGACCTTCCAATCGGGATTAGCAAGCCCAAGAGGCTCAGTGGTTTAGACTACAGCGCCACCTGCATCTGAGGAGAATAGGGGTCTCTTAACAACTCTCAGCAGCCTTCACAGACTACAGCTCCCAGGATTCTTTGGGAGAAGTCACAATGTTTTAAAGTGGAACCATAGTGCTTTACATATATAGTGTCAATGTGGAATTCAAAAGTTTTTAAAGACTATGGGAGAAAATGAGATTTATTCTCTGCACTAAAGGATTGCTAGGCCATTTTCTTTCTTTCTTTTATTCAACCACCACAATTAGTACATAACCATTGGGAGGGGGGGGGAGAACAGTGTGAAGAGAAGGAAATTCATCCCTCATAATATTAGAATGTGGGATCAGCCAATGAAGCTTTTGTACAAATCTGTGGTGCAACTGTGCTTAGAATACAAAGTACAATTCTGGTCACCACACCTCAGAAGGGGATATTGTAGATCTGGGAAAGGTGTAGGAAAAGGCATCCGAAATGATGAAAGGGCTGGAGCCCTGGCATTTTAGAGGTGTATACAATTATGCACATTGTGGAGGAAGCGGATAGAGAGAATGAAACTTAATGGCAGGAGATTCGGGACAGACAAGAGGAAGCGCTTGACCGCTGCATTTGTTAATCTGTGAAATTCCCTGCCCCAAGGTGTCATGATGACCACCAACTTAGATGGCTTTTAAAGGGGGTAAGAAGACAAATTAATGGAGGATAAGGCTGCCAACAGCTATTTGTCATGGTGGTTGTGTATTGCCTCCACTATCAGAGACAGTACAGCTCTGAAAAACATTTGTGTGAGGACTTGAAAGGGCCGTTGTGTTCACGTCCTGCTTGTGGGTTTTCCAGAGGCTTCTGGTTGGTCACTGGAGGAAGGAGGATGCTGAGTCAAAGATGGGCCTTTGACTCTCTCTATATTCTGTGTTCTATATTCTCCTCAGATGCAGGTGGCGCTGTAGTCTAAGCCACATAAGCTAATAGTCAGCTTAGGTGTGAAGAAAGTTCCTCTGGCACTTGGAAATTATGGAGCTCACTGGCACAAGATGTGGTGAGAACCACTGGCTTAGACGGCAACAAACCGGACAAATTTGTGGAAGATGGCTCCATCAATGGCTATTGGACATTACAGTGGCACCTCGGGTTACAAACGCTTCAGGTTACAGACTCCGCTAACCCAGAAATAGTGCCTCGGGTTAAGAACTTTGCTTCAGGATGAGAACAGAAATTGTGCTCCGGTGGCGTGGCCGCAGCAGGAGGCCCCCATTAGCTAAAGTGGTGCTTCAGGTTAAGAACAGTTTAAGGTTAAGAATGGACATCCGGAACAAATTACGTTCTTAACCAGAGGTACCACTGTATACCTAGACTGAGCAAGTATAGGAGCAGTGTACCTCTGAATATCAGGAGCTGAAGTTATACAACAGAGGGTAGTTATCTTCTTCATGCCCTCCTTGTTAGCTTCCCAGAAGCATCCACACAGGCCACGGTTGGTGACTGAATGCTGGTTTAGGTTGACCTTTACGTGATTCAATAAGGCAGCTGTTCGGTCCTTGAAATGCCAGCAGTAAAAGTTGAAATCGCCAAGTCGTGGCCAGCAAATCAGGCAAGCAGCTACATATGCCTGCCATAAATAAGGAAGATGTGATGATGGTCAATGGGGAAATAGGAAAGTGATGTTTGCTTGTGATCTTTGCAAAATGGTCCAAAATGGTCCACAACTAGGATTGCCATTCTCCGCGGTGACCACCTGGCTCCACCTCCCTCTTTTCTGCGATCTCGTCTTATTGATTTTTGGACCAGTCTGGAAACTGGCTAAAAAACTGCAGTTGCCTAAGAAGAAATGCAGCCTCCATTGACAACTAGCTGACAACTTCAAAATTCTGTAATCTTTTGAAGATTTAGTAAAAGAGGCCAAATAACAGTATGTGGATGAGGAAAGGCGTGTTAGACTGGCAGCGATGTTCTTAGTCAATTAAATGACAACAGGGGACCCACCCTGGAACTTTAAAGGTAATCTAATCCTATTTCCAAAATCTGTCAGCTCATGATTCCAAATAGGCAATGAGAAGGAAAACTGGTTATAGGATTTAAAACTGATACGTTATTTTCCCTCTCTGCAGTTGCAATATTACTGGGCTTAGAAAAGAGATAATTCTCCCCCACCCACTCCAAATAACTTCCATCTTAATAGTTGCATTCTGCTGCTGAGGATGGCTTTGGAAGCTATAATTTCTGAAATGTATTCATTTCTGATATCTTCATTTCTAAAAGTTTATCCACATTAACCTTCAAAGTAGCCTTAGGCTCAACTGGTGCACAGTTATCTAAATTAAGAAAAAAATGCAATTATTCCATCGTGGGTCTTAAGTCTAAAGACCTATATTTCTTGGATTCCTCTGCTATTAAGGAATCAACATTTTGATAAATTATTTAAACTCCTTAGAGGATAATAATGCACAAAAGGAATATTAAGACTATTTCCGCCTCTCCTCATTTGGATTAGCCTTAACAGCGATATCCACCAAGTTATCTTTAAACTTCCTCTAGAACCCCACTTACCTCCGGGTCTCATGTTGAATTTTAAGATTATCTAAAAATAAACACATATATTTTTTGAAAGCCACAAGGTTTCTGTTAATTGAACTGAAGAAGATCTGTCTTAGCTGCCACCAGATGTGTCTCCATCTTCTGAGAATATTTCATCACGATTAACCCTTTCAATGTGATGGAACAGAATCCTCACTTCCTAAGCACAGTGTGAGAAACCAGGATGTAATCCCATGTCCTTGTAAGGGTGTGCAAAATCAGAGATGGGGAACTTATGCCTCTTGCCCAGATGTTGTTGGACTCCAACTCCCATGATCCCTAGCGAGCATGGCCAATGACCCAGGGATGGTGGGAGTTTAGGGATGAAGGGCTACAGTCTCCATCCTTGGTGTAATCATGTGGATCTGCAATCGATCCTATTGATGTGGTTCTAACAGTGACATGAATACTGTTGTCTGTGATGGGGCGGATATGAACACAGTGTTCCCTGCAGGGCCATCTTAACCCGGGGCTGCAAGGGGTGTGGGGCACCCAGGCGCTGAATTCTGGTGGGCGCCAAATGTATACCTACTGTATACTGGATCCCTTCCAGTCAGGATTCAGGCCTCATCATGGGACTGAAACTGCCTTGGTCGCACTGGTCGATGATCTCCGGCGGGCTAGGGACAAAGGTAAGAGCTGTTTCCTTGTTCTGCTGGATCTCTCAGCGGCTTTTGACACCATCGACCATAACATCCTTCTGGACCGTCTAGAGGGCTTGGGAGCTGGGGGCACTGTCATGCAGTGGTTCCGCTCCTTCCTCCTGGGCCGTGTTCAGAAAGTGGTGGTGGGGGATGAGTGTTCAGACCCCTGGGCTCTCACTTGTGGGGTGCCTCAGGGTTCTGTCCTCTCCCCCATGCTTTTTAACATCTATATGCAGCCGCTGGGAGAGATCATCAGGGGGTTTGGGCTGGGTGTCCATCAGTATGCTGATGATACCCAGCTCTACCTCTCTTTTAAATCAGAACCAGTGAAGGCGGTGAAGGTCCTGTGTGAGTGCTTGGAGGCGGTTGGAGGATGGATGGCGGCTAACAGATTGAGATTGAATCCTGGCAAGACAGAAGTACTGTTTGTGGGGGACAGGAGGCGGGCGGGTGTGGAGGACTCTCTGGTCCTGAATGGGGTAACTGTGCCCCTGAAAGACCAGGTGTGCAGCCTGGGAGTCATTTTAGACTCACAGCTGTCCATGGAGGCACAGGTCAACTCCGTGTCCAGGGCAGCTGTTTATCAGCTCCATCTGGTACGCAGGCTGAGTCCCTACCTGCCCACTGACTGTCTCTCCAGAGTGGTGCATGCTCTAGTTATCTCTCGCTTGGACTACTGCAATGCGCTCTACGTGGGGCTACCTTTGAAGGTGACCCGGAAACTACAACTAATCCAGAATGCGGCAGCTAGACTGGTGACTGGGAGCGTCCGCCGAGATCACATAACACCGGTCCTAAAAGACCTACATTGGCTCCCAGTACGTTTCCGAGCACAGTTCAAAGTGTTGGTGTTGACCTTTAAAGCCCTAAACGGCCTCGGTCCGGTATACCTGAAGGAGCGTCTCCACCCCCATCGTTCTGCCCGGACACTGAGGTCCAGCTCCGAGGGCCTTCTGGCGGTTCCCTCATTACGAGAAGCCAAGTTACAGGGAACCAGGCAGAGGGCCTTCTTGGTAGTGGCACCCACCCTGTGGAATGCCCTCCCACTAGAGGTCAAAGAGAACAATTACCAGACCTTTAGAAGGCATCTCAAGGCAGCCCTGTTTAGGGAAGCTTTTAATGTTTGATGGATTTCTGTATTTTAGAATTTCTGTTTTTTTGGAAGCCGCCCAGAGTGGCTGGGGGAACCCGGCCAGATGGGCGGGGTATAAATAATAAATTATTATTATTATTATTATTATTATTATTATTATTATACTGGTCCTTCTCGATTGGTGGCAGTGAAAAGCAATGGAGCGAAAGTGCCCCCCCCCCCGGTCGCTCTGTTACTCTTTAGTTTCAAATATTCCCAACGAGTCAGGAAACAAAAGCAGTTTTCCCCATCGTTGTTACAGGTTGTTAAAAGTCAACAACTTTGGCTTCCTCCCCTCTGAAAAAAAGCTCAACAACTTTGAGTCCCCCCCCCCAAAAAAAGGGGTCAATAAAAGTTAATTTGAGGACGCTGGGTGGGTCTTTGCGCCCCGGCGGTGCATATGCTAAACACGGCCCTAGTTCCCTGTAAGGGTCCCAATCCAGTGAGAGGTTTCTCCCATGAGCCCCATAGCCTTGTTGGGATTGGGTATAGATTGCAGGCTTAGACTGATGAGGAGGAAACAGAAGAGAGGGCTAAACTAGAGAGAATTATGCCTGGATGTTCTCTCCAACTCCCCCTCCTGCAAAGTGAAGAGCCTCATTGGGGGCTGGGGATATAAGATCATAAGAAGAGATTTCTGGATCAGGCCAGTGGCTCATCTAGTCCAGCATCCTGTTCTCACATGGTGCCTGTGAAAAACCCCACAAGCAGGACTCTCACCCTCCTGTGGTTTCCAACAGCTGGTATTCAGAAGCATTGCTGACTCCAGCTGTGGAAGCAGAGCACAGCCTTCATGACTATCAATGGAGGGCTCTCCAGGAGGGCATTGACCACCTACTGCTGATGGCCGAGCCTGAGGCAATTGCATTAGATAGCAGTAAACTGCAGATATACTACTCTGGCTTGGTAATGTCCACAGAATGGAAGATGGCAGAATCTCTGCAGGCTGCAGGCACCATGCCCCTTGGCAAACCAACTCGGTGTTACAGAGATGTCTGCAAACATCAAGTCCAGTGTGTGGGGATCCCTTGCAGAGGACTGCAGTGTCTGGAGGCAGACAGTCAGGTTGTGCATCTACAGCAGTGACCAGAGGAGGAATGACCGCTGGGAGAAGCACAGAGAGAAGAAATGTCATGGTGCATCTGCAGCAGCACAACCGGACCACTTCATCTGCCCCACCTGCAACAAAACATGTCTCTCCTGTATCACTCTTTACAGCCACCGCAGGCGCTGTAACTCTCTAACGGTTTGACTTCACCCCGAAGGCACACTCTTCCATTGTCTACTGAAGAAGACAGGTGCCAACCAATTAGCATATGTGATATAGCCCAATCCAGATGAGGAGCCTCTCTCCCGTGTCCCAATCCAGACAGGGCTCCTTGCGCTTCTCATTTTCACTGGAAGGAAAGCTCCCATTTACACCAACATAAGCTTTCTTCCTGTGCAGGTGGAGGTGAAAAGTTTATATCCTTGTACTATCCTCAGTAGATTCCAGTCTGTACCTGGTTGCGGTGTCCTGCACGTTTACTTTTTAGAAAACAGCAACAACAGCAACATTCACACAACTCCCATTGTATGAATAGCCTCACATCTAGCTTTGTCCCTAAAGTTCACCCAGGTGGGCCTAGCCTCCAATCAAATAAATAACATGACAGATCCTCGGCTGACTCAGACTCAACTCACATGTAGTTTCGCTGCTGAAGAAGTCAGCATCCTTTAGTCAAAATGGGTTTGTTTTTCTTTCCCACCAGCACTTTTTGTGAATGCTGCAGCACATCCTATGTTTGGAATGTGATGAGGGTAGCAAAGCAATGCTCAAAAGTTGCACTGCCAGCTTTCGGATGGCTGCTGCAGTGATGTAGCTTGTTTCCAATAGACCCGTGAGCTTCTGGAGAATCGGGTTGTTTTTGTTTTGTTTTGTTTGTTTGTTTGTTTGTTTAAATAGCATCAGAATAAATCAGGATAAATGCTCAGCAAACAGGTTTTTCTTTCGTTCTTTTCTGCCCATGGTTCTTTTCCCCAGTGTTGTGGTTCTTTTTCAATGAATCAGCCACACTGGAAATGTTACTGGTTTTATGTAAGTGACACAGCTTGGAATGCCTAAGGACATCTCAAAATATCGCCCTTCTCCCCTTAGATCCTGCTTTCAGCGCTGTCCACAGCATCAGATAAATAGTCTTCAGATCTGATCATCGCAGGACATTGTTGCCCGTTGCCAAAAATCAGAGCCCTATTTGGATTGTCAGTCACAATGAGAAATCATATCAGTCCCAGCTTTCTCCACTTCACTTCACTTTTTTGAGCCATTCATTTCTCCCGCAATTCATAAATCCTTCCTCTCTGCTAAGCTTTTTCCCGGTGACACTTCAGCAAATGCCATTTTAAAAGTCTCTTCGGATATCAGCAGCATCTCTGAATTCCTTCTGTCAGCTGTCTCTGAGTGAAAGGCATGACTTTCTAAAAAGTAAGTTAATAGGCTGCTAAGACAATCGCTGCCTTGAGAGTTAATGTGGGCCCGAGAGATATGAAAATAAATGGAAGCGTATTCATTCCTCGGATGCTGCTTGCACAGTAGTGGAAGCCTTGGTGGGAGTGGGAATACTTGTGTGAGAGAGAAAGAGAGAGGCTTGCTGACTTGGAAGAATGTAAGCTTTCCATTGTTAAAACTAAAGTTCCATAACAATAAAGGCAGAGATTCAAAACACTGCTTAAGCTGAAGGAAGGGGTTTGTGATAGCTAGGAGAATTTGAAGAGAGGCAGAGTGGTGTAGTGGTTAGAGTGCTGGGCTAAAGCTAGAGAGACCCAGTTTCACATCCCCATGCAGCCATGGAGTTGACTGGAATGGCCTTGGGCCATTTGCTATCTCTCAGCCTAACCTACCTCACAGGGTTGTAATGAGTATGACATGCATGGGGTGGGGTGGCAAGAGGCAGGGGCACTGCTTTCAGCTCCTTGGGATGCCATAAGCCCCACATTTAAGTTCAGGCCAATAGTGGAGAACCCAGAATACAGGCTGGCATAGACAAGGTTGCCTCAGACCTCAAAGCAGTTATGTGAATCCCACAACTTTGAGAGCATCCATGCAGTTGCAATGCCCTGGTAGAGCAGCTGTTAATAAATCCTGCTTGTTTCGAGACGTAGTTTCTTGATTGCCTTTAATGAAGGTTTTAATCATCATCATCATCATCATCATCTTGGGAGTGGAGTTGTGGCAAGTTGAAAGCCCCTGCAAAACTAGCGCCCCCTCAGAGCTGGCCCATGACATTTTGCTGCCTGAGGCAAAGGACAAGATGGTGCTGGTCCTTACCATGTATAGAAGGTGACTGGAGTGACAGATGGTAATAGCACAGCAGTACACCCCAGCACACCAGGGAGCTGCTGGCTAGCTTAGGTGGTGCAGGGCAGGTCATTGGCAAACACACCCCGCCCTCCAATAGAGGGCAACAGCCAAAGGGGTGCTGCCACCCCTCAGCCACTACCGCCTGAAGGAACTGCCTCCCTCTGCCCAATGGTTGAACCAGCCCTTTGCCCTCCTCTACCTCCAAATGGTAGCTTGGAATGGTTTGCTTAGGGTTCCCAGTTGGTCTCCTATCAGGGTAGCTTCTAGGGCCAGGCTCATTTGGCTACAACAGAAGACTCCTAATTCCTCTCACTTTTCCTCTCTCCATATTCCTCCCTGCCCAACAGGCTGCGAGGGGTGAGACAGATCACTCTTGCCACAGAATTAGACTGATCCCTTATGCAGAGATCTACCTCTAGGCTTCCCCCACCATCATGACATGTGCCCGTGGGCTTCGTGGCCTCTGAACCACAAGTTGCTCACCTTGCCTCATGCCACTGCAAAGCCCTGCACCAATTCCATGCGATGACCTGGATATGGCTTGTATATGTGTCTTCGGCTCAGAGGGATTTTAAAAAGCAAATTACGAAGGTCACGACAATAGGTGTAATAACAGGAATACACAGACAACCCTAACTGTGTCGCTTTGAATGGCCTTCATCTGTGCTAACGTCCTTAACTGAGCATTCCAATCAGCTTGAACAGCACACCGCCATTGAGGAATCACGATCGAGGGGCTATTAGGCCAAACGGTATTGTCAGAATCCCGCAAATTATGCAGGCTCCTTTCAGGGAACCGAGTCCCAAAGCTTCCAAATATCAAAAGGGTTCAATATCCAACGGATCATGTATTTAAGGGAAATTGGCCCCTAAATTACTGCGCTATTCTCATTTGTTCTTCTCCGGTTCACAGAAAGGCTAAAAAGTGAGTGCTATTTTTAAAATTCGGCGTGAAGAAGCAGCGGAGGAGAAAGGTTGGGGAAAGCAACAAAGGAAATTTCCATAGGTGGTGGGGAGTGAAAGCTTCGCTCACCAGAAGGCTCTCCGTTTTACAAAGTATTTGAAAAGTTAAGCGCTGATTGTGGGCCAGACAGATAGCTACAGATCTATAGATACCTTTCAAACATTCTGAATGAAATGGCGTCATAATTTGGATGGGGCTTTGGTCAGACTCGAGAGCATGTGGAGAAAGGAACTGAGAGCATGTGCCTAAGGAGCAGATATGGGGGACCATTTCCTCCCCGATGTTGCTGAACTACAACTCTCACCATCCCTGATTATTGGTCATGATGAAAGGGGCTGATGGGAGTTGTAGCCCAGCAACATCTGGAGAGCCAAAGGTTCCCCCACACCTGTGGTAGATTGAGGCAGCTGCTTAATGTAGCAGATACTGTTGGACTATGGAGCTACTTGTGCCATGTTGGCTGCCCAGCATTCCCTAAGTGAGTCTGATTCCCTCAGGGGTGCTACACTGCTGACCTAAGATCTGGCTTCTGTACATGGAAATGTGGGGGGTGTACCATCTCCTTGGAATGAGGGTGGCGCTGTGATCTAAACCACTGAGCCTCTTGGGCTTGCCAATCATAAGGTTGGTGGTTTGAATCCACGCAACGGAGTGAGCTCCCATTGCTCTGTCCCAGCTCCTGCCAACCTAGCACTTCGAAAGCACACCAGTGCAAGTAGATAAGTAGGTACCGTTGTGGCGGGAAGGTAAATGGTGTTTCTGTGCACTCTGGTTTCTGTCACGGTGTTCGGTTGTGCCAGAAGCGTTTTAGTCATGCTGGCCACATGACCCAGAAAGCTGTCTGTGGAAAAACGCTGGCTCCCGGCCTGAAAGTGAGATGAGCAAAGCAACCCCATAGCTACCTTTGACTGGACTTAACTGTCCGGGGTCCTTCACCTATACCATACCATCTCCTGCTCCATATCCTCCAACATGATGTGGCCCCAAACCAGGACACCATTTTCCAGGTCCAAAGCACAAGTCACATGACTCAATACTTCTTTTGGGGGTGAGGTCTTGGCTCGAAATAGTGTGACAGCTAGGTGCCCAAAATGGCCACAGAGCTCTTGTGGGGTGGGGGGAGATAAGTTGCCCCATTTTTCTCCAGACAGTTGATAGGTATGCTATTCACCAGAGGCAGGAAAATATTTTGGGCTGGCCCTGCATATGTTGTTCTGTTAACTAGCCAAGAGTCAACAGTCGAGCTCCTGGAATTTATATAGGGGTCAGGGGATCTGGCCAATCCAAACGCTTGATGTTGCCAGCCATTCACAAACACCCATCCATGCCCGTGCTTCAATATCACCTAGGTCAGGTTTTCAGGGGCTGCGAGCATAAAGATGTTTCTCGGTTTGTTTGTTTTTACCCTGGCAAAATCCAGCTGCCAGAATTTTAGGAATCACCCACCTGTCTTTTTCACATTAATGGGAAATAAATAAGAATCTTGCCGCATGGTGCTATAATATCTGTCTTTGGCTTTTCGGTTGGGCAGTATATTGTACCCTCACAAAAGTCAGAGTATTATGATTTGCAGGCATCTCTCAAATTCAGTAACCACGTGGCAGATTGCCGTGGAGCCTTATCTCTCAGCCTCAAAAGAAAAGTCTGATCTCAATTGTCAGCTTTGCTTTGGCTCCCCCCCCCCTTGCGCGCACACACTCTGCCCCACACCTCATCTGGATATGCGTTTCAGTGCAAGGGGGAGTTCAGACACCCTGGTGCTTCAAATATTTTCTTTCAAAGGCATTAAAGGAAATAATAGGAAACAAATATCAAGAGATTACAAAGGCATCTGCGGCCAATGAATGTTTATGAAGCTTACTTTTATTCCAACCAGCATAGTCAATGACATCTGATTAAGTTGTCCTATTAATACGATAAAATAAAAATGCAGGGACAAAGCGGCCTTCAGCCTGTGTAGTACAGATAAATAATTTTCTCGGGAGATTGTTATCATCATATGCTCTGCGCTAAGAACTCTGCTGGTGAGGCTGGGTTAGATGTGCATATTGCTAAAGAAAGGTTTGTTTAAAGCCTGGTGTGATGCTAGGGCAGGTCAGAGAATGTTTGCCCCACATTGTAAATAGATCTGTGTGGTGTACCTAGAAAATCTGGATGGTGCTGTCGGCCTCGGGTTACTATGAGTAGAATAGCTATGAGTGGACATGAGACTCAGAGAGTGTCTAAACCAGGGTTTCCCAAACTTGTGTTTCCAGCTGTTGCGTGACTACGACTCCCATCATCCCTAGCTAGCAGGAGGTGGCGGTCCTGGTCAGGGATGGTGGTGGATGGTAGTCCAAAAACAGCTGGAGACCCAACTTTGGGAAACGGTTGTCTAGAGGTATACTCTGCATACCTCCAGGGGGCGCCAGCTAAGTGTGGGTTCTTTAAACAGTGGGTGCTTCCCCTCTAAGTACCATGTGCCTATTTTACGCTTTGCATTGTGCTGCTTTGAAATTTATCATACCATAATACCTAGTGGTGGATTTTCCATCAAAGGATTGGGAAACAGCAGGTCAGTAGGGTTGCCCTGAGCATAGCTGCCAAGTTTTCCCTTTTCTCGCGAGGAAGCCTATTCAGCATAAGGGAATTTCCCTTAAAAAAAGGGAGAACTTGGCAGCTATGGTGGGCCCTGGAGACAGAGGTTAATTGGGAAAAGGGATAAGAGGAAGGCAGCTCCCCACACACACTCCCAGTTTTTTCTGCTATAAGTTGCAGGCTGAAGCTTGCAAGCTGCATGTACAGTCTTCTTAATGTCTGGTAATGATGGTGATGATTGCCCACCTAAAGGTTCAAGCTCTCCACCTGCAACCTGGAGGCAGGCAGGCAAACCTGGAGAATACAGGTCAGACCTGGAGGTCTGGTAGCCATAGTGGCCATACTCCAAAGTGAAGGTACACGCGGACTATGAGAAGATTGCGGAGAAGCTGTCTCTATGCATGAAGCATAAGATTTACCTGTTTCTTTGGCTTTGACATCTCACCTTCTTCCCTCCCCTTTTCTTTATTTAGCACCTCACCTGAAGAAGGGTTCTGGAGAACTTGAAAGCTTGCTCACAAGTTAGAAAAATATTGGCGAGCCTAACTATCCTTTTTTTTTTTACTGTGGCTCTGTGAATTGGGGAACAGTGGGAGGGGGGCATTGCAACCCTCTTAGTCTGAGAAGCCAAGGAGCAACCCTGCCATTTTCAGGAAGCTCCCCCAGCAATAAATCAGGTCATGCTGGGGGTCGTGCATGCAGAGAGAAAGCAGAAATGCTTGGGGGGAGGTGTGCGGTTGATAAGAAATGAGAAGAAGCTAAGAGAAGCAGGAGAGGCATTGTCAGGATGCACTCCGTCCTGCTTGCAGAGTGAGCAGTTTCAGGGAACACAGATAAAGAGGGTGGAGATGTCTAAACCAGTGGCCAACGGAAGGCGTGAGAAGAGGGATTTGGAGGGAGAAGCTCTCACACTTTGAGCAAATTTGAGAACAAGAAAATGGTTTTGGAGCCCAGGTCTGGGGCAAAGCGTCCCAGCAGTGAGCCTGTAACAGGAGATTTGGTGGAACGTAAGGAAGCCAGGGTAGGAAGCAAGATAAATAACAAGCCAAGGAAGGAGTCCTGTGATGAAAAGGGTGCCTGTGCAAGAGTCCCACCCAGTAAACTGGTGTTCTGAGGATCTTCAAGTGGGGGAAAGATGGTGGGAAAAAATAGAATTAACATAACACTGAGTCCCGTCATCCAAAAGCGTTCACACTGCTTAGAAGAGCTGCAGAGGGGAAATTGTAAGACTTTGTGAGTGAAGAATGGGAGCGGATGACATATTTGGTTAATGGACTGCCTTGCCTGGCTTGGATTATGGAGCCCTCTAAACTTTCCCCCAGCTAGCGAAAGGTTCTTAACAAAGGGAAAGAAACAATATTCCAGCACAGAATCAAGCTGGTCCAAGTGTCTGCCTTCTCCGCAGAGAACAAAGAACAAGATACTTCCTTAGCAAAGTTCTTGTCAAAGGGGCGACCAATTAATCTTGCATGAGTTATGCCCAGCATCAGCACAGCTGCCGAGTATCTCTGGAGAGAGTCCCCCCGCCATTCCAAACACTGCTATCCTTCTGCATGAATTATGAGGGGCTTTCCAAACGACTCTCCGTAGATCTCACCTCCGCTAGCTCAACAGACGGGCTATGCGTCCACAGACCACTTTGGGTAAGCCACATGCTTGTCACTTTTAGAACCGTGCTAGAATTATTTTGAACACGCCAGCACTCAGCGTTATCAACTCCCATATTTAACAAACAGACAAGGTAGGGATTTCTGCCGGTCTGACCACCACCAGGAATAAACTTGGGGGGGGGGAGGGAGAGAGAGAGACTCTGTTTCACAGACTATGACAAAAGGGGTGCACACCATACAAAATCCCCACTGATTTCAATGGGAGGTACAGATGTTCTTCTCCTGCTTGTAACTTCTGTGTTTGCCATCCTATTGGCATGAAGTGTTGATGATGTGTTCCACTGCCTCGCCAAAGGATCGGACCTGGCAAATTTCAGAGGGTTTCCAGCTCAGTTTTTGCCAAGTCTCCATTGCCTGGCTGTCGGCCCTGGGTCCCAAATCCTTCCTCGTTTCCCCTCCTCATTTACAACACCGCCATGCACCTCACATTGTCCTCTGCTTAAGGTGGCTCAGCCTATAAATTCTCTTCGCACATAGGAGAATCATTGTTTCATTGCTATTCAGCTGGAGATGCCCACATTTCCCCCTCAGTTTTTTTCCCCCACCCTGTTTCTGGGAGTCAGATAATAAAATTAATTAAAGTAGGTTTTACTGCACATTTGGGAAAGTGATGGGCCCTTGTAGTGCTGGATCAGCAGTCTGCAATTTCATATTTGCATAGGATTAATAAAGGAAAACAAGATAATTTATATAACATCCCAGGCAGATGAGATGTCTGTAATTGATGGAATTGTCTGCCTAAGTGAGCTGCAATCTATTTGCTTACTACGGCTGACAATGCCTGTGCATTTCACCGAAGTACTCTAAGCCTCGGGCTGCAGCTGCTGATATAGGAACACCAATAACGCTGGAGGGAGTCTAATGGTATTATTAACTCCCACTGGCAATCAGTCCTGCAGAATGCAGCAGGGTCAGTACAAGAAGCCTGAGCACTGATCCCACGCACAGCAGCAGTTGTTTTCAATGCCAGCATCACACAGCGTTCTTCAGCTCTCTTTGGCAATGTGAGGGCTGCCTTGTGCGTTGTCCATAATGCTGGAACCAGAGGTCGGCCAATGCAGCTGAATGGTGTGAGATTCGGGACAAACTGAAGGGAGTACATAAAAGAGAGCTTTCTGGATCCGGCCATCTAGTCCCAGCATCCTGTTCTTACAGTGGCCAACCAGATGACTTTGGGAAACCAGCAAGCAAGACCTGAGAACAAGATCACTCTCCCCTCCTGTGGTTTCCAGGAACTGGCATTCAGAAACATTCACCGCCTCTATTGCATCTGCAGAAAACTACCTGCCTGCAGACTGTCTCGCCAGAGTGGTGCATGCTCTAGTTACCTCCCGCTTGGACTACTGCAATGCGCTCTACGTGGGGCTACCTTTGAAGGTGACCCGGAAACTACAACTAATCCAGAATGCGGCAGCTAGACTGGTGACTGGGAGCGGCCGCCGAGACCACATAACACCAGTCTTGAAAGATCTACATTGGCTCCCAGTGCGTTTCCGAGCACAGTTCAAAGTGTTGGTGCTGACCTTTAAAGCCCTAAATGGCCTAAGTCCAGTATACCTGAAGGAGCGTCTCCACCCCCATCGTTCTGCCTGGACACTGAGGTCCACTACCGAGGGCCTTCTGGCAGTTCCCTCGTTGCGAGAAGCCAAGTTGCAGGGAACCAGGCAGAGGGCCTTCTCGGTGGTGGCGCCTGCCCGTGGAACACCCTCCCATCAGATGTCAAAGAGAAAAACAGCTACCAGATTTTTAGAAGACATTTGAAGGCAGCCCTGGTTAGGGAGGCTTTTAATGTTTATTTTATTTCATTTTTCTGTTGTAAGCCGCCCAGAGTGGCTGGGGAAACCCAGCCAGATGGGCGGGGTATAAATAATAAATTTATTATTATTATTATTATTATTATTATTATTATTATTATTATTATTATCGCTGCAGCCACAATCTTGCCACCACTCTGTCCTGTCCCATTCAGTAAGTTGTAGTGATGGCAGCATCAGGAGGGCATCTCTGCCCTACCACATTGGTAGCCACTGGCGCTGGCCAGCATTTTGGACAAAGGGGTAGAGAGGGACGAGCCAACTAATCCTGACTGTCCCCTCTCCTCCTCCCTGTTGAGTTCTACAGAGACAACACTGAGACTAGGGAGGAGAGAGTTGGCACACCGGCCTCCACTGGAAGCATCTCAATTTGGGAATGGACCAGACAGGCCTGGCTCTACCATTAAGCAGAGTGAGGCAGCTGCCTTAGGTGGCAGATGCTGCAGGGTGCCCAGCCTAATCCAGCCAGCATCTCTCGGGTGTAACGAAGGATGCTGCCCCCTTTACAGTTTTGAATTAAGATGCAACTGCCCATGAAGTTGCCTTCTGCACATGGAATATGGAGACACAGGATATCTTGTCCTTTGCTTCAGGTAGCAAAACTTCTTGGGCTGATCCCAGGATGTTTGTTTCTGACCCTAAAATCCCAGGTGGGTGACATACACCCAATTGCGTGCCAAGGTACCAAGACATCCCCCCAATAACTCACACTTCACACAATATTTTAAGTTTAAGGTTTTTAGCATTAATTTGGCCACAACTTTATTTAAATACAGCTGAATATGAGTGGTTGCTTAGGCATTGGTTCTTGCCATCTGTCCCTCGCCTGGGACAGATCTGACTCCCACTAGCCTAGTAGGGGGGCCAGTAGGTAAGCACCCTCTGGGAGAGATTGGGGCAGGGGCCCACGCCCTTGACCTCATCCCTCAGATGCTCCCCAAGGCTCATGCGCGGCCCTGGCCCCTAACGGTGATAAATGGACAAACATGTAGAGCCCCAGGATTCCGTTAAAGGAATACCCCCAAAGGCAGCAGCAACCATGAGGGGCAGGCCCAACCAAAATCCGTACCCCTCCACTATCCAATTTGAACCAATGCCTAACCGCCAACCTTACAAGTTGTGACTTATTGCAGCGTAGTAGGCAAAAACCACCTGGCACCAGCCAATCAGCCAAGTGGCAAAATTCCTACCAGGACCCTGATCCGAAACAGGCGACCCCATGACAGGCGCAGCAAGGTCAATGCAAGAACGCCTAAAATTAGAGGAGGGCGGGCGGGAGATTCGTTGCGAGCAGCAAAAGTAGAACTGAAAGCTGCTCGCTAAGCATATATAGGGTAAGGCTGTCAATCAATCATTTACAAATTTCCCCAGCAACAGCACACCCACCAATCACACATGTGGCCATCCAAACTGACCCACCTCTCCAACCCTGGGATGTCTTGTTAACCCTTCCGCAACCCATGTTCTCCTCTATGGGGAGAACCTGCTATATAATGAATAGTCAGCAGACCACAAAATAGGCACAAACAAAGCTTAAGATGGAGAGCAACTCACAAGGCCGGCAGGGCCCATCCAAAGGCAATATAAGTAACTGATGTAACATGCTGGAAACAGATGCACCTTTATGGGGAACAAGAGAGAGAAAAGAGTCGGTGATAATGTCAAGGTATGGTGTCTCTCAAACAAGGTGGAATATAACTTTGTCAACAGATAAGGAAAGCATGCAAGGAGAGGAGGGCTTGGGAGGAAAGTAGAGGAGTCTGACAGGAAATAGGAACATAGGAAGCTTTCTTCTACTGAATCAGGCCACTGGTCCAGCAGCTCTCCAAGGTTTTAGAGAGGTTTTCAACCCTTGAGGATTGAACCTGAGCTATCGCCCCCTCAACCCTCCCTCTCTCTCCTAAGCCCCAACTTCCCAATACATTTCAAGCAATAGTATACTTTAAACAGTCATGGCTCACCCCCTGAAAAATCCTGGGGACTGTAGCTTGTTAAAGATGCTGAGAGTTGCTAGGAAACCCCTATTCCCCTCACAGGCCTACAATTCCCAGAGTTCCCTGGGAAGGGGGATTGACAGCTAAACAACTCTGAGAACTATAGGTCTCCTGGCAACTCTCAGAACCCTTTAAAACTATAGGTCCCAGGATTCTTTGGGGGAAGCCATAGTAGCATTGCTTTAATTGTATAGTGCAGATGGACCCTCGTCTAGGAACAGAGGTAACTGCTTTCTATTGAGTCAGGCCATTGGTCCATCCATCTCAATATTGGCTACAGTGACTGGCAGCAGCTCTCAAGGCAGGGCAGCCCTACCAGAAACAGCCCAAGACTGAGCCTGGGAGCTTCTCCTGCTGAGCTGTGGCCCTTTCTCCTTAAAACAAATACTCAGCCCATTCCAGCCAGGCCTTCAGATTGGACATAGCAAATGTGGTGTGGGAGAAGATGGGGTTGCAGTGGCACGATACCCACCTTTGACCTGCACCTGTTTGTTTGTTTGTATGCGTGTTGGGTCTATTCCAATATTCAGACGAATCTGCAAGGGTCAGAGGCAGAGCGCTGAAATCTTGCCACCTCTCTTTCTGTGCCTTTCATGTGTCCAAATTGAAGATCTGCAAGACGGGCTGGTTTGCTCATCCTTTATTTTGTGTTTGTCCCCCTCCTCTCTCTTTTGGCTTTTCTCTCTCTATAATACTACTTTAAGCCTGAATAACAACAACAACAATAATAACAACAGCAGCATTTCTTTTTCATGTATGTTTCTCCTATTCAAGGCAAAGGTAATCACATATCGCATTCACGTAAGCACCTTTCATCTAAAGGTACGGTAGACCAAAACCAAAGCTGAACTCAGAGAATCTTCCTAGAAAGGTCACGTTGGAAGTCTTTTGCATGTTCTGAGTACCCTCTTGTGGAAATACATGGCATATCACTTCATAGTGGTTGGTTTGCTTATTCATTCATTCATTTATTTAAACATACCAGCAAACCTTTTTGACTGGTTGAGGTCTTATTCTGAATGAGGAGTATTCAGGGCAAAAAAAAAATGTGTGTAACTTATTTATTTTTAAGTGCATTGTCTATATTCAGGAAGGTCTAAAATCTCCACCAAAAGAAAAGCACGTTGTTGTTTTTCCTCTCTCCCACTGCTCTATATTTACAAACATTTCCAAAATATTCATAATTGTATTTTAAATAATAATTTTAAAACATGCAAAATCAAGCATAAAACAAAATCATCACAGGAAACAGGTATGAAATGCTGAAGCAGGAACCATTTTTGTTTGCTTGCTTGTTTCACAATTCCATTTAATTCCAGCATTTGTTGTGAGAGAGGGGGGGATTTATAGTGCAGAATTCCAGGTGCTCTCTGTATATTCAATTGATAATAATGACCAGCAATGACATAGCTGCTTCAGTCCAAAGAGGGTGGCATATTGGAGAACGTTGTGCAAGGTTTGGGGGCAGTTAGGGACAAAAAAGTGGCCACTATAAGCCTTCCCAGGTTGGTATCTGATAAATGCTAAGGTGACCATCATAATGGCATACTAGCAGTGTTTATAGTCCGATAGTAGTGTTGTCAGATGTATATAAAAATTGGTGATTTCAGTGTAAACATTGTCTTGGATCAGGCTAGGATTTGATAGAACCAAGCTTCCATTCTCATTGGGCTTCTTTGCTTCACAGCTGCTATCAAGGCTGTGCTTTCGGAGGTCATCCATTTAAGACCCAGTCAGTGCATTTAGCAGTGTGGAAGCAGCGTGGAATATAAAACAACCCTCTAACAGCCACCATTTGTGTCGCCTTCCCTGTGAGCTAGACTGTGTGTGCTTGCACATGTGTGCTTGAGCCTGATTCGCATGGTATCTCCTCCGTAACTAAAAGTGGGCAAGTATGATGTAAACTGGACACCTGTGAAATGGGCGCATTGAAGCCCCTTTTACACTGATGGCTTTAGCGGCAGCTCTGATACAACTCCCACCCCATATTCCATGAAGTTGCTTTTATGAAACAAATAAAAAGGGTCGTCAGATCTTAAGCATCAGGTGTCGTTTCATCCTCAGTCCCAGGCCAAAATCCACCTTGTACTTTCCATTGTTAAGCATCAACTCCACACACACACACACACCCCTCATTACTAGCCTGCTTCAAAGCATATTTATCTAGGAACAAGCCCACTGTGTGCAATGGGGCATCTTCCAATTAGATATGCCTAACAAACATCATTCCATCTAGTTGCAAATCAAGGAGAAAGGTTGTTTAATGTTAATTTTTAATGTATTACCAGTATCTCTCTAACTAGGCTTGAGCTAAGAAATAAAATCTGCCCACATTTATCACCAATGGGGGTCAAAATCACAGAACATCCTAAGGTTTTATTAATGTGAAAATTACTCATCTGATTAGCATTTAATGAGCCCAGCTCCTAGGATTTGAACAGGTATAGCATGTGAGGTCAGCTTGGCCTTCTTCACGCTGAGTCATGGAGCACTCTGGAACAAACTTTCATGTCTAATTGGCAGGGATATTTTTATTTTTTAAAGTTTTATGTAGTTGTGCTTTAAAAAATAGGGACAGACAAACTTCTCTCCTGCCTTCTGCAGATTTTTCTTTAAACATTACAGAAACAATACATTTCCTCTAATGCGAAAACATATTTTGTATGCATTTTTCTCTAAAACACACCATTTGCATGCACACACATGCGCGCACACACACACACACAGACACACGGCCAAAGAAAGGTATGTATTTCTGCATGAAGTTTTGAAGTTCTCACAATGTCCTGAAGTGTCCAGCATAGCATCACATTATTTTAGAAAATTAAATCAGAAGTCTGGCAACTCTATGGTGGGTGTTCTAGGGCATTGAGGGAAACATGAAAAAGTAGCTTCCTAGATGCAGTCATGTTGAGGCCCCAAACCAAGATGTCTGTCTTCCTATCCATGCTCCTGCACAAGTCGGGTGACCTGTTCAAGGTCACGGAGCGGGTGATACTCTTACGGTGGTACTCTTACGGTGTCAAAAAAACACCCCACCTTTTGGGGCACCATGTGAGATTGCAGCCCCTCAAAAAACACTTTTTTCAGAGTGAGGTCTCATGTGAAATCACATGAGAATCATGGCACCCAAATCTCATGGGGGGAAATGGGATGTCCTGGTTTTTCCAGGATACTTGCAGGGTATAGGGTTGGGGTGGCTACAGGGCAGACATCAGTGCCAGAAGGTGCTGTGTGCGGGTACCGGTCCTGAGCTAAGCCTCTGTTGTGTGGAATGGCTTTCGAGGAAGCTGGCAGCTGTCTCTAGCACACATATATGCACTAATATGTGAAGGAAACCAAACCAGAGTGATATGAGCTCCCTGCCCCACAAGGGCTTGGCTAACTATGGAATGCCAGATCCTGGGGATGGACCCTTCTTGCGGTGGGACTACAGCTCAGTGGAAGAGCTCATGGTTTGCATGCAGAAGATCCCCAGGTCCCATTTCCAGCCTCTCCAGGCTGGGAAAGACCCTTGTCTGAAATCCTACCGCGCCACTGCCAATCCATGCTGAGCTGGCACGGACTAAGGGTCTGACTCAGCAAATGACAGTTTCCTATGTTCCAAGGTGCTTGTGGGATTCCCACAGTCCTCTGCTTGGCCTTGATGGAAACTGGGGTGCTGAGCTCAATGGGCCCTTCTTACAACACACGGGGAACAAATCCAACATTCCCAGGGAGAGAATGGTAGAATAAGACTTAAACCTTGGGAGTTGCATGTCGAGGTCACCGGATTCCCCCCAATAAATTCACACACACACACGTTAATTAAGTTTTACGGTTTTTGGCATTATTTTGGCCACAACTTTATTAAATTACAATCAAATGTGAGTGGTTGCTTAGGCATTGGTTAACCCATCTGTCCCCCGCCCTGGGACAGATTCTGCACTGACTTCCTCTAGGCATTTTGTGGAAGTCAGTAGGTAAACATTCCCTGAGGGAGGACGGAGCCGGGTACCTCAGGCCCTTCTTTTGTCCTCCCTCGAATGTTCCCCGAGGCTCAATTTGCTCTGTGTTAGGCCCAATTCCCCAAACAGGGTACTGAAGAGAGCCCTTGAAGCCCCAGGATTCCTTTAATCCCGATACCTCTATAAGCAGCAGCAATTTAGCGTAACTTTCCAGCCTTTCCATACTCCAATCTCTTACCAGCCAATTTTAACCAATGCCTAACCGCCAACCTTACAAGTTGTGACGATTTGCTATGCAGTAGGCAAAAACCAAATGGCAACAGCCAATCAGCCAGGTGGCAAAATTCCTACTGGGCCCCTGTCCCAAGGCAGGTGACCCCATGACAGGCACAGCAATGTCAATACGCAAAGCATCCTTTAAAAAGGAGGTGGGCGGGTGGGAAATCCGAAGCGCTTGGCAAAAGTGGAACCAATATAGTCACGCAGTGGGTTTTTATAGGCTAGGGGCCAACCCTGCAACAAGCTTTTCTACCCAGCAACAGCACCAAAATGCCCAGTCATCCCGTGGCCATTTTGCCTAATCTGCCTAGCAACTCCAGGGTCATCCTGATTCCCCTCCCACTTTCGCGTGCTCTCCATAATTGGAGAACCCATTTTGTCCTTGGACCAAGAGGTCTGTGAACGAGGATGGATTTGGGGCTGTGCACAAGGTGGTGCTGTCTCAAAGCCCAATAAGCGAGGCGCTGGGCTTTGGGAAGAAGGCGTGAGGTTCTGACAGGGTCCATCAAGTCATTCTGAGCTAGGTTAAGGCCTGTTTTGAAGGAAAGGAGTCTGGATCCTGATATGCTTCCAGGAAGGAGCATTGATGCAGAATTGTGCCTAGCATATCCATGGGACGGTGCTGATTGTATGCTGGCTTTGTTAGTTATGAGGATTTAGGTGTATATATATATATATATATATATATATATATATATATATATATATATATATATTGCAATAATTTATTTCCTCACTAAGCGGCTAGGCTTGTTCTTAAATGCTAGTTCAAACCTGCAGCATCACAATGAGACTTTATGTTCACAGAAGACAGATTAGCATCTCTTTTTCGGTAGTTAAATCTGCTTTCCCCCCCTAAAATCTGATTTAAATTAACAAAACTCCCTCCCTCCTTTTTTGTCTTTTCTTTTGCAAATGTTTTAAGGAGTCAAAGAAGAAAGTGGGTCACAGACAAAGTTATCCTTGTGTAGCGTTATCAGCTGAGATAAGCCAGGCCTCCTGCCATTTCAGTCGTTTCTTCTTCTTTTTCTGACGGCAGAAAAGGACAGAGGAAATAAGACGCCTCTTTAGGAACGGCCACAGCTCAGTGGTAGAGCCTGCAAGAAGTCCCTGGTTCAATCAATCCTCAGCATGTGGCATATGCCACCTCCAACTCCTGGAAGGAAAGGTGGTACACATTTGCACGAATATAACTAAGTGAATAAATAAATAATAGGGGGGATTTTTGTCAGGAAGGTGAGGAGAAGAATGTAACTCTTCACATCACTCTTCACAAGTGATGAGCCTGACAAAAACCATCCTCCTGTGGTGGATATTAGGTGTAAAAAAATGAATGCCACTTTGAACGATGCATTTAGGCTGTAGTCTGACCTGTACACACATTGTTGTTTAGTCGTTTAGTCATGTCCGACTCTTCGTGACCCCATGGACCAGAGCACGCCAGGCACTCCTGTCTTCCACTGCCTCCCGCAGTTTGGTCAAATTCATGTTCGTAGCTTCGAGAACACTGTCCAACCATCTCTTCCTCTGTACACACATACCTGGGAGTAAATCCCACCGAGCTATATGGGGCTTATTTCTGAGCACAATGGTAGTGTAAATGTTGTTGTTGTTATTGTTGTTATTATTATTATTATTATTATTATTATTATTATTATTATTATTATTTCATTATACCCTGCCCATCTGGTTCGGTTTCCCCAGCCACTCTGGGCAGCTCCCAACAGAATATTAAAAACACAATAAAACAGCAAACATTAAAAACTTCCTGATACAGGGCTGCCTTCAGATGTCTTCTAAAAGTCAGATAGTTGCTTAGTTCCTTGACACCTGATGGGAGGGCATTCCACAGGGCGGGAGCCACTACCGAGAAGGCCCTCTGGCTGGTTTCCTATACAGTGGTACCTCGGTTTAAGTACACAATTGGTTCTGGAAGTCTGTACTTAAACCTGAAGCATGCTTAACCTGAAGCAAACTTTCCCATTGAAAGTAATGGAAAGGGGATTAATCAGTTCCAGATGGGTCCGCAGAGTACTTAACCTGAAGCATACTTAACCTGAAGTGAACTTTCCAATTGAAAGTAATGGAAAGTGGATTAATCCGTTCCAGACGGGTCTGCAGAGTACTTAAACTGAATGTACTCAAACCAAAGCGTACTTAAACCGAGGTATGACTGTAACCTCACTTCTTGCAGGGATTTAGTTCGGCCAAAAAGAAGCAAAAGGTTGACCCCTCTGCGCTTTCACAAATCATGTTGCCCAATATCAACCATCTCAGGCCCTACAATTGGCAGGAGAGGCCCTGCCTGGTTGGCGGCTGATTGGTGGGGGGGGGCACATGATGTCGTGAGGAGCCAGGGGGTGGAGCCAAACACCCTCTAAACATTAGGGAGGGCTGCCCCTTCAAAAAAACTTTCAGAGGGCCGAAACTGCCTCGGCTCCTAGGCATACCTGCCAAGTTGCTGTCAGAGAAATAAGGGACCGGGCCGGAAATAGCAGACCGGAAGTAGCGCTGCCGCCATTTTGGAACTGGGTGGAGCATGCTCAGAAGTGACTTTTGATGCTGCTTTGCCCAGTTCCAAAATGGCCGCCACGCCAGAAGTCGCACTGCAGCCATTTTGGAACTGGGCAGAGCAGCATCAAAAGTTGCTTCTGAGCATGCTCCGCCCAGTTCCAAAATGGCCACTGCGCCAGAATAAACCAGGAAAAAACAAAAAAAAATAGTTTTTTCAGCTAGGAACAGCTGGAAAAATGGGGATTTCCCGGGGAAAACGGGAGACTTGGCAGCTATGCTCCTAGGAGTCAGTGCCTATGGTTGGCAGTGACCCATGACACAGCATACTGGGTGGCGGTTCTCCATTTGTGGAGTGTGGTGTGTCTGTCTTGCTCATTATTAATTTTTAGAAGAATTTAAGAGCATTCCTGTTTACCCAGGAGTTTGATGGCTGGAAGGTAGCATTCTTGGCAAACCTGAAATTAATAGGTATGCGAGTAGGTGGTTGTTTTTAGAAGTTTTAACTGTTTTTAGACATTTCAACTACGGTATGTTGTTTTATTCTTTATGAGTTTGCTACTTTGGGCTCCTTTGGAAGGAAGGGCAGGGTATGCATTTAATAAATAAAAGTAACAGTTTTTCAAAAGGGTTGCCAACCAAGTAAGCCAGGCATTTGGAGGCGAAATCTGCCCTCACCTAAACCATGATTACTGGTGCTATTGGACCCTCCTGGTCATCAGCCCTTTCCAAAATATATTCAAATTAGAAGGAGAAATAAAGGAAGAAGATGCAAAAGAGATGCTAATGAAAAGCTACTGTTCCACTGAAACATGTTTTTGAAGTTGCACTGTGTCATATCCCGATGAGGATATCAAAGCTGTTTTTAAAAGAGCCGGTCGTAAATTGTCTTATCTGCCACCATCAAACAGATGAAAGCCAGGAGAATCTCATACTGCAGATGGCTGCCCTGTTCATGAAACGAGAAGAAAGGAGGAGGAGGGGGAAAGAGAAATAATCTCCCACTTTCAAACTCTTGTCTTAATTACTTGGTACATTTCCTTATTAAAATCGGAAATGAAGAAAATGCATTCTTTTCATGAAATATTCAGTGTCCTTTTGAATCGTTTAACACCAAGGGCTCTTTCAAATCTTCAGATGGGAAGAAAAGTGACAATCAGTTTGTGTAAAAAGTCTCCAGAGAGAAATCTGAACTCCTAATTGCGCGATTGCCAAATGCCGTTCTTGCTTCCTACCATTTATTTTTATAACAGTGTTTGCCACGGATGTACTTCACAATTACGTACGTTGTTAACTAAACACAGTCGTAAAAAGGAGCAGCAAGATTCATAGGTAAATAGCCAGGTAGGCGTTCTCAAATATGTACTGTGCTTTTTTCTATAGCTAGAGACGATGGGAAAACTTGTTATTAATATTTAATTTCTATACCAGCCTTAATCTGAGGATCACAGGGCAGTTTATAAAAACACAAACATGCATAACATAGTGTCAGGGGGACTCCCTACAGGGAGCCTCCCCCAGTCATCCTGACCAGCACTTTGCCCAGCGAGAGCATCAGCAGTGGGTCAGAAGGGAGAGAGGAAGACTGGAGCGGTATGGAGGGAGGGCTCCGAGATGTTGCTGAGCCCTTGCACCGACTCAGACGGCCAGTAGAGGAAGGAAGGCTCAGCGACGCAGCGGAGTCACAGCAACATCCCAGCCAACAAAGGGGGGATGGGACGCAGCCCCTTCCGGCACCCGATTTGAGGCTCGCGCCCAGACGTAGGGTGAAGGGGAGGCGTTTTGGGGTCCCCAAGCTCTTATGTTGGACCAGAAACCGGAAGGCGGTATTGCCAGATTCTGGGAGCGACTAGGCAGCCATGTTTTCTGATGTCTCTGCACTGTAAGTAGTATGCACAATAAAACTCTCAAAGACAGAGCGGACTGGAGCGTCTTTACTCGGGAGTAGCCACAACAATCCCCTGACACATAGTAGCAAACAAAAGCAATAATCCCCCCACCCCCCAGTTTAAAAGGCCATAGATTGTTTAATTAGTCAAAAGCCTGGGAGGAGAGGAATTTTTTGTGCCTGGCATTGAAAGATATATAGTGAAGGTGCCAGGTGAGCCTCCCTGGGGAGAGCATTCCATAAAGCCACCACAGAAAAGGCCTGTTCCCGTTTTGCCGTCCTCCAGACCACTCACGGAGGAGACACAGGATCACTGCATCCAGACTCATAGCTCCATTCATAGCTCCATTCATGCTCTGAAGCTCTTCCAGAACATAATAAGACCCCTGTTGGATCAGACTGATGCTCCACCTACAGTGCTGGTAGTATGTCAAAGACCCATTACTTTTTCTCCAGCAGGGTCCCTGTGTCCAGTGCCCCTCTCCCTCGGGCCCTGCCCTCTCTTGGCTCTTGGCTCCCTCCCTCCCCCCTCACCTCCCCACTGACAAGCCCTTATGCACTTTCGCCTCCTCCTCCACTGTTGGTGCCGATGTGGCCTCCACTTCCGAAGCCCCCGAAGTCGCTTTGAAAGCCACAGCACTCAGCTTTCTAGCCGATGTGCTTACAGAAGCCAGCACCACACTTCCAGAAGTCTACACCACTTCCGGAAGGAGGAAGAAGAGTGGTTCCATCTTGTGGTCCTGTGGAGCTCTGGTGTGAGCCAACTAACTTGCACCACGGCGCAGAACCAAAAAAATGTGGATCTTTGTGGCCCCACACTCTGGTGCGGCCAGAGCACAGGAGCCAAAACGGGACATCTGAGGTTGAGATCAGAGGTCATAGTGGTATGAGGACTTGGTGGCAGATTTAAGAAGGGATGATAGCCTATGTAGAAGTTTGAGATGGGATGTCATGTGATGGCTTTGTTGTGCCTCCACTGGTATGTCTCTCTGAATACCAGTTGCTGGGAATCACAAATTGCCAGAGTTGCACTCAGGTCTTGCTTTGGGGCTTCCTGTCAGGAGCCCAGGCTGCCATCTTGATAACACAGCACACAAGTTGTAATTAGCCATAAGATTTATTGCAGTACAAACAATTAGCCTCGGATGTCTAACCAATCGTCTTACGAGTCAGTTGACCCTTCTGGGGAATGTTTCCAGGTTCTGCAGAATACCCTGAACCTATGACGCTTACGCTTCCGGGTTTGTTTTCTGTCTAAGACCTTTCCCATACGGCTACTTTTTGGGCCCAGGGGGTTTATTGCCTCCTCTTCCAGTGAGGATCAGCAACCCCGCCTGCTTCCCAAGGCTGTCTGTGCTTCTTGAGCGAGCTGACTTCTCTCCCTCCCACTCTCTGTTAACACCTTATCTACATCCCATTCTGGTGCAGCGGGAGGGGGACTGCTTGAAGCTGTCTGACTGCTTCCAAACTCATGCTGTGTTTCTATACTTGGGGCAGATGTGTCCATGACGCTTCCCATAGGCCCCTGTTTGGCTACTGTGGGAAGAGGATGCTGGAGTAGATGGGCCATCATCAGCCTGATCCAGCTGGGATTTGCTTATGTTCTTAAGGCCTGAGCAACTATACGCAAAGATTGTTCGTGAGATGTAAAAACGTAGCTTTCTCATGCCTGCTCTCTCCATTTCACAGGTGCTGGAGCTTCTGAGGTGGCAAATGGTTGTGTTTGCAACCATCAGATTCTGCCAGAAGTTTGCAGGATTATTAAAGTTGCCTCGAGCAAGTGGTGCTAATTGGATTCCCCCCCCCTTGTTTTTCTGTTCCCTTGGTACTTTATCCCCTGTCATATTAACAACACACCCTACAGCCCTGTGTTTCCAGTAATTGTCATCTTAATGATGTGAAAATCAATAGCAAATGTTGTGTTTTTAAAGTCATTATTGGATTGCAGAGCATGGAGATCTCAGGGAAGGAAGGGTGACCCCTGTGAAGGCTCTGATTCTAATAAAGAGAGCTATCTGGAGTGGACTCCTTTTGATATAATTTTCCTTCTCTCCTTTTTACTATAATTGCTGCTGCTACTTCAGGATGAGGTCAAACTGTGGGCAGGGAAAGTGCCCGTCATGCTTCTTTACAGATTGCCCAATTGGCATTTATGGACGTGAGTGAGGACTGGCTTGGTAGATCAGAGCAAGCTCATGTGGGCAAACATCTTCTTTGCAAAAGGAGCCAGCCATTGTCCTGGAGAAGCTCACTAGCAGGATATGAAGGGGGTAGGCTTCTCCTGTGGTTCACCCCTAACGTCTGTTGTGTTGGAGGATTTCTGGTTGGCCACCGTGGGTTTAAAGAGCAAGCAGGGGAGGAACCTTTTTCAGCCCATCTATTTTTGGGCAACCTTCCATGGGCCACATTCCAGTGGTGAGCGTGGCCTAAGGCAAAAGTGGGTGGAGCAATGAAGGCAGAAGTTGCCTTTGTAGAGCAAGCTAGTTGCAACTCATGCAGCCAAGGCACCCATGGTGGGCTAGATGAACAAACTGATATAAAGAAGCCCTTCTATGCTCTAGTTATGCCTCTGTGAACATGAGAAGAGGCTGGAGGCCCTTTGGTCCAGAGGTGGCGAGTCTTAGGCCTGGAGGCTGAATGCAGCTCTCTGGGTCCCCTGCCTTGCCCTTGGGTCTTTTCCCACACCACACACCCCTCTCCTCAGGTGACACCCCTCACTGGCCCAGCATCACAACCCCTTTCTGGACTTGAACTCTGATAATGCATCTTGCTTGTCAGGAGTGTTGGAGAAGCAAGGAGTGGCCACTCAGGTGAAGACCTCAGCTTGTGCTGGAGAGGCAAGGAGTGGTCACTCAGGTGAGGCCACTTGATACCTCACTGCACCTGGTGGCAGGAGCTGGGAGGGATAAAAGCTCAACATTTCCCTTCAGCTCTTTGCCACAGCAACGCTACCCCTGCCTGGTTGCCTCTGGCCTCCTTGGACCCTTGCCTTGCCGACGCCTTGATCCTCGACCCTTGGACCCTTGCCTTGCTGACGCCTTGCTCCTTGGACCCTTGCCTTGCCGACGCCTTGATCCTTGACTCCCAGACCTTCGCCTCTGCCTTGCTCCTTGACCCTGCGACTGCCTGCTGCTGGACCCTCAGCCCTGCACCTGTTCCTGCTTCTACATCACCATCTTGCCTCTGGTCCTGACGTCCTCAGTCAGGGCTTCAATCGCCCGCCGACCGGACCGTGACATTGCTTGTCTTGATGGATGCTAGTGAGAGGCATGATTGGCCTTTCCAGGCTGTGGGAGAAACCATCTGCTCCACTGGATTCTGAAGACAGGAGTCATCTACTTTAGAGTCCCTTTGGGAGGAGATCCAGAAAAGTGATTCTTAGGTAGAATGCCGTTTCCACACACAGCTGCTGTCCCTGGCAAAGCTGACTTCTGAGCAAACTTCCAGGGGCCACGTGCTAGGATGGGTGAGGCCAGAGGCATGGATGAAAGAATGGATGTGATTCTTACGTTGCCACAGCTGAGCACTCCAGGAGTGCATGGGGCAGGACTAGTGAGGCCTGTGGCCTAGGGGGAGCCTTGAGAGTTCCTCAGAAAGGCCTGGGGCGCCACATTCCCACCCTGGGCCTGAGGCTCTGGGCACCAGTTTTAGAGGAAGGATGCATATTTAGGGTGAACCATAACTTTTCATGTGCCATGTTTTTGTACCCAAATAATATGCCATGTAACTATGAATTAACATTATTTCTGTGGAAGCATATTATATGTTGGGTGAGTGGGTGGGTGCATGTCTACAAGAATGTCCTCACACAGCCCCCAATGTCGCCTTACAATCCTGGATTTGCATTAAATCAGGGTGGAGGGGCACAAGATAGAACAGGCATCCCCAAACTGCGGCCCTCCAGATGTTTTGGCCTACAACTCCCTGTTAGGGTTAGAAGCAAGTGAGTTGCATCAGCAGAAACTGGTTGAGGAACTTACACACAGAGTCATACCAAGGCTTAAACAAATGCTTGGTTTAATGGAGAAAGTAAAAAATAACAAAATTAAACTAGGCTTACACAAAACACCCTCACAACCAAACCACCCACCAAGAGCACACTGGGAAAACGCCCAGCAGTGGTAACACACAACACCCCTGATATACCCTGCATCATCAGCTTCCCAGCAACACCTGTAGAGCTGCTCCACAGCTGCAGAGCCCCAGTCATTAGATCTTTCCTGACTCTTAAAGGTACAGTGAAACAATAATGACACTTTTACACAATCATTCAACACTCCCATGATCCCTAGCTAACAGGACCAGTGGTCAGGGATGATGGGAATTGTAGTCCAAAACATCTGGAGGGCCGAAGTTTGGGGATGCCTGAGATAGAAGGCTGTAGGGGCCAAGAGGGAAACAGTGGTTTTAAACAACAGCAGAGGTTTGAATCGAGCAGGCATGGAGCGTTATGTATGAAATGCTACATCCCCTTGGGGGAGGGGGAAGTTTCCAGAACTAGTACAAGATGAGAGCGGTCTCCTGTGATGCTCTCTGGTGTCCTGCCGTATTGTATTCACAAACACTCACTCACTGCTTCACATACAATATTCCTTCCCTCTCACTAAGGTGATACAGAATTATCACCTTCAGTCATTGAGTCTGAAGTAAAGCATAGAAAGCTGCCCTCTCTTGGTCCACTTCACTCCATCTTATTGTGTACATTGACCTATTCAAGATTTCAGTGAGGGAGTCTGTGCCAGCCCTACCTAGGGAAGCCGGGGATTCACTGGGCTACAGCCCTTCCCCTGATAAAACGAAGGAACATCAGAATGGCTTCAGCAGACCTGTGAAAGAAACACCAGGTCCGAAAGGGTGGAGACATTGATCGTTATGTGCTCGCCATTTGCCCTTCACGTCTGACGGATAAACTCCTCGCCTCCGTTTCCAACCTGTGGCTCTGTTTTGATCAGAGGATGGATTGCCGGCAGACATAAAACAAAATGGCCACCCCTTGATATATAATTGGCAGCATCTTCCTCCTGATGTGCGAAAAGAGAGTGAGAGAAAGAGCAGCATCTGTGGACTGAGCTGGAAGCGGCGCAGACATCGCCCGAGTACCAGTGTTCAGCGCATAACAACAAAGGCATTTTGGCAGAGGGCCCTCGGTACCCTTTACTACCAGCATATGTTTCTGCCATAATAGATGTCAAGCTCATTTAGGGAAAAGGAAGGGGGGGAGTTACATCGATCAAAGCGGAATGGGCAGCGGAACGGTTCGTTCTAAATGGCCATTGGGATGCAGTTCAGACCCTTAAGTGTTGTTGTTGAAGTTGTAGTTACATAGAATGAAAAAAGATAGACGCATTGCCATTGCAATGATTACATCACCCCAATGACAGGGTGATCACAGGCACTGCAACATCACCCTAGGCAGAAGCTGTGCTGTCCTCTTGGATCAGAGAGTGTTAACAATGTGACTTTAGGGAAGCTGATATCTTTCGTCCTCAGTCTTCCATCTGTAAAATGGGAAGAATTGTGGGGAGCTGCCTTTTACTGAGGCCACACCTGCAGCACTTTTGTGCCACTTGCAACAGTCATGGTTTTCTGCAAAGAAGAAGAAGAAGAAGAAGAAGAAGAAGAAGAAGAAGAAGAAGAAGAAGAAGAAGAAGAAGAAGAAGAAGAAGAAGAAGAAGAAAAGCCTGGGATCTGTAGTTCGTAAAGGGTGCCACCCTCCCACAGGGCTACCATCCCCAGCACACTTATCAAACTACAGTTCCCAGGATTCTTTGGGGGAAAGCGTGGCTGCTAAAGCATTATAAAAGTGCTTTCAATGAAGGTTTGTGGATGTGACCCGAGTCAGGCCTTTGGCCCACCAGGTTTTAGATCTAAGTCTTCTCAAGCTGTATCTGAAGATGAAGGATAACCGCTCTTTCATCTCAAATCCCTTCCCATCACTTGCCATGGTTCTTTTTCCAACTTAGGGAGAATAAGCCTTAAAAGGTGATTTTACCCTGAGCGCTCTCCATTTTGGGAGGTTGGGCATCTAGAGTTGGCCATGGCAGAGAGAAAGATTCAGCATGTCGAATTCAGCATTCGGCCCTGAAAGGTCCTGATACTGCTATCAACAGCACATGGGAACCTTCAAGGCCCCTTATGGATTTTGCTGTCAGTGTTAATAAAAATCAAGTAGCAAGTGGAAAATATTATCCAATTAAATGGTTTTCAAGGGAGCAGAACAAACAAACAAACCAAAAATCCAGCACTTATTGATGGTCTAACATCTTGACAATAATAGACAACAACAACAAGCCAACAAATAAAGGGCATCAGAAAAGAACATGAGGTAAAAATGCAACAAAGCAGACAGAAAAGTACATTTTATGGCCAACGTTGGCTAGGAACATGTATAGACTTCCATAACAGACCAATAAAAAGTTCTGCATAGTCTCAAGTGTTCAAATTGCACAGCAGTGAAATTGGTCCAATAATAGAATCAGAGAATCAGAGAATTGGAAGGTAAGCTAGGATTAATCTTCTCCAACCTGTGCACTGCAGATATCACAGCTAAAACACCCCTGGCAAATGGCCATCCAACCTCAGTTTAAAAACCCGCAGTGAAAGAGAGTTCACCACTTCTAAGCTAGTCTGTTCCACTGTCGAACAGCTCTTATCACCAGAAAGATCTTCCTAATGTTTAGTTGGAATTGCCTTCCTTGTAATTTTAACCCATTAGTTTGGATACTGCCCTCTTAAGCAGCAGATAACAACCTTGCTCCATCTTCCATGTGACAGTTGAAGATCTATTGTTTATTTCCATACGTTCATATCATAAAATACATGGGCAATGTACGTCTATGAAACATAAAACACCAGTGAAAAACAATACCAATAATCATTAAAGTGCCTGATTAATCAGTTTAAACCAGGCATCCCCAAACTTCAGCCCTCCAGATGTTTTGGACTACAATTCCCATCATCCCTGACCACTGGTCCTCATAGCTAGGGATCATGGGAGTTGTAGGCCAAAACAGTTTGGGGATGCCTGGTTCAAGCATATACAAAGGCCTGTTGGCATAAGCGAGTCTTCAAGAGCACCTTGCGAGATGTTCTCAGTGATCAAGGTGGGATACAAAGGCTGAGGCCGTCCTTACGATCTCCTGGATCAAAGTTCTATTTACCATGATTGAATCCTTTCATTTGTCTAAGGAGCTCAAGGAAATGTACAGGGTTCTGTACAGGATTCTGGGGAAGAAATTCAAAGTTTGTTGTCAATTCCAGGAAGCTGAAACAGATCCTGGGCTGGGTATGGAGGAGAAATTCAATTCAGGACACATTTAAAGCCAGATCTATGAAATTCACACTTTCTGGTTGGGGGACACCCATCACAGGCTAAGTATCTACTCAACTTTCCCATCAACACCTGAGATAAACAGCATAAGCAGCCCCTATGGAAATAAATACATTCAGATTTACAACCTAGCGTGCAATTATATTGTCATTTATGAGCAGGATAACTCATGAGAGCAAATCATGGATCAGAGTCATTAAATGCACTCCAAATGTGATATCAAAGAAGGCATTCAAAAGCTGGAGGGGGCATCAAAGACAATGCCCTACTTGGGTGCTACTTTGTCTAGGGCAGGAATGGAGAACTGGACCTGGCTAGGAGAGTAGATCTTTACCTCCCTCCCTCACCCATGATCCACTTTGACAGGTGGGTGGGGCCAGCCACCAGCCAATCATCTGGTGTCATTGTGAATCAGGCAACAATTATAAAAGGGGCTAGCTGCCAGCACTGATTAGCTGATTGGTGCTGGCAACAAGCCCCAGTTTCTCTACGGCAGCCACAGTTTGTCAACTGATCGCTACTGTCAGTGAGCCCTGCTTGCCAAGGAACAATTGGGAGTATGCTTTAAGCTCGCAATTATTCCTTTGCAGCCACAAAGTTACTTTGCAGATGTCAGGTGTGTGGGGCAGATGGACGTGGTTTGAGAACAGTTTTGTGGGCTGAATCAGGATCCCTGCCAGGCCTACAGCAGCCTGAACACTGATCTAGGATCCGTTATGACCCTAACTATGTATCTCACTGAATGTACATGATCCAGAGACCACCTGCATCAATCAAGGCTGCTATTCAACAAAAAAGCATGGAGGAACCTGGCTGCTTAAGGAAAGAAGTCAGAAATGAAAACTATTCCCCGCCTAAAAGAAGGCGTGCATTCTGGGTGCTTTTATCGGCATCAGTTGACACCCAGCAACCACCAGAATCCCTAGTGTTACCACCGTTCCTGTACATCTCTGATACTCTGGTATTCTCCCTGGAATGAGAGAAATGGGGCATAATCAGGTTGCAGCTGGCAATTGTCATCAGAAAACTGCAACACACCTATTTGCCTTCCATCCCGCTTAAATCAGATGTCAAGGAAATAAACAACTATCTGGCTTTTAAAAGACACCCAAAGGCAACCCTTTATTAGGGGAAAAAAAATTAGAGTCTAATGTTTTCCATTTTTATGTGCTGTAAGCTGCCCAGAGTGACTGGGGAAACCCAATCAGATGGGTGGGGTATTATTATTATTATTATTATTATTATTATTATTATTGAAAGTGCTGTGGCTATTGCTAAAGCAGCAAAAGCAGCAGGGGTGAGGGAAGCAAGGTGAGAAGGGCACTATAGACTCCTGGAAGGAAACAGGAAGAACTCAGCCTTGAGCACCAATGCCTTCAGTTCATTTTTACATGGAAAGGCCATTGTTACAACACCCACTCTACAGATGGCTTAAAAGGCAACGTGGACAGTGCATAAATCTACAGCCAATAAGAAACTGCATCTAGGGGTGCTGTGGAAAAGCATTTATCAGAAAATGGTTACACAGGAGATTTGCACCATAGGTACCGGCTTCAGCTCGACAGAAGATGAAGGCCACGTGCAATTAACTCCTAGTGATGACAACTGCATTTCCTCTCAATTGATATGTGGCAAACCTTTCTATTTATTATGAATCAGACTCTAATTGTGAGTTTGGTTGCATCTTCTTCTCTTGTGATAGCACCTCAGCTCGAGACAAGAGATGATAACCTATCGTGCAGCAAAGAAAGGGAAGGGAAGGAAGGAAGTATAAAACAGAATCAAAATTTATGTTCCATGGAATGTGCTCTACAAATTGGGATTCTCACAATAGACTGTCCAGTTTTTGGATTGCTCAGTCTGGAAACCAAGGCTTATAAAAGACAGTTAAAGGAGTTGGGTATGTTTAGCCTGGAAAAGAGGAAACAGAGATGAGATATGATAGCCATCTTCAAATATCTATAGGGGTGTCTCATGGAAGATGGAGCAATCTTGTTTTCTCCCTGCTCTGGAGGGTAGGACCTGAGCCAATGGATTCAGGTTACAAGGAGGGAGATCGGGAAGAACTTTCTGTCAGTAAGAGCTGTTTGACAGTGGAATGGACTCCCACGAGAGGTGGCGGACTCTGCTTCATTGGAGGTTTTTAAGCAGAGGTTGGGTGGCCATCTGCCATTGATGCTTTAGTTGAGATTTGTGCATTGCAGGGCATTGGGCTAGATGACCCTTGGGATCCCTGGATCCCTGGAATTCAGCAAAATCTGGTTTAAACGTGATTCCAGAAACTTATTCATGTTCCACATTTCATGCACGCCCTCATGTCTTGACACAGCATCAGCACACTGGCACAATATTGTCCCCTACAAAGCCAATGTGTAGACACAGGTTAGGACGCCCAGTTTAAATGAGATGCCGGCTGGGGATGGGGGACAAATGTAATGCAATTCACATTTAAAGGTGAACCTGCCCTATTCCCCAGGAAGCCAGTAATAAAATTTAGAACACAGTTACCTTTCTAGTAACATCAAGGTGGTGATAATAGAATTTGATCCTCGCACAGAAAGCAGGGGCCCTTGGTGTAACAGGAAATTTGAGTGAGGTTTTTTTTTTTAATTTAAGAAAATCACTTTTTATTATTCTTTTGAGCTTGCTGTTCACCTTCTTCACTTGCAAATGGCTTTGTTTTAGCACTAGAGACTTTAGGCTGCTATAGATTAGAAGAAGCCTCCTGGGTGTTGAAAGGCTTAATTAGTTAACCGTTGTAAAGTGCTTTGTGATCTCGGAATTGAAAAGCTGCACATAACAGATGCGGCATTTTACTAATTATGATGGTTATTATTAATTGACTCTATTAGCCCGCAGCCCTTACTTAACTAAAATCCTCACTTGCAGAAAGAAGGGTTTTACCCAAAAGAATCGTGTTATTATTCTCCAAGACCCAAATTCTGCCCTCTGCTGCCGTACAAGGTCATCAGGCCTCCGTAGGCCTCCATTCTTGCCAAGCAGCCTCGGCAAGCTCCAAGATTTCTTTTCTCGGCCATGACTCAGGAATGGAATGTGCAGAGATTATATCGATGGGGCAAGGCCAATTCTGAGCATGTGCCAAGTGCTTCTGCTCTTGCCCAACTCTGTCCATGTTTGAAACTTGGAGGCAGGATGCTAAGAGCAGCAGATGCAGTCCTCTTTAAGAAATTAAGTTTGGGACTTCAGCTCTTTCAGAAACTTGTAGGCAGCAAACTGGCAACATGTCAACTGACCCTCTGTACCTAGGGACCAAAAATGTGGACTGGCCTATGGCACACAGCTTGTGCGGAAACCCCAGCCTCTCCTTTCCTATCTGGACTACTTGAGAGGGTGGAGAAAGCCCCATATATGCTTTGGTTGGAACCCTGAGAAGTTTCAGGAGGAGCCACCCAGCCACTATAAAACTGTCCATCCTTAGCTGCTCAAAACAGGAGCAACAGATATAATAGGAAGATGCTACAGAGACAGTGCTAGCTACTTGTGGTCTGTTGGAGAGCTCCCCTGCTGATCTAGGGCACCTATGCTATTCAGTTCTTGCTGGTCAGCTCCCTGGGTGATCCAGAAGACTGCTGGAGCCCAATACTTACTTGTGACCTCCTGCACTGCTCAAGGTTGGCAAAGATAAGACACTGATTCAGAGGCAGGGATGAATGGAAATAAGATGTCAATGTTCCTGGGGAAAAGAAGGTTTAAGATCTGGTGTGTCCAGGACCTTCTGCTGCCCACAAAACACTGCTTTGTGGTGACCATGATGAAGTTACACATGATTGGTGATGGAGGGATCCACAGTATCCAATGGCTCCTCAGCTGCCCGCCCTGGGAATTTAGGATTGCTCCCCGAACTTTTTTTAGTTGGGTGTCAAACCTAATTAACGTCTCTTATTTAAGATGAACCTCTTTTGAGTCTCTCCGAGAGAAGCTGGGGAGATACGTTTTAAGAAAATCCATACGCATCTGTGGCTTTCTAGATTTCTTTCATAGGGTTAGCTAAACGTCAGCCTTGGCGCTGAAGGGGAAGGGTGGTATATCAGTGATGGAGCATCTGTTTTGCATGCAGAAGGTCTTGGGTTCAATTCCTGGACTTTCCGGTTAGGACTGGGAATGTCCCCTGTCTGAAACTCTGGAAAGCCACTTGCCAGTCAGTGTAGCAAATACTGACCTATATGAGCCATTGGTCTGACTTTGTAGAAGGTGGCTCCTTGTGTCCTTTTATTGGAGGGTTTGTTTTGTTTGTTAATTTGTATTTACAGATCACCCTTTACCAAACAGTCCCAGAGCAGATTACAAAAAAAACCATAAAGATGAGCACAAAATTTGTTAAAATCATAAAACCACAAAATTGACCAATAGCATAGTTTAACAAAATGGTTTCATTCCACTGCTTCAAAACTGGGTCAGATGTGTCCTGCAAAGGGCAGAATTCATCTAAAACTATTTATTTATTTATTTATTTATTTATTTATATATACTCCGCCCATCTGGCTGGGTTCCCCCAGCCACTCTGGGTGGCTTCCAACAAAACATTGAAATACAGAGATCCATTAAGCTTCATCACAGAGAATTAAGAATGTGCTGACTCTCAATCTCTCGCCGTCTCTCCTTCAAATCAAGTGGATTCAAAACAATTCAACTTCAGCTGGATCGGGACCTTCCTAAACAAATGAAATAAATGCCTCATAAAGGGCTTGGCACCATGCAACGTTCAGGGCACTCCTTCTGTAGGCAGATTTCCAAGGCCAGGGAATCTCATCTGAAAGCTTCGCGAGCTGCTGGTTATCATGCAAAAGAAAAAGGATTACGCCGAACATTGAATTTACAAAAGTAAACTTTTTGTACATGGGTTGCCAGTTTAATAAGGAACCGAGGCCTTGAGTGTCTGGGTCTCCCTCTTCAGAAATGTCTCAAAGCTGCGCTGGAACGTACCCCCGTTTTGATGTGCTGGCAGTCAAGTCGGCTGCTCGGTGTTAAGCATTTTCAGACACACTACAGGGTATAATTTAGCTGGAGTTGTATAAATCTGAGCATGGAATTAGCTTTGCTCTTTGGGGACGTTCGGTTTTATTTGTTATCAGGAAATTAAAACTGGCACATCCCAAGAAGCCATTGAAGTGTTCACTCTGCAACTTTTAACATGAAAGAGGGGAAGGAAATGTAGGGAGCTGTTTTTCAGCACTGAGAATCCAATTACTCGACAGATGACACCCACTCAATATGGCCGCATCAGAACTTTCTGAACTGGTATTTTCAAGGACATTTCATAAGCTGGAGATCAAGTCATGAATACAGAAGAATATGTTTAGCCCAAGGTAGATTCTCAACATCTCCCAGAATGTTAGCTGTGCTTTATTTATCCATTTTATTCGTATCCCACGCTTCCTCAGAAACTGCTCATTGACGACTTCTTGTCAACCTGGAGAGAAGGGACAAGTGGTGCTCCGCAGGACTCTGTCCTGGGTCTGCTGTTCTTCAGCATCCTTAAGGATGAAGGCATATAATTGGTAGATGACACCAAACTGAGCAACCTGGCTAATACAGTGGTACCTTGGTTTAAGAACAGTCCTGTTTACGAACGATTCGGTTTACGAACTCTGCAAAACCAGAAGTAGTGTTCTGGTTTGCGAACTTTACCTCGGTCTACAAACGGAAACCGAACGGTGGAAGGGCACAGGCAGCGGGAGGCCTCATTAGGGAAAGTGCACCTCGGTATAAGAATGGATTCGGTTTAAGAATGGACTTCAGGAACAGATTAAGTTTGTAAACCGAGGTACCACTGTACCTTTGAAGACAGACTCAGGATTCGAGAGGTCTTGGCAGGATGGAGACCTAGGCCAAAACTAGCTCGGTGAATTCCAACAGAGTTCTTCATTTAGCTAAGAAAGGATCAGGTCCACAAATATAGGATGGGTACCAACCTAACTTGACAGCAGTATATGTGAAAAGGATCCAGGAGGCTAAAATGGTTATGAGCAAAGCACTGGAAGACCCCCCTAATTCTAATTTATTTGAATTTTAGGACCAAGAAGTCTGGCAGGCTGTGCTCATGGAAAACCTCTCTTATAAGATTAAAGCACAAAGGAGGGGCCCCGAAGCAAATGAATTCCATATACTGTGGAACAAATTTATTGAAAAATATGCACAGCCTTCCTTCAGCCCATGGAGACATTGTGGACAACTACACTGGGATGCTCTGAAATACTGAATAACGACAAAACGACAATACTTACCATAATGTGATGTGGCAAAGCAGGGACAGATCAACACCTGCTCCAAACCTCTTTCATCTCACTCGCGTGGCTTGACAACCCAGTGGCTGGTGTAAGTTAAACTCTATTTTAAAGGCTTGCTTTCCCTTTGCCAGACTTGGGCCAGCCTAAACAAAATTTGGAATGGGGTAAATAGTTTATTTTAATTTAAACTAATATAAATCCCATTGGTTTCCTATACTTAGGATTGCTCTGTCTCTGCTGCTGCTGCTGTTGCTGTTGTAGGTGTCCATAAATTCACATTAAAATACATATTAAAAAATAGAATCCCCCCTCTCATATTAACTTGCCCATCTTAAACTTACCGTACCTGCCCATCCACAGAGAAAAGCTCATTAGTACACTCCCATCATGCTTTGCACCCAGCCACTGATTTAGACAACATCCCCCAATTTTAATGGCCACCGGAGATTCCAGGAGCATTTAATGCATGTTGTTGTTTAGTCGTTTAGTCATGTGACCCCATGGACCATAGCACGCCAGGCACTCCTCTCTTCCACTGCTTCCCCGAGTTTGGTCAAACTCATGTTAGTAGCTTTGAGAACACTGTCCAACCATCTCGTCCTCTGTTGTCCCCTTCTCCTTGTGCCCTCCATCTTTCCCAACATCAGGGTCTTTTCCAGGGAGTCTTCTCTTCTCATGAGGTGGCCAAAGTATTGGAGCCCCAGCTTCAGGATCTGTCCTTCCAGTGAGCACTCAGGGCTGATTACCTTCAGAATGGATAGGTTTGATCTTCTTGCAGTCCATGGGACTCTCAAGAGTCTCCTCCAGCACCATAATTCAAACGCATCAATTCTTCAGCGATCAGCCTTTTTTATGGTCCATAATTTAATACATAATTCACCCTTAGCTGTAAACAATACATAGCTCATTTGCCCAATTGTCTGCTTGTTGTGTATGGGTTGTGTGTGTGTGTTTGTGTTTGTGTTAAAGGAAAATAAAATGCAAGCGTAGCTCAACTCCCGGCGCCAGCTGCCCTGGCGACGTAAATCACCCAACCCTCATTGAAGGCCCATCATGTCCGCATAAAATCCAAAGCGCTCCTGAGAGGGAGTCATTCAACCCAGACAGTCTCATTAGCACAACAGCTTTAAATTAAACAAGTGCGTAAAAAGTAACACACTCTCCCAAAGTCTACGCCTGATCTCTCTGCCCAGGCAACTGTGCCATGAGGCAGATGTGTGAGCGCATGCATGTGTGTGTTTAAAGCCGCGCCGGGCCGACTCGGATGCTGCATGTTTAAAGAGTCAATAAATTAAGCACGAATCATTGGGCCCGTTAAATGGATTGCAACTCATAATCATCTAACTTGCAACAAGGTCTTCATTTTAACTGACCTAGATGGATGTAAAGAGTTATTAAATAAATGAGAATACAAATGGCTTGTGTGAGGGACGTGGGGTTTACTTTCAGGATTCCGGTCGTTTTTCATAAGGTTTTCTTAAGATCTCTGGAGAGGGAAGCAAGATGGACCCCAGCTATTTCCATACTTCAGTGCCCTACACTTGAGAAACTGCTGAAGCAGAAGCTTTTCTCAAATCGGCAAGGCAAAGGAGGCATTTGTTGTAACATGTGGAGAGAAGAAAACACTTAGAATACAGGAGAGAAAGAAGAGGCTGGAACCAGGGATTTCAGCCAAAAGCAGGAATGCTGTAGGACTCCAAGGCCAATCAGCCCCGGCCAAAAATGGCTAAAAGAGGAACATGGGAAACTGTCTTGAACTGAGTTAGACTATTGATCTATCTAGGTCAGCAGCTCTACAGGTCTTCAGGAAAGGGACATGGCAAAGCCTACCGGGAGATGCCATTGAACCTGGGACCTTTTCTCAGGTTCAATGTGCTCTACTCCTGAGCCAGGGCCCTTCCCCAATGGTCAGAGGCCATGGAAGTTGGAGTCCACTAATATCTTGAGGGCCACAGGTTCTCTACAGACAATGTTGGCTTCAGATTGGTTGGGGAAACTTGGCACGTGACTCCCTCCCTGAATGGGGCCATCTTCCTGCCATTGCCCTTGCTGCTCAGAAGGAGAGGTCAAGGCAAGGGGAAGGTGATGGACGTTGAGCAGGCAAGTGGACAACAAGGAACCACAAAGAGGAAGAGGAGGAGAAGCTGAGTGGCCCCTGAGATCAGCAGTTGAGGACCCTGCTGTAACTTGTAAATCTATTAGTTTGTAATCTGTTAATCTGAGATTTTTGAACCATCACCAAGACCTTACAATAAAGCACCAAAATACAGGAAGCATTCATGCCTTGCCTACCAATTGAACCAGACCACAAACCAACAAGCCCTCTAAAGTGAAATTTAGCTGAATATGGATTTGTTATTAGGAGGCCGCTATTCCCCTCACAGAACTACAATTTCCTCAGAAGAGGGGTTGAGAATTGTAGTCTGTGAATGGAATAGGGGCCTTCTAGAAAGCTCTCGGCACACTTAACAAACTACGGCTCCCATAATTCTTTGGGGGGAAGCCATGACTGTTTAAAGTGGTATCATGGGGCTTTAAATGGGTGGATGTGGCCATGCTCAGAGCAGATCCACTGAAATTAATGGATGTGACTGACTTGTTGTTGTTTAGTCGTTTAGTCGTGTCCGACTCTTCGTGACCCCATGGACCATAGCACGCCAGGCACTCCTGTCTTCCACTGCCTCCCGCAGTTTGGTCAAACTCATGTTCGTAGCTTCGAGAACACTGTCCAACCATCTTGTCCTCTGTCGTCCCCTTCTCCTAGTGCCCTCAATCTTTCCCAACATCAGCGTCTTTTCCAAGGATTCTTCTCTTCTCATGAGGTGGCCAAAGTATTGGAGCCTCAGCTTCACGATCTGTCCTTCCAGGGAGCACTCAGGGCTGATTTCCTTAAGAATTGATAGGTTTGATCTTCTAGCAGTCCATGGGACTCTCAAGAGTCTCCTCCAGCACCATAATTCAAAAGCATCAATTCTTCGGCGATCAGCCTTCTTTATGGTCCAGCTCTCACTTCCATACATCACTACTGGGAAAACCATAGCTTTAACTATACGGACCTTTGTCGGCAAGGTGATGTCTCTGCTTTTTAAGATGCTGTCTAGGTTTGTCATTGCTTTTCTCCCAAGAAGCAGGCGTCTTTTAATTTCGTGACTGCTGTCACCATCTGCAGTGATCAAGGAGCCCAAGAAAGTAAAATCTCTCACTGCCTCCATTTCTTCCCCTTCTATTTGCCAGGAGGTGATGGGACCAGTGGCCATGATCTTGGTTTTTTTGATGTTGAGCTTCAGACCATATTTTGCGCTCTCCTCTTTCACCCTCATTAAAAGGTTCTTTAATTCCTCCTCGCTTTCTGCCATCAAGGTTGTGTCATCTGCATATCTGAGGTTGTTGATATTTCTTCCGGCAATCTTAATTCCGGCTTGGGATTCATCTAGTCCAGCCTTTCGCATGATGAATTCTGCATATAAGTTAAATAAGCAGGGAGACAATATACAACCTTGTCGTACTCCTTTACCAATTTTGAACCAATCAGTTGTTCCATATCCAGTTCTAACTGTAGCTTCTTGTCCCACATAGAGATTTCTCAGGAGACAGATGAGGTGATCAGGCACTCCCATTTTTTTAAGAACTTGCCATAGTTTGCTGTGGTCGACACAGTCAAAGGCTTTTGCATAGTCAATGAAGCAGAAGTAGACGTTTTTCTGGAACTCTCTAGCTTTCTCCATAATCCAGCGCATGTTTGCTATTTGGTCTCTGGTTCCTCTGCCCCTTCGAAATCCAGCTTGCACTTCTGGGAGTTCTCGGTCCACATACTGCCTAAGCCTGCCTTGTAGAATTTTGAGCATAACCTTGCTAGCGTGTGAAATGAGCGCAATTGTGCGGTAGTTGGAGCATTCTTTGGCACTGCCCTTCTTTGGAATTGGGATGTAGACTGATCTTCTCCAATCCTCTGGCCATTGCTGAGTTTTCCAAACTTGCTGGCATATTGGGTGTAGCACCTTAACAGCATCATCTTTTAAAATTTTAAAAGATGACTGACTTAAGGCCATTCAATTAAACCAGTGTACTCTCAATGCGATTTAGTTAGATGCCATCCTTTGCAGCATTTTTGATCATAGCTCTGACTGTAAACACTTTATTGTGCATTCAGGACTCGTTGTGGTGACTTCCGCTATCCATATAATCCTGAAACAGAGAAGTCTAACTCTAAAGAAAAAGAATGTCACATATAATTGTTCCCCATTTAGCTCGAGAGCAGAAAATCACTGTAAGTAAATGCAAAGTAAACCAAAATCGTTTGCTAATTGCCTGTCACTACTGCAAACAGTATTTTATTTGCAGAACAGCATTTTGCTTTTGGAAAAAAGAAAAAGGAAGCTGGAGAAATGAATAATTTCTTTTCAAATATTTACTATCAAAGAAGGACCAAGAAAATCTGATATTAATTATTATTCTCCAGATAATCGTCTGGAATCAATAAATGTAAATACAGAACAAAGGGAGAGCTGTTGAATCTCATTTGAAGTGTGCATACCAATAAAATTAAGATGTAAATGGGTTATATTTTAATTTCTCTGATGCCAAAACAAAGACAGAATCAAAGTAATTGTAACTGTGATTAAAGGATCGACTAATCCCTGATGGAGAGGTCTTGAGGTGCAAAGTCCTGTGAAGAATGCGAAGCAGGCAGAGGAGGACTTTTCAATACGGCAAGGCACAAAATGGATAACAAGGTATTTGGGCCCAATCCTAACCATGCTTACTGAAAGCAAAGCCCTACTTATGTGTGGACATACGAAGAGCCAATCTGGATCAGACCCAAGGCCAGAAGCGGTTTAGTCATGCTGGCCACATGACCCCGAAAACTGTCTGTGGACAAATGCCAACTCCCTTGGCCTGAAAGCGAGATGAGTGCCACAACCCCACAGTCGCCTTTGACTGGACTTAACTATCTAGGGGTCCTTTACCCCCTCCAAGCAAATAGTATTTAAAGGTTGCCTTCCTCTGAATTTGGAAGGTCTCAAGGATTCATTTAGCTATTAAGAGCTGACAGAACCAACCTTAACCAATTTGTCTAGACCCTTTTAAAGCCGTCCAAGTTGGGCACTCTCCAATTCATGTCTTTTAGCACTGGTGAATTATAAGGACATAAGGAGAGTGCTGAATCAGGCGTCCTCTTCTCACAGTGGCCAAGCAGATGCCTGTAGGAAGCTTGCAACCAGGACTTGAGTGCAACAGGACCCAATCAGGGTACAGTAATAGATCGATCGCTACACTGCATTTGTGCCTAGTACCATCCCCTCTGCGCTTTCCCTCGAAACACAAGCTCCGCGGCGTAATCAAATCAGCGATTTAAATTCATTTGACAAAGCGAATTATTGCAGCTGAGAAAAATTATTTTAAACAGGCCACTTTATTTGGAGATCTAAATACGGGTAGCGTTTTAAAAGGAGCTCTGTTTAAAATACTACACGAGTAAATTACTTGCAAATGGACTAGATTAAATTTCAGCTGAATCTAATTGAAGGAACTACTTTTGTTTTTATGAAAAAGAAGGGAATGCAGATTCAGTTGAGCTGTGCGTGGTCTCAACGTAAGGCACAAAGGGAGGAAGATCCCAATCTATTGGTTTAGTCAGGAACATAGCTGCCAAGTTTTCGCTTTTCTCGCGAGGAAGCCTATTCAGCATAAGGGAAAATCCCTGTAAAAAAGGGATAACTTGGCAGCTATGGTCAGGAATAATTGAGGACCCACTCTAAGTATGGCTGTGTCTGGATCCAACCGCACATACTGTATCCACATGCTAAGGGTGGTGAACCTTTTCAAGCATGAGGTCCACGTCCTGGGCGTCACATGCCAGGAGTGGGTGGGGCTAGAAGCAAAAGTAGGTGGAGCAACAAATGCAACCTTTGACCTTTGTACAGTAAGCTAATTTCTAACTTCACTCAAACATCCCTCTCTATCTTCCATCCAGGCAAGCAAAGGCATTATCAGGGTTGAAGGACACTCAAGGAGGGTCCAAAGTGTGGGATATTTAAGATGCACTCAAACCAACAATTCATGTCTTGCTAGATAGGCACATGATTCAGAGGCGGTGTATCTCTGAAAAGGGTTTCCATAGGTCGACAGCGGAAGTTGCCAGGCCCATGGCATGGTTGTGGCTATTTTGGGATGCATGGGGCTAGACCCCAGGAAATATGGTGCTGGGCTAGAGGAACCTCGGTCTGACTCAGCAGCTCTTCCTTCATTCCCGGGTATTGATCGTATATTGGCACGTTGATCTTTGAAGAGCTAAGGACTAGAAACTGACTTTGCACTTTAAAAACACACACCAAATTGAGAATGCTCCATTAAACGCCCAATAGTTCTTAATGTGGTGTGCCATGTTGATCATACCCACCATCATTTTTTGCGTTTCTTACTTCTTTAAATCAGGACTGCCCAGGGCAAGTTTTCAGTGGATTTTGCTTCACCAGGGGCCTAGGGAGACGCCGCGACACCCGGGGCAGCAAATTGCCATGCACCCGGGGGCGCGACGTCACTATGTAACGACACATGCGTGTTACGTAACGACACATGTGCCGTTACGTAGCGCCGGATGCAGCACGTGTGCAGTCAACACGGGGTCACAGTGACGTCACCGTGACCCCATGCTGACTGTGCACGCACTGGATCTGGCGCTTGCACAGTCTGTTTGGGGTGCCGCTGGTTTGCGGTGGCTCCACGGAGAGCCGCTCGCACACGGCGGCCCATTAAGGGGTGCTGCACGAGAGCGGCACCCCGTAAAGGCCGCCGAGCGCGTGCGGAACACCGTTGAGCCGCCGCACGCCAGCAGCACCCCGAACAAACTGTGCATTTGCAGACAGAGGTGAGGAGCGGGCCAGGGAGGCCGAGTGTCTGTCACCCCCCCCCCAGGGTGTCGCTCAGGGCGGACCGCCCCCCCCACTTGCTCCACCCCTGTGCTTCACAATGCCAACGATAAACATGCAAGCTGCTTTATCGTTTGCTTTGTTAACTGTTCTGAAAGGCCAGTTGGCGTCTTTTCAGGGAGCACCAGCGAGCAGGCCTTGACTTGCTGGGTGCTTCCACACGAATACTGAAATGACCTTGATGGATTTTGCACGGCTGTCTGGCAGTCTCCACTTCCAGCCTTTAAGTAAGGAAAGTCCTTGCGCCTCGATATCTGCCACTGCTTGTCACCGCAGACGTCAGCCCTGGCAAATGCCGTCAATCAGGCGGCCAACCCTTTACACATCGGAGCATCTGAAGAAACAGTGCAGATTGTGCAAAGGTGGAGGAGGCCAGCGCATGATATCTAAGCATTACCTGTGATTATTTTAATATGTAATTTGCTTGGTCGGCCACGATCTGCAAAGGGAGGTTAACTCAAGCATTGGAGAATGCTGCTTCCTGTCTGTTATAGCGAGCCATAAGCACTCACATTCATTTCCTCAGTCCATTCATTTTTATTTTTAAAAAATGTTCCCATTAAAAGAGGGAGAGGAAATATCCCACATTGCATTAGGATTTTTTATTTTTAAAAAATCCCTCTCATGCCTCTCCCTCTTTTAAAGCTATCGGAAGTTATTGTCTAGAAAGCTGCTTCCATCTAGTGGTAAAACAAACACACACCAGTATCCCTCTTTAACTATAATCAATAATAAATCCTTGCTTGATTTATCCCTGCCCATCTGCATTATACATTTAAAGTACTATCATACCGCTTTAAACTGCTGTGCTTCCCCCCCCCCCCAAATAATCCTGGGACCTATATTTTTAAAGGGTGCTGAGAGTTGCTAGCACAACCCAAAGAATCCTGGGGACTGTAGTTTGTTCAGAGTGCTAAGAAGGTCTGATTGTTAAACTGTGGCTCTATGAGAGGAACAGGATTTCCTAACAACTTCCAGCACCTTTAACAAACTATGGTTCCCATGATTCCTTGGGACCACCAGACCCCCCCTCCCCCCCCCATGCTTGAATGCACAATTATGGATTAGTTTGTACCATTCGACTGCATTTGTTTTTGTTTGTTTTTGGAAAATTTGTTAATTTATTAAGAAGAAGAAGAAGAAGAAGAAGAAGAAGAAGAAGAAGAAGAAGAAGAAGAAGAAGAAGAAGAAGAAGAAGAAGAAGAAGAAGAAGAAGAAGAAGAAGAAGAAGAAGAAGAAGAAGAAGAAGAAGAAGAAGAAGAAACGTTTATTCTCGGAGCAGCTGAAAATGAACCAGTGTTAATGCTAAGAATCCATTGTTGCCGAGATGATTCCAGAGTAAGAGAAGTGGCCATTCTTCCTGAATTAACCTCTGCTGGTGGAAGATATGAATGTTTCTGAGTAACACTGCACTGCATCTATGGGAAAAGTTAAGTGTGAAAGCCTATTTCTGCAGCCCTGTTTAAATTAGAAATGAACAGGGAAAGATTGCCTCCTTGCCAGGCAATCTTTGAAGGAAAGAACCAAAATAGATCAGCCGTAGCTATATGACTGGTTTCTCAGACAATTGTTTGGCTGATCTCTGGACATGGAGAGGTGAATAGCTGTGACCCCAAGGCCTGGGTTCAAATCCCCAATCAGCTGTAAAACATATCAGGTGAACAAGGGACTCTCTGTCTGCCTGTCCCTCTCTTAGCTTAGCCCAGTGTTTCTCAACCAGTGTGCCTCCAGATGTTTTGGGACTACAACTCCCATCATCCCTAGCTAGCAAGACCAGTGGTCAGGAATGATGGGAGTTGTAGTCCCAAAACATCTGGAGGCACACTGGTTGAGAAACACTGGCTTAGCCTACCTCACAAGGTTGTCGTGAGGATAAAATGCTGGGGCGTGGGGAAGAAGAACCAAGGGCTTCTTGGTGAAAAGGTGGCATATAAATTTAATAATGTATTTATAAAAATGTGGTGTGGGAGGAATTGTGCAATAGGGATTTAAGGTTTTGTGCAGATGGGCAGGTGGGATTTAAGAATCTGAAGGACCACATCTCCCTACATGAGCCTGGGCTTTGCCTCCACCTGATCAGGCATGTTTGGTGAGGGCACAAGAGAGGGCCTTCTCGGTGTCTGCTCCCAGATTGTGGAACTCCCTTCCATGGGCAGCTAGGTTGGCCCCGCCTCTGCTTTCCTTTCACCAGCAGATAAAATCTACTGGTATTTTGTTCTGACAGGACTTCAGCTACCAACCGGCTGTGGTGGCAGGGTCTTCTGAGGGTGGGCTCTACTAAATGGTTTAAAGTGTTTTCCCTATGCTGTTTTTAACAGGGATTACTTATTTGTGTTCTTTAGATATTTATACTGTGTGTGTGTTCGTTTTAGCCGTATCAGATTTAATTTACGCTTGGGTCCTGAGCTGGGAGAAAGTGGAAGATAAATAAATTTCACAGATAAGAAAGAAACAAGGCTATTGACTGCTTCTTAAAAAGAAATAATGGAGAGGGGGGGGTTGCTGTCCTTTCAATATTCACAACCTTCTAATAATTATGTATTAGAACCTTCCTTTACTATTTTGTTGTTGTTTAGTCGTTTAGTCGTGTCCGACTCTTCGTGACCCCATGGACCAGAGCACACCAGGCACTCCTGTCTTCCACTGCCTCCCGCAGTTTGGTCAAACTCATGTTCGTAGCTTTGAGAACACTGTCCAACCATCTCATCCTCTGTCGTCCCCTTCTCCTAGTGCCCTCAATCTCTCCCAACATCAGGGGCTTTTCCAGGGAGTCTTCTCTTCTCATGAGGTGGCCAAAGTATTGGAGCCTCAGCTTCACGATCTGTCCTTCCAGTGAGCACTCAGGGCTGATTTCCTTCAGAATGGATAGGCTTGATCTTCTTGCAGTCCATGGGACTCTCAAGAGTCTCCTCCAGCACCATAATTCAAAAGCATCAATTCTTCGGCAATCAGCCTTCTTTATTGTCCAGCTCTCACTTCCATACATCACTACTGGGGAAACCATAGCTTTAACTATACGGACCTTTGTCGGCAAGGTGATGTCTCTGCTTTTTAAGATGCTGTCTAGGTTTGTCATTGCTTTTCTCCCAAGAAGCAGGCATCTTTTAATTTCGTGACTGCTGTCACCATCTGCAGTGATCAAAAAGCCCAAGAAAGTAAAATCTCTCACTGCCTCCATTTCTTCCCCTTCTATTTGCCAGGAGGTGATTGGACCAGTGGCCATGATCTTGGTTTTTTTGATGTTGAGCTTCAGACCATATTTTGCGCTCTCCTCTTTCACCCTCATTAAAAGGTTCTTTAATTCCTCCTCACTTTCTGCCATCAAGGTTGTGTCATCTGCATATCTGAGGTTGTTGATATTTATTTCCTCTTTTTTCTTTTTAATTTCCTCCCCCATGTCCTTTGCATCTCATCCCTCTCTTTCTAGTTTCTTTCTTTGGGTTAGGAAAATATTTCAGGGGAGGACATACTCACGGAGGTGATGGTGAGGCGAAGGCTCAGGAAATAAACTCTGGCTTAGTTGACAACCAACAGCTTGGTCTGCTGCATTGGTCTTATGCCTCCCTCTGCTGGTTGCTTAGCTTTATGCTGCTTTGAGACAACCTTTGACCAATCTCGGCTCCACAGCTGCTTTTGCTGTGATCCTGCAACACCAGAGACTGAGGAATTGCCCTGCCTTCCTCTGCAGCTCTTTCAAAGGGACCCTCCCCGCCTCCTTGGTCCTTTGCCATCTTTCTCTTAGTAATGACTTGTTTTGTTTTATTTATCTATTTAATGTACATACTGTTCTTCATCTGAAGATCACCGGGAAGTTTTCAACCCGAAAAAGAAGACAGTGGTGTAGAGGTGTTGCTATTAGGTAGCTCTTATGCGGATGGGGGGGGTTGAAATCTTGAACCCAGGGGCTTGAAAGGGAGAATACAATGTGAAACCACCCAGTTACAATCATCGGTTTGATCACCTGTGGCTTGAATCTAGGTAAAGTGATTTTGCTTTTTAATCACACGTACGCCAATGCCAGGATCTCTGCATCACCACTAACCAATTTTGTGAATGCCCCCTGTTAATAACATAAGTATAATTGTGATTTCTGCATTTCTTTTCCCTCTGGCCTTGCCATTCACTTTCGCTCTCTCCAACCTTATGTACCTGTCAACTCATCATAGTGTTGCATGCATCTAAAGAAGTAGAGTATTGTCTGTGAAAGCTTATGGCATAATAAATGTGTTTTTGGTCTTTAAGGTTTTGTTTGTTTGTTTGTTTGTTTGTTTGTTTGCTGCAGCAGACTAACATGTGTGGGAATGTTCAGGGTGGCAGGAGAGGAAATATTGTTTATTAATATCCTTCCTAACTTGCGCTAACAAGTTCCTTTACTTAGCAGAGTTCATTCCCCTTTACACAGCAGAAAACTTGTTGCAAACTCATGTGAGTTTCTTAGGACAATATGCAATTCAATCTGGCTTGTCCAGATTGAAATGTGTTCTAATATTTTCCTGGTAAGACCCATTGAATCCCTCCTAATAGAATAAAGACACCACAGTCTTATTCATAAGCAATAAAAAGCAAGTTTACTCACAATCAGGCAGAGAACAGTGTGATCCCTGAAGGCTTTAGGCTTAAAGTTACAAGCCATATACAAACAGGTTTACCCCATATGTGGGTTGACCTAGTGACTGCAGTTAGCAGTCCAGGAAGTTCGCAGGATGAAAGGAAGATGGAAAAAAGAGGGAGAGTGGCAGCACGCCTTGTCCTTTTACCACTAGTCACATGCAAGGAAGGATTCTCCAAGCCAGGAGGAATAGGAAGTTTCGACTGGCTGGAACAAACATTCCCTTGCATGTCCTCTCTAGGAAAACAAGGAATGTTGTACTTGACTGCTCCTAGTGGATTACATCCCACAACATGATGACCCCTTTTGAATTTATATTTAATTAGGGTGTCATATTTCTAAAAGTAAAAACCAGGACAGTCCAAAATTGTTGAGCTTTTTTAAGACAAATCCAGGACAAAGTGCCACCTTTCGGAAATCCCCCAGACGTTAATTCCACCCTTGAAATCCTGGTAATGTTAAGGAAAATACAGTCGTATGGCAGCCCTGATTTGATGGTCTTCTATAGGGAGATAGTATGGATAATAATGTATATTGCCAGTTATGCTGAAGTGCTTCGAGTGCTGGACTATGCTCCAGGAAGCCAAGGGTCAAATCCCCATTCGGCCATGAAGCTCATTATGTGACCTCAGGCCAGTCACGTACTCTGAGCCCAACCTACCTCACAGGGCTGTTGTGAGGATGAAAAGGGGAAGAGAACTGTGCATACCACCACGAGCCCTTTGGAGGAAAGACGAGGTAGAAATTTAAATAATAAATAAATACATAACGCCTCTGGATTGGTCAGTTCTAGGAAATGGTGTAGCTCATGTTCAGAGCATCTGCTTTGCATGTGGGTCCCAGTTTGAACCCCTGGCATCTCCAGCTAGGACTGAGAGAGAGCCCTGCCAGGTGCACAGCCTGGGAGTCATTTTAGACTCACAGCTGTCCATGGAGGCACAAGTCAACTCTGTGTCCAGGGCAGCTGTTTATCAGCTCCATCTGGTACGCAGGCTGAGTCCCTACCTGCCCAGTGACTGTCTCTCCAGAGTGGTGCATGCTCTAGTTATCTCTCGCTTGGACTACTGCAATGCGCTCTATGTGGGGCTACCTTTGAAGGTGACCCGGAAACTACGACTAATCCAGAATGCGGCAGCTAGACTGGTGACTGGGAGCGGCCGCCGAGACCACATAACACCGGTCCTGAAAGACCTACATTGGCTCCCAGTACGTTTCCGAGCACAATTCAAAGTGTTGGTGCTGACCTTTAAAGCCCTAAATGGCCGCGGTCCAGTATACCTGAAGGAGCGTTTCCACCCCCATTGTTCTGCCCGGACACTGAGGTCCAGCTCCGAGGGCCTTCTGGCAGTTCCCTCGCTACGAGAAGCCAAGTTACAGGGAACCAGGCAGAGGGCCTTCTCGGTAGTGGCACCCACCCTGTGGAATGCCCTCCCACTAGAGGTCAAAGAGAACAACAATTACCAGACCTTTAGAAGGCATCTCAAGGCAGCCCTGTTTAGGGAAGCTTTTAATGTTTGATGGATTTCTGTATTTTAGTGTTTTATTGGAAGCCGCCCAGAGTGGCTGGGGGAACCTGGCCAGATGGGCGGGGTATAAATAATAAATTATTATTATTATTATTATTATTATTATTATTATTATTATTATTATGCCAGTCAGTGTAGATAATATTGAACTAGATGGACCAGTGGTCTGACTCTGTATCAAAGGCAGCTTCCTGTTTTCCTACAGCTGTGAGGGAACTGAATTATTTCCTGCCCGTCCTACCTGGCTGATGCCTCATTGTCAGCAGTCCTGTTCAAAACATTGGCCCTTAGTCTGACTCAAGCATTCCAGCATCAGCCACTGACATAACGGAAACCTGGTGTGGAGAAGTTTCAGCTGCGGCCACATATGACTCCAGCCTGACCTTTTCCATGTCAAAGGGTTGGTGTCATCAGAACTGCAGACACTATTGCCTTATTGGCTCCCACTCTGGTTAACTGGCCCTGGCAGCATTCTTGGGAGAGCTGGAGAGGAGCAAAATATTTTCAAGTTTCATTTATCAAAGGCTGCTCCTCAAGGTTGGTAATGCCCATGCACGTTCCAGTATGTGCACATTCTTTTTCCTTAGGCGCCGCACTTCTACCTGCATCGAGTAGCTTCAGTTTCATTTCCTTGACTTTTTAATATACATACAGGTGCTTTCGTTTACAAGATCTGCTTTCTGCAGATGTGCTGCAGCGGACTTGATGTCATGTTTCAAGTTGCCTGTCCTCGCTAAAATCAATATCGAGCTTCCGTTTGTTGACACAGAACTGTTCCTCTAAAAGGAAGGGAAATTTTGAGTCTCGAAGATGAGTAGACACACCCTACACATTGCTTGCTGGAGGGGAATGCTTTGAAAATCAGAAGCTGCTTGAAAAGCACATTCAACGCATATCCCCCCCCCTCCCCGAAGGACTCTGGGAACTGGAGCTTATCCCTCACAGAATTACCGTTGTTGTTTTTTACAGGAGCTATCCAAGGTGCTACCCATCTTGCTCATTTGCCTTTCTGAACTGAGACCTGTGCTTTGACCACTGTGTGCAACAGAGCACTGTTGCAGAAAAACTACAAGACAGCCTTCTGCACTTGAAAAGATAAACAGATTTATTGTGGCACAAGCATTTATGGACTAGAGCCCATGAGATGGGTGGCATTTTATTAGAGGTGTGGGGAGAATAGTGTCACCAATTGACCTTGAAATGCAAGAGGTACATTCTGGGATGATTCAATAGCTCCCTTTGCATGGTCTGCATGCAACATTCATCTCCGCTGACCCTCAACATCTCCACAGGAAATGAGATTCCTGCATTGCAGGAGGTTGAACTAGATCAGTGTTTCCCAACCTTGGGCCTCCAGCTGTTTTCGGACTACAATTCCCATCATTCCTGACCACTGGTCTTGCTAGCTATGGATGATGGGAGTTGTAGTCCAAAAACAGCTGGCAACCCAAGGTTGGGAAACGCTGAATTAGATGACCCTTCAGGTCCTTTCCAACTTTACAGTTCTATGATTCTTTGATTCTAAGTGTGGGTGTCCGACTCCTTCATACATGTAAGCTGGCCTTTATTTCACCAGGTATTTATATACTAAGGTAAGGCCATGACCATCAGGTCCAGTCGTGTCCGACTCTGGGGTTGCGACGCTCATCTCGCTCTATAGGCCGAGGGAGCCAGCGTTTGTCCGCAGACAGCTTCCGGGTCATGTGGCCAGCATGACAATGCTGCTTCTGGCGAACCAGAGCAGCGCACAGAAACCCCGTTTACCTTCCCGCCGGAGCGGTCCCTATTTATCTACTTGCACTTTGATGTGCTTTCGAACTGCTAGGCGGGCAGGAGCTGGGACCGAGCAGCGGGAGCTCACCCCATTGCAGGGATTCGAACCGCCAACCTTCTGATCAGCAAGCCCTAGATTCTGTGGTTTAACCCACAGCGCCACCTGGGTCCCTACAAATTTATATACTAAATATATTAAAGCTATGGTTTTCCCAGTAGTGATGTATGGAAGTGAGAGCTGGACCATAAAGAAGGCTGATCGCCGAAGAATTGATGCTTTTGAATTATGGTGCTGGAGGGGACTCTTGAGAGTCCCATGGACTGCAAGAAGATTAACCCTATCCATTCTGAAGGAAATCAGCCCTGAGTGCTCACTGGAAGGACAGATCGTGAAGCTGAGGCTCCAATACTTTGGCCACCTCATGAGAAGAGAAGAATCCTTGGAAAAGACCCTGATGTTGGGAAAGATGGAGGGCACTAGGAGAAGGGGACGACAGAGGACGAGATGGTTGGACAGTGTTCTCGAAGCTACGAACATGAGTTTGACCAAACTGCGGGAGGCAGTGCAAGACAGGAGTGCCTGGCGTGCTATGGTCCATGGGGTCACGAAGAGTCGGACACGACTAAACGACTAAACAACAAATATATTAAAAAAACAAAAACAAAAAACCTTTATTATATAAAATCAGTACATAAGATATAAACATGAAACAGTTAATGATGAACAGAAAATCTGAATATTTATATACTAAATATTCAGAATTTTCTGTTCATAATTAACTGTTTCATCTTTATATCTTATGTACTGATTTTATATAATAAAGGGTTTTTTTAAAAAAGTATCTTTTTTATTATCTATTAGGTAAAGGTAAAGGACCCCTGGATGGTTAAGTCCAGTCAAAGGCGACTATGGGGATACGGTGCTCATCTCACTTTCAGACCCAGGGAGCCAGCGTTTGTCCACAGACAGCTTTCCGGGCCATGTAGTCGGCATGACTAAACCGCTTCTGGCACAATGGGACACCATGATGTGCACAGAAATGTGGGTGGTGCTGTGGTCTAAACCACTGAGCCTCTTGGGCTTGCCAATAGGAAGGTCGGCGGTTCGGATTCACACAACGGGGTGAGCTCCCGTTGCTCTGTCCCAGCTCCTGCCAACCTAGCAGTTCGAAAGCACACCAGTGCAAGCAGATAAATAGGTACTGCTGCGACGGGAAGGTAAAGAGCATATTAACTATAATTTATATATTGCTGCACATAAAATAAATTTTACAGTGTATTGTACAAGAAAAGTGTGCAGTGATAAAACAACAGCTAAAATGACAGCCATATTTTTGAAAGACATTAGACTACTACGTCACAACACGTTGGGGTGGGGACATTTCATCAAGCAGGGAAAGTCTAAATAAATAAGTAGGGTTTAAAAATCTTATCTAAAATCATAGCACCCTTGACAAGAGTAGGAGTGGTGGGTGCTTGAATTTGCACTTGCATTGCCCTTTGGCCTCTGGCATTTTATCCATTCATCATTTCCCATCCTTCTTCATAAGTTTCCATTTCACTGAAATCCATGGGTCTCCAAAGTTGGCTTTGGCGACATCTTCCACTTCCTCTGGCAAAAATGAGCACATACCATCTTTCAATGAAGACTTTCATGCAAGTTGAGACACGGGCACAGGATTTCCGGGCATTGTTTGAATTAGTATTTGGGGTGCAGGAAGGGAAAGAGAGGGTTGTAAATTAACTGCTTTCCACACCCTCCCCAAAACATCATTTTATGCTTCTGACACTTGTCATGTTCTGCTCTCAAATGTGTTGCAATGAAGTGTTACTTAGAAAACTCCCCTGTGCTTACAAGTATGACCAGCTGAGTGATGTTTTTAAAATAGATTAAAGAAAGGGTTTCACTACTGAACTGTCAAAGTTTGAGAAATAATTGTTACAAAATAATGTGAAACTACTTTCTAAAATGTATAAACTAGTGTTGGAATGGTTCACCAAAGATGAAGAAGTTAAATCGGTAATGATACAATGGGCAAAAGATTTCGGGTATAATACGCAGTTTGCAGCATGGGGAAAACTTTGGAGAGAGGATTTAAAATTCACAGTGTGTTACACATTGAAAGAAAATTATATGAAAATGATGTACCGTTGGTATTTAACTAGGATGCGGGTGGCCCTGTGGTCTAAACCACTGAGCCTATGGGTTGCCAATCAGAAGGTTGGTGGTTCGAATCCCCACGACGGGTTGAGCTCCCGTTGCTCTGTCCTCGCTTCTGCCAACCTAGCAGTTCAAAAGCACGTCAAAGTGCAAGTAGATAAATAGGTACCACTCCAGCAGGAAGGTAAACGGTGTCTCTGTGCGCTGCTCTGGTTTCGCCAGAAGCGGTTTAGTCATGCTAGCCACATGACCCGGAAAAACTGTCTGCGGAAGCAAATGCCGGCTCCCTCAGCCTGTAAAGTGAGATGAGCACCGCAACCCCAGAATCATAAGGGGTACTTTACCTTTACCTTTACCTTTTAAGATAGAAAAATGTACAGGACTAGTTCAAATGTCTGTTGGAAATGTAAGGAAAATGAGGGCATCTTTTATCATATGTGGTGGAATTGTAAAATGGTAAAGGAATTCTGGGAAATGATATATAATGAACTGAAATAAATGTTTCGAATAACCTTTGTCCAAAAACCAGAAGCCTTTTGGTTAGGAATAACAGTTGCAGAGATACCGAAGGAGCTGAAAAGACTGTTTATGTCGCTACAACAGCTGCAAGGATGCTGTTTGCCCAGAGCTGGAAAGATGGTAAGATACCTGCAAGAGCGGACTGGCAGATGAAATCACTGAACTATGCAGAGATGGCAAGACTGACCAGGAAAATCTGACACCAGGAGGATCAAAACTTCAATAGAGAATGGGACAAATATAGATTGTATATAAAAGAACACTGTAAACAATTGAACTCTTTGGCAATAACTCTTGCAATGATACAAAGACTTTGGATAAAATGGAGGAATTTATAATATGCAGTTGATAAAGGTATTTAAAGAACCCACGGAGGGGAGGGGGGTTCAGAAGAATCTTATTTTCATTCTAAGATTTGCAAGAACTTTATTTGTGTGAATGAACTTGTAAAACAATAAAAACTTTATGAAGAGGGAGGGAAAGGAAACTACCCTGTGCTGGGTCAGACCGCTCAGTGTTTTCCAGATCAGATATAGGCAATGTGATGCTTTCCCTAAAGATATTGTGTCAATTACTTCAACATTTATTTATTACAGTCGTACCTTGGAAGTCGAACGGAATCCATTCCGGAAGTCTTCCAAAATGTTCAGAAGCCAAAGCGCAGCTTCTGATTGGCTGCAGGAAGCCCCTGCAGCCAACCGGAAGCTGTGGAAGCCACATGGGATGTTCGGCTTCCAAAAAATGTTAAAAAATCAGAACACTCACTTCCGGTTTTTGATCGTTCAGGAGATGAAACATTTGGCAACTAAGCCATTCGAGATCCAAGGTACGACTGTATATTTATTCTTTGTTTTATTTATATCCCACTTTTCTTCTAAGTAGCATAAGGTGGCTACTTGTTAACATCACAACCCTGTAGTGTAGATTAGGCCCAAGTAGTAACTGGGCAGTAGGGGACCCAGGTGGCGCTGTGGTTAAACCACTGAGCCTAGGGCTTGCTGATCAGAAGGTCGGCGGTTCGAATCCCTTTGACGGGGTGAGCTCCCGTTGCTTGGTCCCAGCTCCTGCCAACCTAGCAGTTCGAAAGCACATCAAAGTGCAAGTAGATAAATAGGAACCGCTATAGCGGGAAGGTAAACGGCGTTTCCATGTGCTGCTCTGGTTTGGTCAGGGGTCCCTTTACCTTTACCTTTAGTAACTGGCCCAAGATCACTCAATGAGATTCATGGCTGACTAGGGATTTGAACCTTGTCCAGCACTCTAACCCAGGGGTCCCCAAACTTACCCGGCTTTGGGCCGGATGCCCGCCATGCCGATTGCGCGGTGGGCCGGAGGGTGGGGGAGAACGCGCGGGGGCGTGCGGCTGTGTGCACGCATGCGCATGCGCAAACACTATTTCTGGCACACTCCTGACCTGGAAAGCGCTGGAAATAGCTTGTGCGCATGTGCAGAAGCCTCCTCCAACCCGGAAGTACACCGGAAATGATGCTTGCACGTGCACACAAGCTATTTCTGTCGCTTTTCTGGGTCGGAAGTCGGCAGCCGTACCGCACCGCGCCGGTAAGAGCAGGCGGAGGCAGCAGGTGGCGGGGGTCCCTTGGGGCCACATAAAAGAGCCTTGGGGGCCGTATGTGGCCCCCGGGCCATAGTCTGGGGACCCCTGCTCTAACCATTGCACCACATTGGCTCTCAAAACTGTTGCACATCTTTACAATGCACTTAAAAGACTGCCAACATTCCTTTTGGATCAGTCAAAGTACTGCTCTTACAGCAGATGAAAAACGTTGTTGCAAAGGCAAGGATGAACTCACCTTTTCAAAAGTGAGGTTAACACCCGCCAAGTCTATGCTAACCTGTGCAGTGATTATACTCTGATAAGCCAGGAAATACACTTCTTAAAAAGAAAAAAGAAAAAGGGTTGGGCAGACAAGAAGCCTGTGTAAACTTGACTTCTACTGACAGAGACTTCCTCTCTTCCTCTCCCGCCCCAAAATAAAATCATTTCACTTTCACGTTTCAGAAATTAAGAAAAGGAATAGAAAGAGAGAAAGACACCGAGAAAAGAGTGCATAGTTCATTTCCAAAAATAGGCAAAAGGAAAATTTTGCATATGAAGGCATAATTTGCTTACGTGATCTTCTCTTGGGAAATTTCAGGTGATATTACTTATGTAACATGCTTGTGTGGTTTTTTTCACTTAATTTGTTGTTTGTTTTCTTATTTCTCTTAACACAGCATGTGAGACATTTACAAGAAAGCCCATTGAAACGGATGTTCCTGAATTTTGTTCTGTTCAAGAATTTTGTTCCATTCATAAATGAATGGTTTTTTTAACAGAAATTCATTAGTTGATTGCATTCAAATTTCAAAGTGGCTTACTTACAAAAAAGACTAAAACAATAAAATTATCAGGAAAGAATCCCATTTTAAAAATAAACTATTTGAAGCATAAACAATAAAAATAAAAAAAATAAAATCGGATTAAAATACATGTCTGTATATGCTTTCCAAAAAAAAACATTTTCAAAAGGTGCCAAATGAATGAATTTTGCAGGAGGGAAGAGTAATTCTTTACTGTTGGAGATTTCAAGGTAGTTCACAACCTAAAATTACAATACATAAAACACAAAATGAATTATAAAAATAGAAGCAAATGCAAACCAATAATCGCTCCTTCAATGATGCATTTAAAAGGGCATGAGATGTCAATCAGCCAAAGGCCTGGTTAAAGAGAAATGTTTTTGCCTGGTGTATAAATGTGTACAATGAAGGCGCCAGCTGAGCTTCCCTGGGGAGAGCATTCCACAAATGTGTAACAAGACTCATACATAAGGTATAGCTCTTGCATTTCAAGGATTCTACATGAACAGAAGATACTGTCAGGGACTGGGTAGATGAGGAAGAATGGTGGAGACCGCCGCCCCAGGCATCACCTAGAGAGGAGGAAGGGGCAGGTAGCATAGACCTCCAGGATTGGCACAGGGCATACCTCAGAGGGAGATGAGGGCAAAAGTTGGGAAATAATGGGAGAGGAGGAGGAGGAAGTGGATAGCATTCAGCAGGCAGAGCCTGAGCAGCAGTTGAATGAGCCGCTGTCACTGGAGAGAATCCCAGAACCCGTACTTGCTTGGATCCTAGAACAATAGGCAAGTAGGATCCTAGAATGCAACAACTGATTGGCTTGCAGGAGAAGACCAATCAGGCTCCAGGAAGAAGTTAATCAGCCTATTAGGCTGGTAGGATCGTAGAATGCAACAACTGATTGGCCTGCAGGAAAAGACCAATCAGGCTCCAGGAGGGAAGCAGAATCAGCCAATCAGACGGGACTCGTTGGATAAATAATGTATATAAAAGCCTGAGGTTTGGGGGGGGGCATGTCATTCACTGTTTTACAAGCTGCAATAAAGAGCATGAAGTCACTACAGGACTCCAAGTATATTTCACGTACCCTTGCCCCAAACCAGGCCTTCACTAAGAATAGCAGAACAGAGAGCTCAGAAGCAACTGTCATGTACCAGCCACCGTCGGAGGCAGGAGGAGGAGTCAGGTGAATAGGGAAGCAAAGGCAGAGGGGGTGGAGCTTCACTCGGGGCAACGCTAGGCATTACGGTGCATCTCGAATTCATCTCCGTAAATTTTATTGATAAACAGAAATGAAAAAGCTTACCAGTTCCAGAAAGGATACCAGTTCCTCCCTTCCCACTGGCAATTTCCCCGAACAGTGTCTCTAGTGCCATGGGACCCTCCAAATTCACTTTGTAGGCGGTACAGAGGACTACAGACTCACTGTCTCAAACCGCAGAGTGGTGGAGAAAGTTTCAATTCCACAACTGGAAGTCTCTTGCGCTAGTGGAACAGCAATGTTGATACTATCCTAAGCTATCTATTTCCCTCAAAAGAATAAGATGGTAGAATAAGGGCTCCGATTAAGATGTATTTGCACTCGTGAAACCAACATGCTGAGGGATCAATTCTGGGACCTTCTGCAGCAAGCCACATGTTCTACCAAACATTTGGGCCACCTTGCCCCCATGGCTGAGGGGGCCTGGGGCCGTGAGACATCAGCACACTGTGTGTGCATGCAGCCCCGCAGTGTGCACGCATGTCATCAGCATGCCCCGCAGTGTGTTGACGTGTTGTGCAGACGCACTGCAGCTTGTGTGCGGGACACAAACATGCTCCATGTTGTGTATACACTGCTGCCATGGAACTTTGTGGTGCAGACCTTTCATAGGAAATATTGAGGGGCTGGGGCCCCCTACTTGGCACCCCTGCTACCATACAGCATGGTAGCATGGTTTCTGGAGTTGGCCCTTATGTGGAGAAAGCACGTAAAAGGGTCTTATCTATCTGTAATCTGTGCTTATTTGGGAGAACCAGGGATGCTGCAAAAAAATCTCCAGAGCTATGGAATGGAAGGAGTCATTGGTTCAGAATCGTGGCTCGCAAACAAGCCTGCTTCCTCTTGCAGGGCAGAGCAAAGGCTTTTCTCATCCTCTGGACCTCTGAATTCTGAAATGAGAGAAACAGCAGGTCAAAGATTGCCAATGTGACTAGGCCTTGGCCAAGCTATGCTCCAGTGCCCCATGGTGCGAAGAAGATGTACAAAGATGGATAGGCCCAGCAGCTTTTGTCCCAAAGTGTACCGTGATAGTCATGACCCCAGAATCATTTCAGTTGACCCTGAGAACATGTCAGCTGTCCATAAACTGTAACATAAAGCAATGTGGTGAACATTTTCTTCTTCATCTGCCATTTACCAACTCAGAACCAAATTTGAGTTATGAGCAAAGGCGGAAGAAAAGAACCCATCAGGAAGGAGGAATATATTTGGGTATGTTGTGGAGCAGAGAGTGGCTCTAGATCAGGCATCCCCAAACTGCGGCCCTCCAGATGTTTTGGCCTACAACTCCCATGATCCCTAGCTAACAGGACTAGTGGGCAGGGAAGATGGGAATTGTAGTCCATCTGGAGGGCCGAAGTTTGGGGATGCCTGCTCTAGATTCTCCACTGAGCTTCCTCTGAGCTTAATCACTTTTCACAGAAGTAGTTTTTTCCTTGGGGCCTTCCTTCCTTCCTTCCTTCCTTCCTTCCTTCCTTCCTTCCTTCCTTCCTTCCTCTCTTTCTTTCTTTCTTTCTTTCTTTCTTTCTTTCTTTCTTTCTTTCTTTCTTTCTTTCTTTCTGCTGTTACTTCTCTCTTCTCTGGAACCCACATGGCAAAGAAGAGAACTTTTAGACATCATCCTTGCTGATTGTAATAATTTTACACGGGGCTAGATTTATTTATTTTTTTGCAGAGGCGGCATTTCCCACAGTCTTTCTTTGGAGCTCTGATTAATCAGGCTTACTACTTTTGGAATATTTTACTTCTCCATTATCAGGCGGACTCTTCCTAGTGATTTAAAAAACAACAACTTCTGATTAACTGTTACACTGAGCTAGAATTCCCTGGGCTTTGGCTTATGGACAGCTTTGAATATATTCGATTTTTATAGGTAGCTTTTCCTTTCTCCTTCTTTATTTCATTTATTGTGTGGAGGGGGAGGGCAAAGAGAACTAATATTGTTTTAATCTTTATTTTTTACTAGACACTGGACACTAGACTGATCTCTAACAGCTTGTATCTAAGACCACAGGAACAGGGCTGGCCCAGGATGCTTTGCTGCTTCAAGCAACACAGAAAATGACCCCTCTCCTGCCACTACCTCTCTCCTCCACACCCATAGGTGCCAAGTTCCGGATTGAAAAATCTGGGATCAGCAGCGCCACGGCACCGGAAGCCGCTTCTACGCATTTCCAGACATGCGTAGAAGTGACTTCCGGTGCTGCTGTGCCCATTTCCAAAATGTCCGCAGCGCCAGAAGTCGCTTCTACGCATGTCCGGAAGTGCGTAGAAGTGACTTCTAGTACCGGCGTGGCACCAGAAGAACATGGCCGTCAGCAGGAGCTCCGTAATCCAGGGGAATACGGGGTATTTTGCCATTCGGGACACCTGCGGGAAACGGTAAGAAAATACGGGGGTTTCCCGGGGAAAACAGGGTACTTGGCAGCTATGTCCACACCTACCCATCCCCTCTGTGCCCACCCAGGCCGGCATGAAGGTGGCAGTTGTGGTGATGACAGACGGCTGCAGAGAAATACAATAGTTGACATGGTTAACTATATGTATTTGGAAGGCTTTTTCTTTGGAAAGGTTTGATGTTCTCCCTTTTGATCTCAGATCAATAATAAAATCCCAGTGGACTACAGATGCTGAGGTAGAGTTTATCAATGCTGAGGTAGAGTTTATCTTGCATCTTGCATGTTCTTTTCTAATGCAGTTTTTTAAAAAAAAAAATCAGGGGGCTAAGAAAGACTTAATATATCCCGGGTTTCTCTTTTGAGTCTCTTATCATCGCTTTGCTTCAGGGTTCCAATAAATTTTTGAATACAGCTGTCCTTGCTAGACTGCTTATGACTGCCTGGCAATAGATATACCTATATTTTATTGATTTACAGTATTTATATACCGCCTTTCAGGCAAAGCTCACAGAGCAGTTGTCAGGAGATTTCTACAACAATAAGCATCACTATTTTTTTTAAAAAAAGAAATAAGGTAACAATAAAATGGATAAGACCAGTTATTTGTTTAGAAATAGCTGTTGCTGCTGCTTATCCCCTCCTCTCAGGGTAAAGAAGCTCATTCAGACTCCCCAGTGGTAGTATTTGTGGAGAGGGAGAGACCACGATATATAATTTCTAATATTGAGATTCTGTGTTCGTTCCTTAGCTGTATTAACATGTGTTTCTATCACTGTTATCAGTTGTAACTGTCAGTTGTTCTAAAAAATTTTAATGGTAAAAGCTTTCCATCACTGAAGTACTAATATTACTACTAATACAATGGCAGGTTACTACTACTGATGCTATTATTACACGTAGTACAAATATTCTTTCATGCATCATTACATAATGCTAATATTACATATTTCTAATATTACATGTCCATCTGAAATTGCACCAGATCAACACCTCAAATTTGATTGTTGGCTCCTGTGAATATAATGATGCTGAATTCTAAGAATGAGGGTTCCCCCCCCCTCTCTTCTAACCTTGCCACCCACACATCACATTTTTTCATTGCCTGGAATTAAATTTACCTGAACAGGTGGAATACTGAAAGAAGGAAGTGTTTCATGCTTTATTGAGAAGTGGGCAGGACAGTGATGGAAGGGGAGATGGATATTTATAAGGCACTTGAGACAGCCTGCAGAATGGGGTCTCCAACTCTTTTCCAAAGCGGTGTGTCGAGATCTGAATTGCCTCAGCAAGGTAAGAGTCTGTCGACTTCTCTTTGAAAGCTATTGCCTAAGTAACATTCTTCCATCACCACTGTGATGAAGAGGATAAAGTAGTTCCTTTGAATTGGGGGGGGGGACTTGCGTTCATATCCTCACTTAGCTTGGTGGTCTTAGGCCAGATATTCTCTTGTCAGCCTAGTTTACCTCACAGGGTTGCTGTGGGGGTAAAAGGATATTAGGATTTATGTCCCCTTAGCTCCTTGGAGAATGAATAGGATATAAGTGTAATAGATGGGTAGTTCCCAAACATTTTCCACACCACAAACGTTTTGGGGAAAGACCTAATGCTTTTTCTGTCTGCTGTAGCAATTGTAATGCCCTGTGCTGGGTGATTTTTTAAATTGTGGACAATACAACAGTAGAGGGAAAGTTTAGTTCCTCGACTGGTGGCTCCATTTTGGCTTCTTTGGGTACCTTCCAGCAGATATGGCTTTCTAAGCAAGAATACAGAGGAAAGCAATGTGTAGAAAGGAACTGCCCATAAAAATCTGTGATTAAAAACAACAACAAAAACTGCTTCTTGTAATATTAGATAGCTTTAGCATACTCGGGAATCCAAAGTTGTGTGTCTCTTTTGTAGGATATGTATAATTTTGTGGCTTCTGCAATTTCCATTGCTCCTTTTATTTCATATATACTGCATTTTATTGTATTACTCAGAATTTGAATGGTAATACAATGAAATACAATATAGGAAATCAAAGAAGCAATAAAAATAGAACTAAAATCAACATGAAGGCTTAATGCGATGGATGTGCCACATCACAGATCCACAGACATGGGGTGGAGCACTTGAATGAAGCTCATGGACCACAGTTTAGGAACCTCTGATGTAGAGGATGCTGTGTTTTCCTTGAATCCGGATGAGCTGGTGTGTGATGTAGAGCAAGGGGTTCACAAAGTGTGATCCGTGAGCTTCATTCAGGCGGTCTGCAGCATGTCTGCATTCAATATTCATTTTTTTTTCTTCTTCTTTGATCTCTTATATTATATTTGATTGCATTGCAGTTTGAATTCTGTAAAATGCAACATAAGAAATAAAGGAAGCAAAGACAATACAATTAAAAATCATACAGCATCGAGCACAGTACATTAAAATTGTTACAAGAGGCAGGGGAAAAAATCATGACATGGTCCGAAAAGACCACCAGCAGTTTGCAAGTGGCGCAAAATGTTTGGGAGAACTGATGGAGAGTGTGATGTAGAGCAGATGGAGCTAGCAGCTCTGCTTCCTTCATCTCCTTTTACTAGAGCCTGATGCTGCCAGTTGGGGGAATGAGGACACTGATGGAGCTAGTCTTTCAGTAAAGTCATTGGGGTTAGAATAAATCCCCATTCCCAATGCCCACAGTGTTACGCAGGGACGTATTTACCATTGGGCATAGTGGTACAGCGAGCCAGGGCGCCAAGCAGTGGAGGGCACCAGGCGGAGAGTCCGGGGATGTAAGCGAGGCAGAGCAGGGGCTTGGTGCCTGTGTGGCTCCAACGCCCATCGGAGGCGGAAAGGCTCTGAATGCTTTCCCGCAGCCCGGAGCTCTCTCCGCTGGCTCCGCAACACACCACCTCCTCGGCTGCGTGGTGTGTGCTTGCATCCCAAGCTCTGCATGTAATAAACGTGACTCTACCACCACTCCCCCCCTGTCCACTCTACCTTGAAAGGTCTCCATGCTCGAGGCTACACGCTGCAACTGCTGCCCCCAGCACCCCTCCCTTCTTCCCCTGCTCCTCCACCGCCTACACGGAGCCTGCCTCCTCCCGCTGCCCTCACCACTTCTGCACTCATTCACATGAACCACCTTTCCTTCCCCTGCCTGATCCCCTCCCAGTCACACACTCTCCCCCCCCCTCCTCCCCAAGCAAGGATGGCGAGACTGTGGCTGAGTAAGCACTGCTGCGGCGATGTGGACTGCCCAGCTCGCTTCGCCTGTCCCTGCCCGGATGAGACCCCCGCCTACCTCCCATGCCACTCCCATCGTGCCCAGCCCCACACCATGATCCCACCGCAGGAGCCAATGCCTGGCCGCACGCAGGCAGCACAGGGCATAGGAGCGAGGGCGGGAGCAGCCTTTCCTAAAAAGGTCAACAACTTTGGGGTTCCCCCCCCCTTAATAAAGGTCGACAACTCAGGGAAATGGGGGGGGGCACCGGAGGGATCTTTGCACCACGGCATCAGATATGCTTAAGACGGCCCTGGTGTTACCACTAGCAGCACAGACAACTATGCTGACATTCATTCTCATGATCAAGACACGAAAATGCAAAAGAAACTATGAGCTGTTCCTTCTTGATCAAAAAGGAGTTGAAACATAGGAGAAACCCTCACTAGAAGGATGTGCTAGGGCAGTAATCCCCCCCCCCAAGGTGGGGATAGCACAGAAAGTTATTCCATACATGCAACATCTTTTTGTCATGTGCAAAAGGGTGTTACTGGCAAACATGGGCAAAGATCTTTGACACTGTTTCAAAGCAAGTGACAGCTGTTGTTGCAGTTGCTAAAGTTTGATGTGGGTTAATGTTAAGACCTCCTGCCCACCTAGCAGTTCGAAAGCACATCAAAGTGCAAGTAGATAAATAGGGAACGCTCCGGTGGGAAGGTAAACAGCGTTTCCGTGCGCTGCTCTGGTTCGCCAGAAGCAGCTTTGTCATGCTGGCCACATGACCCGGAAGCTGTCTGCGGACAAACGCCGGCTCCCTCGGCCTATAGAGCGAGATGAGCGCCGCAACCCCAGAGTGGGACACGACTGGACCTGATGGTCAGGGGCCCCTTTACCTTTAATGTTAAGTTTCTGTCTCTCAGGAAATGTGCTGGTTCAGAAGCCTCCTTTTCTTGGCAACCGGTTGCTTTCTTGCACATGCTGTGGTGCATGCCAGAACCAATGAGGAAAACTGTCCCACGGTGAGGAGGTTGCGAGAAACTTGGAAAGAAATTGAAAAACTGGTAAGTAGCTTTGGCACTGTTATGTGTACACCAATCTTTGAGAAATTTGGGTTTGGTTTCCTTGGAACGAAGGTCACCAGAGATTGAGTTTTCAGTGATAGGAGAGAGAGAGAGAGAGAGAGAGAGAGAGAGAGAGAGAGAGAGAGAGAGAGAGAGAGAGAGAGAGAGAGAGAGAGAGAGAGAGAGAGAGGTATAGTGAAGGCTTTTTTCAGCTAGAACTTGGTGGAACTCAGTTCCGTCACCTCTCAGATGTGCGCCATTACCATTCTAAGAGAATGAGTGAGTTCTGGTACCTCTTTTTCTAGAAAAATAGCACTGGCATAGTGATTAGTGTGTTGGGGTAGGACCTGGGAGGTGGGGGGTTCGAATCCTTGCTCCACCGTGAAGCACACCGGGGGACCCTGGGCCAGTCATAGTCTCTTGGCCCAACCAACCTCAAAGCATTATTGTGAGGATAAAATGGGGAGGAGGAGAACCATGTATGTCACCTTGAGATCCTTGGAGGAAACAAAAAATAAGGCAGGAACCTTACAGAATTAACTCTCCTGCTCCCCTGTTTAGTATCTGCTCCACCATTAGATTTCCACAGGGGGTCACCAAAGGCATAGCGTTGGATTCTCCCATAGAAAAGCCGACCAGTTCTAGAACCAAAGGTGTTTGGTTTCTTTTCTTCTCTTTCACATCACCTTTAGTCAGAGTAGGAAGGGAAGCTAGATCTGCCTCCTTCCACTCACCTTCCAGAAGCTTCTTTAGCTTTTAGCTCCAGTGACAACAAATCACCTGCACTTGGCCTACTTTTTGGATAAGCAAGGACCCATTTCCCCCAACAAAATGGAATGTGCCAAGCTATCTACTTAACAAAAGAAACTGTTTTGACCCTCCCCCCCCCCAAATCCTCTTTTTCTACAGGGTCAGATCTTAGAGCTGTAAAATTTCAGAGCTCGAAGCACAACACTATCCCCTCACAGTACTATAATATTACAAAGAAGCCTTACACTTTCAATGACTTGCCATGACATGATTTGTTTTTGTTCTGTTTTTATGAACCATTGTATGTGTTGTAAATGGTGTTCCTTTTCACTTTGTAAACCTTCTTTTCCTGATCTAAGAATGGAGGAGGAGGCTCATCTCAGGAATGTGCATTTATGAACAAAAGCAGTTTGTGTGAACCAGCACAGATCGTGAAAATGGTGAGATGTTAAGCTTCGGTTATGCATTGTAACCCTTCTGTTGTTAGTTAAATGTCTTCAATGTAAGCCATGATATCAGCCTACTGGCTGAAAACGTGAGATAGAAACGCAGTAAGTAATAGTGTGTTTTTGATGGGTATTTGTTTATTTCAATTTATACACTACTTCATTACAAGAATCTCTAAGAATCTCAAAACAATAAAAATAATATATAATCCCCACCCTCATACTTTTAAACTAGTTTCACAAAGTAGTAGTCCATCTCAGTGGATTTTGTAGGAACAGAAAACACCCCAACCTTTTATAAAAAAGTACAGTTCTCTAAATTTCGGGGTTGTAGCCAGCACAATAGGTAAAGGTAAAGGGACCCCTGACCCATTAGGTCCAGTCGTGACTGACTGTGGGGTTGCGGTGCTCATCTCGCGTTATTGGCAGAGGGAGCCGGCATACAGCTTCCAGGTCATGTGGCCAGCATGACAAAGCCGCTTCTGGCGAACCAGAGCAGCACAGGGAAATGCCGTTTACCTTCCCGCCGGAGCGGTACCTATTTATCTACTTGCACTTGACGTGCTTTTAAACTGCTAGGTTGGCAGGAGCAGGGACCAAGCAACGGGAGCTCACCCCACTGCGGGGATTTGAACCTCCAACCTTCTGATCGGCAAGCCCTAGGCTCTGTGGTTTAACCCACAGCGCCACCCGCGTCCCATAGCCAGCACGATACTCCCCAAATATTATGTGCTAAAGCTCCCAGGATCCTTGGTGATGCTAGTGGCAGCGGCTGTGAGCTGCAATTCAGCATCTGAAATGCACCATGTGGGCTACCCCCTCTAAATCATTCTTTTAAAATTCATTTTGCAGGGTATCTCTGATAAAGAAGCTATTGTTCTTCAAATACTCAATGAAACAGCTAAGCTCTTTGAAAGGAAGGACGTCCCCTTCTCCAATGTGAGAGGCATTCTGGAGTATATCTATTACGTACGTGATCAGCTAAAACCTTGTGTAAGTACTAAGAATTATTTTCCTAAGGAGTTATTACCGCAACATGAAGCAGAATGAAACTGCTTGGTGTGCAGAAGAAACAGAAGGCAACACAGAACAAAATTTGGATTTGTACATGCCTGTCTCTCTATTAATGTAGGTGTGTGTCCACATGGCATATTCCCCAATGTTGTCCCAGACCTTTCTCCTCTTTGAAAGTGATTCCCCAGGTCCTGACCCTTTTGAATTTTCTAAGTATAGAGGGGGGGGGACATATTTAAAGGAGAAAAGGTCTGAGACAACACTAAGTAGCCCCTGAATTTATGGGGAGACAGACAGATGCAAATCCACATTTTGCTCCAGTGTTGACAAGCCCAGAATGTGCATATTCCACATGCTGTAACTGCTACAGCATGGGTCGGCAAACTAAGGCCCGTGGGCTGGATCAGGCCCAATTGCCTTCTGGATCTGGCCCGCGGAGGGTCCAGGAATCGCCGTGTGGATCGCTAGAATCCACGCGTTCTTTCCCTCTCCCTCCCACGGCGGTGGCAGCGTCTCCTCCCTTCCTCCTCCTGGCTTCTTCCCACTCTGCCTAGAAGAGGAAGGGGGCTGGGCTTTGTTGGTGCCAGCACAGGTAAGCAGCCACCAGGGCTCGTGGTGCTCTTGCATCATTCCCCCCCTTTTTTCCAAAATATAGTCCAGCCCCCCCCCCCCTTCAAGGCCTGAGGGACAGTGGACCGGCCCCCTGCTGAAAAAGTTCGCTGACCCCTGTGCTACAGGGAAATCATTTGTCTTCAATTTACTCTATAGCAGAGAGCTGAATAGAAAGTGAGACCCCAACAGCCAGACTCCAAACACCACCTCTCTCTTTCTTTTTTCTTCAGAGGTGGGAAACAACCTGTTCTTGCCAACTATGCTAGTAAAGGGTCTGTGTTCAATTTCTCTTCCCACTTAATTTACAGCTGCAATCCAAAACCAGCCTTCCTCTGATGGACAGCCCAATAGAAGATTGTTTCAGAAAGCTGCAGCGATTTTTGAACGATGTAAGTAGACCGAGCATCTCTTCAACGAAGCTTTTCATTCTAGGGATGCTTCTAACTCATTCCGCGTTTCCAGCTGATCCCGTGGGCCAATTGCATGAATCAAGAATGAGGTACTTACAGGTCTTCTAGATGTGGTTGGATTTTAGCTGCCGTCATTCCTGGCCGTTGGCCAAGCTGGCAGGGGCTGATCAGAGCTGGCATTCAACCACATCTGGAGGGCCACAGGATCCCTGCCCCTGCCATAATTGGTTTCTCAAGGTCAGTGGTTCCCAAACCTTGTTTCCCACGGACCACTCGGAAATTGCTGAGGGTCTCCACAAACCACTGAGCGATTTTTCTGCTTGTTGCAGAACTTGTAAATGTGCTGAGTTAGGTGCAATGTGATTTTTAATTGCATTTTTATTGATTATTTTATTTCTTATATACTGTGTTTTATCGCACCACAATTTAAATTCCATAGAGGTCAAATGGTAATACTGTAAAATTTGAAAGAGGAAATAAAAGCAGCAATAAAAATACAATGAAAGACTCAATATCAATAATGCAATGGATGTGGTGTCTCCACAATTTTCAACCACAAACGCACACAGACACGTCACAGACCACCAGAATGAAACTCATGGACCGCAGACTGGGAAGCTTTCGTTGATGTTTTGCTGCCACCTCCCACCATCCTGCTTCATCACCAGGGTTTCCCAGATGACAGATCATTGTTTTCATATGGGGAGGGGGGCAGGGATAAAGTATGCCTGTACTTATGTTGAGTCGTGGGAAAGATGGATGAAGACACAGCTCTTAAAACAACCAGCACTTTCTTTCAGCTCTGAGTCCTGGACTGCACAATAGCTTAGCCAGTTGGCTTATATAGTACTCAGTAACTTGCAACAGTAACAAACTTCCCCTAGTTACCCAATCCGTGAACAGGAGTCTGAATCCTTCATTTGCATGTTGTGGACCTGAGTGAGAACTGCAGCCACTGTGGGCAGGGTAAGAACTGCAGCCACGGTGGCCAGAATGAGTACTGCAGTCAAACTAAATACATAATACATAACACCTTATATCTGCATATGAGGTCCTTTAAAAAGAACAGGATTATTATTATTATTATTATTATTATTTATTATTATTATTATTAGATTTTATTACTCATCCTCTGCCTTAAGGGTGTGTTATATCAATTTCAAATACAATATTTAAAGTGGTTTTAAAGAAACTACAGTCACAAGGATAGAGTGGCTCCTAAATATATAAGCCTACCTGATTTCAGTAGCGCACCTGAAATTCCCAAACAAAAATTAGGAGGGAAATTGCTCTACTGATCAGATCCCAGCCTCACAAAGCCGTGCAGGGCTGGTTTGGGGACAGTGGCGTGAGCAGTGCATCCCCCCCAAAAATGCGTTCGCCCGGGGGGGGGGCATGCTACACCCCTGCTCTCAGCCTAGCCTACCTCAATTGGGGATTCAGTTGGGAGGAGAACTATGTATTGAGCTCATTGGGGTATGAGTACCAAAAATAAATAGCAAATGAACCCAAGAAATCCTTTACCATTCTTCCATGTTTTTAGACTGTTAGCGGTCCTGGGAAAGTAGGATATCAACGTTTTAAATAAATAAATACCGTCTTTTTTCCATGTACAGTATAAGACTATACTTTTTCCTGAATGTTGGAAGTTTAAAGTAGGGGGCGTCTTAAACACAGAGGCGTGTTATACATGGAAAAATAATGTAATACTTGCAACAACATATTCCACCAGGTAACTAAAATGGGCCCGTGACTATATGGGAGTAAACAAACCACCTGCCAGAGAGCAGCACAGTATATAAAGGGCTGTAAAGCGGGTAATAAATATAGAAATAGATTAATGAGGATTCCTTTTGTGTGTGTTCTCCTCGCTTGAAACAGGGGAGCAGTGACTGCACTTGGCAAGTGGCTCGCGAAGATGTCATGGTGGTTTTCCAGCAACTTGAACTTGACATTTCTGCTTCATGGCATCGGCTGCATAGAGCTGAGGTGAAGAATCTTCTGCTTCCATGAGTCGGCCGATGCCGCCACATAGGGTTGTAGCATTGAATATACAGTATCTGTGCAATAATATTTGTTTCCAAAACTAAAATGTAATAAATATATTTTGAATAGAACATCAGGTGCCACTCATTTGCTCCATTTCAGGGCTGGGGAAATGTTTTAATCTCAATTATGGGCAATTTACCAAGGGCCACACGGCAATGGTGGGTGGGGCCAGCGGGGAAAGTGGGCAGGACAACAAATGTCCAGTTTCCCTTTCTACAGTATGCTAGTTTCTACACAAACTCTGATTGGCCAGAAGATATACTGGCAAGCTCCTTGACTATTTCTTACTTGTGTGCATGTTACTATTAATTGCATTTGTTTGCAAACCACTTTCCCCAGCGGCGTAATTAGCAAAAAAAAAAAAAGGAAAGCAACTTGTTGTTGCTGCTGCTGAATTTAATTGCAAAATACTTTTTTTTTCTTTCATCATAATTGTTAAGTTTATGTACAAGATATAAAAACTCAAGTTAAAACAACGCGCACATACACAACCAGAAATCCAAATGAAAGAAATTGTAATGTTATAACAGGGGGGACGGGGACGGGGACGATTGCTCCCTATCCCTTATGGGGTATCCCAGAGCCCTTTTAGAGTCCTTAAGTGGGTTCCCTTTCTAGGGTTGCCAGGTCTGCTTCCAAAGAATAGCGGACAAGCGGGGGGGGGGGTTAAAATTAAATTAAATTATATATTTTCTTATTTGCTGCTGCTCCTGCGCATCACGAACCGGAAGAGGTGTCTTTTTCTTTCACGACTCTCCCTTTTGTTCTCCCCGCGAGTCAGGGACAGGCAGGGCAGAACTCCGGCAAGAGGCGCCTCCCCCACACCCATTTTTTAAAAGTCTTGTGAAACAATTGAGTATGATTCATAATTTTTTCGGAGAATCGAAATCAATGGATATTCGATCTTTGTCTCATTCTTACTTGTGAAAAAAAAAGACAAAACGCGATTCTCCTATCCTTATTCTCCTAGATTGTACAGCTTTAGATTACGTGCCATTTCATCATAAAGCTTTTGAATAAAAAAAAGTCCAAGATTTTGTGAAAAAAAATATTGAACATAATGTGAAAAAAGTGGACTGTCCGCTCAAATAGTATACACTTGGCAACCTTATCCCTATTGGTAGGAGAAAAATAACAGAGGCCAACCAGAGTACTGGTATATTGAGAAGCAAAGTGGCGAGTAAGCCTGATCTTTATTGAAGGAAAATAAGCCGTTGTAACATGGTCTCCACTCACCAAACGCAGGAGTAATTTAGTATCAGCAACAATATGAAAACAAAGCAAACTAAGTAAGCCCAGGGAAAGCTCATTTGAAACAGCCAAATTGTAATTCAGTGGGGAGGGGAGCATAAAATGATGGAAATAAGTTGTACATATAATGCGGAGTACTTAACTTGAAGCGTACTTAAGCTGAAGCGAACCTTCCCGAACTGGAAAGTGGATTAATCCGTTCCAGACGGGTCCGCGGAGTACTTAAACTGAAAGTACTCAAACCGAAGCGTACTTAAACCGAGGTATGACTGTACTGGACTGCAGGTTACAAAAAGCTCATCTTTCCTGCACCACCATGTGGTTTCAAGCAGGAGGGAAATCTGGAAAAGAAACCAGTGTCACTGTTTCAGAGCCAGGCTATATATGAAACTCGCCACATGAGAGCAGTCTGGAGTTATTTATTGAGAATGACTTCCCTGCTGAAAGAGAAAGTGAGAGAGGAGACCACAGTAAAATATTATACTCTCTCTCTCTCTCTCTCTCTCTCTCTCTCTCTCTCTCTCTCTCTCTCTCAGCAGAAAAAGCAAGACCCAACACAGCAATTTGAAGCTATAAAGGTAAAGGTAAAGGGACCCCTGACCATTAGGTCCAGTCGTGACTGACTCTGGGGCTGCGGTGCTCATCTCTCATTATTGGCCGAGGGAGCCGGCGTACAGCTTCCAGGTCATGTGGCCACATGACAAAGCCGCTTCTGGCGAACCAGAGCAGCACACGGAAACGGCGTTTACCTTCCCGCCAGAGCGGTACCTATTTATCTACTTTGACGTGCTTTCGAACTGCTAGGTTGGCAGGAGCAGGGACCATGCAACAGGAGCTCACCCCGTCGCGGGGATTCGAACCGCCGACCTTCGAACCGCCGACCTTCTGCCTGACAAGCCCTAGGCTCTGTGGTTTAACCCACAGCGCCACCTGCGTCCCCCCCTTATTTGAAGCTATAAACAACTATAAACCAAGAAAAGTGTAAATACTATTAAAAGTGGGCTCATATATTAAACCGTTAAAAACAATTCCATATGCAAAATTTTAAAACAATTCCACATACAAAAGCAGCTAAAAAATAAGATCCAAATACTATTACGCACCTAATCTCCAAGTGGTGCGAGGTGCCAGGAGCTGTACTTGCTAGTTATATCAAGGTTTCCCAAACTTGGGCCTCTAGCTGTTTTTGGACTAAAACAACCCATCATCCCTAGCTAGCAGGATCAATGGTCAGGGATGATGGGAACTGGAGTCCAAAAACAGCTGGAGACCCACTAAGCTGTGACAACATTCACATGAACTGCTAACCATTTCTTACATTATCTTTTCAGCAGTTTTGTGACCTCAGTGGTATTCAAAGTGATGGTGCTGACCTTTAAAGCCCTAAACAGCCTCGGTCCAGTATACCAGAAGGAGCATCTCCACCCCCATCATTCTTATGGGAGGGGAGGGTGTGACCTTCGCCTGCCTCTCCTCTTTAAGCATCTTTCGTTAAAGGGATCTGGGTGTGTGGATCTTGTCCGAAGCCCAAGTAAGGACTAGGGCCATGTCACCACCCCATTGGGGACCCAGGGGGAGCTCTCAGTTTATATACATCAACAGGGCTCTCCCTACTGGTGGTTGACCCTTACTAGACTACCTCCATGGCAGGCAGGAGTCAGATATAGTCAGTTCAATTCCAGTGCCTAAGCCAATACCACTCACATTCTGTAACCAATAAAGTTATGGCCTTAATTATCCCATTAACCTGAAATACTGGTGTCTGTGTGTTTTATTATTCAGCAAATGGGGGAGCAAATGCCTTGACATGCAAAGTGCTTTTGGGACAGCAGAAAAACCCTTGAAAAGTATTGACATTGTATACTTAGGAGTCTTCTGGGAGAACTACATGATTCAAAAAAGAAGATAAAGTAGCTTGAGCTCAAGCGTAACCATATCTTCCTGCTCAGGAGTCTGACAAAGGAAACTGGAAGAGGCAGGGCTTCCTGCTTTCTAAGCTGTTGACATTCTGACACCCTTATCTGAATGGAATAGGAATAGGGATAGTAGATTTCTTTAAACAATTTACTTGTTGGCCTTTAACCAATTAATCACTTACATGCAGACAAGTTTGTATGCAGTACGTATCATGTAACCTAAATAGCTGTCTTTTCTAAAAAAAACCCTGACAGAAGGGGGCAGTTTCTGTTACAAGTGAGATAACATTCAAATTTAACCAAAAATACACTAATCTTTTTGAAGAACAGGGCATCTTTATACCGGTATAGATCATTTGTAGTTATGAGGTATTTTAGTGTTTTGATTTCTTGTTGAGACTAATAACCACCTTATTCTTATTTCTTATTTCTGAGTCTATTATATTCCTTTAGGCAAAAGGGCCTGTAAAATAAAACAAAGTCAAGATCCATCGTTGTGAAAGAGGGACATTTAAATGACATAAGAGAACAGGCAGCTTTATCTACCTGAAGTTGTTATAAGGAAGGAAAGCAACGGCACTTTTGCCAGGAAAGGAAAATTACATTCCACTCTCTCTAAAACCGGAAAGATGTTTTGGCACAGAGCAGCTGGAAAGAACAAGCGCTTCTGGCTGATTTCCCAGGATGCAACTGGCTCATGGGGAAAAATAGGTCCTGGGAGAATTCCTGTGCCCTTAATTGTACAAGGTACCACCCAGCAAGGTTTGTGAGGAGCTACCTTCTAGAGATGTACCCTTTAAAAGGAAAGATTGTGGTCACTTAATGGAGAACAGGTTAGTTGTCCTCAACACAATACAACAAAACTTTTGCGGTCATATAATTAGGTGATCAATTCATGCTAACAGGTGAAGTAGGGAGTCGAGTATGCCTTCCTGATTGTGAATATAGAACAAAAAAGGTGTTTGCTTTTTCTTTTTCTTTTTTTTTAATATATTTTTTATTAATCGTTTTGTCAACAAACATACAAAATACTAAATACAAAGATACAAATACAAAAAACATCAAGATACAAAATACAAAAATACAAAAATCAAACAACATATAACAGAAAAATATATCATTTCACATCCATTTTGATATTCATTGTCTTCAGGCTTCCCCAATTCCCTACTATCTGATTTTCATTTTTATAAACTTCTATAGCAGTTTCTAACTCATCTTCCTTACCCATCATATAATCCCTTTAACACTTCAAAGTTAATTCATCTTCATATCATCTACCCTAATTTCTAACTTTCAATCTTCTATTATCTCCCTAATGCCTTAACCTCTTTATTTTCCTGGATATTCTAACTCTAATTATCAAATACATTCCCTATATACATTTTAAATTTCTTCCAATCTTTTAAAACTTTGTCATATGTCTGGTCCCGGAGTCTTCCTGTCAGTTCTGCCAATTCCATATAGTCCATCATTTTCATTTGCCATTCCTGCATCGAAGGCAATTCCTCTTTTTTCCAATATTTTGCTATTAAAATCCTAGCAGCTGTGGTGGCATACATAAACAAATTAACATCGTCCTTGGGAATTTCTTCCCCAATTATTCCAAGCAAAAAGGCTTCCGGTTTTTTCAAAAATGTGTTTTTAAACATCTTTTTCAATTCATTATAAATCATTTCCCAGAAGCCTTTTATCTTAGGGCATGTCCACCACATATGGTAGAATGAGCCAACATCCTGCTTACATTTCCAACATTTGTTGTCGCTTTTGTGGTACATTTTAGCTAACTTGACCGGCGTCAGATACCATCTATACATCATTTTCATCAAATTTTCCTTCAACACCGTACAAGCCGTAAATTTCATACCCTTCTTCCACAATTTTTCCCACTCCGACATCATCACATTATAACCCAGATCCTTGGCCCATTCAATCATAACTGATTTTGTTTGCTCATCTTTCAAATGCCATTCTAACAACAAATTGTACATTCTGGACAAATTCTTGTGGTCTGTCTCTAATAATTCCGTTTCTAATTTCGATTTTTCTGGTTGAAATCCTATTTTTTTATCTAACTTGAATGCTTCATTTATCTGCACATACTGAAACCAGTCGCTCAACCTATCTTTCAATTGTTCATATGGTCTTAACTTGAAGTGGTTTTCCACCTCCATCAAAATATCTTTGTATTTCAGCCTATTCTCATCCATATTTGTCCTTTTAGGTTTCTTTGCCTCAAGTGGTGAGATCCACCTAGGAGTTTTTCTTTCCAACAAATCTTTATATCTCATCCAAACATTAAACAATGATTTCCTAATTATATGACTGTTTGCTTTTTCTAGCCAAAAATACTGGACCTGATGTCTGTGGTGTAAGATTCGGTGAAGCTGGAAGACTATGAGGAATGCTATCCCTTATTAAAGAAACATTTCAGAAATCTGCTGAGCCATACATTTCTGTTTCACTCTGCATTTCTAGATATGTAAGTGATTTGAAATATTATCCTTGTCTGTGTCACAGAGGCAATCATTTTTATTTTATTTTTTGCATGCTTTAAAAAAACAATTCTTAAAACTCACCCCATTCATGAAGGCTGCTGTTTGGAACTGTTATAAGAATTATTATTTTAAAAAATGTAACACAGCACATTAAGTGGCCTGGCTTGCTCAGCAGCACAGAAGGCAAGCTTAAAATAGCACAAGATCTTAAGATGCACTTGAATGAACACATCCCCCAAAGGAGACAATTTTTGAAGTTTTATTAGTAAGTGATGTGGAATACTAAAACGACCAACGCTGGTGTGGTGATGTGGCTTAGTGAAAGGGATTTCAGGCAGTGTTTATAATTTGCATTACATTGTAAAAGTAGGTGTGGAGACGAAAAAAATAGTAGGGTAGGTGGGTAATAAGGACCAAAAATGTCCCCATTAAAAAGACCAAAAAGGATAATCAGGGGTAAAACTGGGTGATTTTTGAGGTTGGTCTTGAAATTTACTGGTAGATTTCAGATTTCTTTGAAGTTTCCTATTGTGTTCTTTATCATCTAAGAGAGCCTTTCTCAGCCTTAAGCCACCCAAATGTTTTGAAACTACAATTCCCATAAGCCCCATCCAACACGGCCAATAGTGAGCCTTGATGGGAGTTGTAGTCCAAAGCATATGGGGGGCACCAGTTGGGGGGGGGATGGCTGAGTTAAGCATGAATGGTATATTATGTCCCGCCTCAGATGAGATTAGAGTCTGCAGCAGGGGTACCCAAACTAAGGCCCATGGGCCGGATGCGGACCAATCACCTTCTAAATCCGGCCCACAAACGGTCCAGGAATCAGCATGCTTTTACATGAGTAGAATGTGTCCTTTTATTTAAAATGCATCTCTGGGTTATTTGTGGGGCATAGGAATTCGTTCATATTTTTCCCCAAAATATAGTCCGGCCCCCCACAAGGTCTGAGGGACAGTGGACTGGCCCCCTGCTGAAAAAGTTTGCTGACCCCTGGTCTGCAGGGAACAAGGGTCATTTGGTACTGGCTAGCCTTATCAGATGTCAGGCAACAATAACAGTGAGAGCATCTCTGCAAGACAGATGATACTTCCGCAAACAAAAGCAGTCTAAGATCAAATAGCTTAATTACAATGGAGACCTGCTGAGTGTCCCTTAGATGCAAGCAAGCCAGTAGGAATTTAAAGAGACTTTGAGCTGTGGACTCAAAGATTGCTGGGCTTTCCATATGCATGTCAGGAAGATCTTTTGGAAGAATGAGGGTGGGGGACATTTAGTGAGGTGGTTCCTCAGTTGAGTCTGAGCCCTGGGTAGAGTCTGGTGTCACATCCCTTTCCACTGGCTTAGATTCTGCGCAGTAAACATTAAGGCAAACTCCTGCCGACCTCAGTCAGATGTCTTTGCTTTGCTCACTGACCAAGCATCCAGGAATTGAGACGTGCAGACACTCAATGTTCACTGCATTTCCAACATTTCACAATATGATAAAACATATTGGTACCCCCTGTTGTAAATATTAAGGTTATATATAATAATTGTTCATAAACATGTACATGAATGTACAGGCACATGTCTGAAACAGCACAGGAAGACAGGCCTGACTGACACCATTTTGACTCTCTCTGACCAGAATCACACACACATTTCCACATGACTATCAACTTGGGAGCCATAATCCTGTAAGCCGGAGGCTCTGCCAACTGGACATTTTCCCATCAATAGGGCCAGACTGCTAGCCATCTCATTCGCAATGGAAGACTCCTCCGAACAAAAGATAGTGATCAACTTTTAAAGGTAAAGGTAAAGGGGCCCCTGACCATCAGGTCCAGTCGTGTCCGACTCTGGGGTTGTGGCGCTCATCTCACTCTATAGGCCGAGGGAGCCAGCGTTTGTCCGCAGACAGCTTCCGGGTCATGTGGCCAGCATGACAAAGCTGCTTCTGGCGAACCAGAGCAGCACATGGAAACGCCGTTTACCTTCCCGCCAGAGCGGTCCCTATTTATCTACTGGCACTTTTATGTGCTTTCGAATTGCTAGGTGGGCAGGAGCTGGGACCGAGCAACAGGAGCTCACCCTGCCGCAGGGATTCAAACCGCCGACCTTCTGATCAGCAAGCCCTAGACTCTGTGGTTTAACCCATAGCGCCACCTGGGTCCCTATGATCAACTTTTAGGAAACAGTTAATTTCTCTTTGTGTTTAGGAATTCACACCTGGGAGGGGTGAAAGGACTAGGAGAGGTGTCAAAGGTGCTCAGATTTCTACCTTGAACCCTCCCTTTTTGTGAGGTATTGATTACGTATCTGTGATGTAGGAATGATGTATTTTGGGGTTGTTTCTTGGTGATGGGAAAACTGATAAAAGTAGAGCTTCTCTTTTGTTCTGGGTTCCTTCCTTGCTCTCCTGTGTGAGGGGAAGGACCCTGTTGCAACAGCAAAAATAAAGGCTTTGCGTCTCAAAATTCTCTGGTTGGCCTCTGTTACATTCTTCGACCGATGGAGAACCCAATAAGGGAATAAGAGCAGATTTTTGCTTATATCACCCCTATGAGTTTTCAGTGATGAAAATATACTCTGAAAAGTGCACGGTGAGATGCAGCACAGCACATAATGTGGATTTCACAGGCAGGATGCCCAGCCGCAAGGAAAGCTCTTTATGCGCTTGTCTGTGCTCTCTAGATGCCTCAGTCGACAAGATGTCTCTCTCCTCAAGCTGAGTCATTGCAGATCCTTCCTTGAACTGCCATGAATGACTCAGTATATGATGGGGCGGGGGAATATCTGAAGAGGTCTTCAGAAGCCTTGCCAAGGATGCTTTGAAAAGCAGTAAACAAAGTAGCAAGACAGTGTATTGATTTGATGAATCATGACCACTGTTTCTCTTCTGGAGAACTGACCATTACTAAATGATAGGTGTGATCAGAATGGAGCATTCTGGCAAATATATTGAAAGCTGGGAATTTCAGACTTCACCTTTTAACAAGTCTGAAATGGGGCATTTCACATTGTTCACATTTTATTACAGAGCAACAAAAGTCTTATGGAGAGGCTAATGCTACCCAGTCTTGGCTATTTATGTATTTCATACATCCATGAATGTTCCACTTAAACTCAGAATCTGGATACTGAGAATGTCAGCTTTCATTTAGACAAAAAAATGAGATTCAAGCCCTTGTGTTATGGAGATAAGCTTGTAAACATATTGGTTTGCCGGTGCACGATAAAATCTCAGAAACCAGGGAAGAGCTTGGCAGGACTTGCATTGAAAGGGGGATGAGTCTAGCGATAAAATGTTGTGCTCTCCAGATGTTGTAAGGTAATGACTCCCATCAGTTCCAAGCAGTGTTGCCAATGGCTAGTGCTGATGTGAATTGTGGTCTGCAACACCTGCAGAGCATCATGTCAGCTGGATTTTGAATTCGGTGCTTTGGCACAGCCATAGCACCTTGCTGTTTGTCATGCCTAGGCAAATAACAATACATTGTGGAGAACAAGTGTACATAATACACATTTGCTTAACAACTCAGTCAAGTAGTGTAGCCTTGCATTTCTTGCTCAGCATTCTGGCTATCGTTGTTGTTGTGAATAATAATAATAATAATAATAATAATGGTAATAAATGTATTTCTAAATAGCTCTTCATCTCATGATCTCATGCATTGCATTCAACAATGCAGGAATATGCAGCTATCCCTTACCTGCAACCTTGGCGTTGTCCACACATTTTCAAAAGTCCTTGCATTCATAAGGACTAGAAGATTGCTTTTTTAAAAAAGAAAAAGAAAGTGGATGTGGTCATGCCACCTTTTGTGCTCATGAAAATGATGGCATATTCACAATCCTCTGTATGAGTAACAGCAGCCAAAGTAATACTTCCTTGGGAATGATGTGGATAGATGACTCCACACATACACACCCCCCCCACACACTAGTTAGTTGATAGGTTCTTGGCCTCTGTAGTGACATTTGTATGCACAATTGAATTGCAATTGTGATCGTAATTGGATATAATAGATTTTCCCCTGACAGGTGTCATAATAAAAGTAACCTTCTCATTTGCTGTTGTTTCTGGTCAGTGCAAGACAGCATGATTTATTATAAAATGAACCTTTCCATTAGCCTTACATAGGATCAATACAAGAGACTACTATCCATTCAGGTTTTCGTTGCCAGTTGGAACCATTGTAATAATTCCTTCCTAAACCATGGAAGCAGCATCTTCATTCTAAAAAGTTCCAAATCCTTTGCTTTGGAAGATCTCCAGTAAAGTAAACCAAAGGGTTGCCTGTTTCTTTTGAAAAGGTGATGAAAGGCATAAGCATCTTGGTTGTTTTCCTTCACGGTTATCAGGCTGTTACTTGGTCTTTTTCTTCACTGAGTGTTTTTTACCACTAAAAGGATCTGGGAAAAATCATTTTGAAACAATGCAGGTTGGCTTTTTAAGAGCCAGCTTAAAAGGAATATCTGCTGATAGCACCTTTAGCTGATTCTACAAGTTAATGGTTTAATGCCTTGATTTTTTCACTGGTGCTCAATAAGCATTATGAAAGCTCTAACACTAAACAGAGAACTCTTTTGTTTTTACATGGCTTCTGACCTTGAGGAGATACAGCGAGCTGATAACACTTAGACTGAAGAAACAGTAAGTCTTAGAGGTTGTCGTTGTATGTAGCTATTAAAAGACACAGAAGCCACAACTACGTCTCAGATCCAGACTCAGGGCAATATTGGTCTAAGTGCTTTTCCTTATGATTATATATAATTGAACATGGAAACCTCGACTGGTGCCACTGTTTATGATTCTAAGATCATCCTTCTCAGTCATTGATCTTCAGAAGACGTGCTTCAATGTGTCCCTATGTGTCCCTATAATAAATTTGCCAAACCGTTTAGACTAGAGAGCCCTTTGCCTGGTGAAAATGCGTCCTTGGACTCTTTGCATGGAGGACTGAGAGGGCTGTGTGAAGACACTAGACCAGGGGTCAGCAAACGTTTTCAGCAGGGGGTCGGTCCACTGTCCCTCAGACCTTGTGGGGGGCCGGACTATATTTTGGAAAAAAAATACATGAATGAATTCCTATGCCCCACAAATATCCCAGAGATGCATTTTAAATAAAAGGACACATTCTACTCATGTAAAAAACACCAGGCAGGCCCCACAAATAACCCAGAGATGCATTTTAAATAGAAGGACACATTCTACTCTTGTAAAAACATGCTATTTCCGGACCATCCGTGGGCCGGATTTAGAAGGCGATTGGGCCACATCCTAAGTTGGGCCTTAGTTTGGGGACCCCTGCACTAGACTGCTGTGCAGAGATGAAATTTACATTTGTTGCCCTGATCACCGCTGGCAAATGACCTTGATGCTCAGGCCTCAACAGCAACCCGTGAACCTAACAGGATCTTATTATAAATAGTTAGGAGAGAAGAAACCACAACAAAGGGCGAGGAATCTTTTTCAGCCTGAGGGCTGTGTGGAAAATATACATGTTGGGATCACAAGGAGAGAGTTGGCATTTCAATGGGTTTAATTTTTGTGAGCCGCCTTGAGTCCTGGTTCTGGGGAAAACATGGGATGGTGATGATTTCATCTCTCTGAGGCCTTATGCAGCTAAACCCCGAACTAATAAAGAGCTAATAATAGACACTTGCATCCTACATAAGTTGTGTAGAAATGTGTGGTCCTCTGAGGAAGGGATGTGGCGTTTTGCTAAGACCACAGCGTGAGAAAGTACACTCATAATGGTGGTGTGCTCCCCTCAGAGACCACCAAGATAAGAGCTGCCCAAACATCACTGATGCATGATGACAGCATAGAAGTAGTGAGCCACCCCTTCGCCACTGGCCAGGCTTCTGCAGTGTGGTGTAGTGTAAGAGCGGTAGACTTGTAATCTGGGGAACCGGGTTCGCGTCTCCGCTTCTCCACATGCAGCTGCTGGGTGACCTTGGGCTAGTCACACTTCTTTGAAGTCTCTCAGCCCCAGTCACCTCACAGAGTGTTTGTTGTGGGGGAGGAAGGGAAAGGAGAATGTTAGCCGCTTTGAGACTCCTTTGGGTAGTGATAAAGCTGGATATCAAACCCAAGCTCTTCTTCTTCTTCTTCTGCAGTCCCCAGTCGGGAGAGTGGGAAAGCTTGGTGATATCATCATAGGATATTTAAGAACAATATCAATAAAGCCCAGTCCTTGCTTAATTGAAAATCCTATGGCCAGCTGCACTGAAGGAATAGGAGGACATGCTGCTGTTCTGGAGGAGCTTTGCCAGAAAGTCATAGGGCTGTGAGATCTCCTCTTTTATGCTTCTTGTTTAGCAAATAAACCCTGTTAAAGTCTCAGTTTGGTGTTTCCTTTCTTGTTTGCCCTGGTGTGAAAGTCTCTCACACAGAGTGCAAATGGTCAAAGGCAGCAGCCTGCTCCTCTTCAGCAATGGATCAATTTTTTAGGTCCCATTGGAATTTTTCCACATTTGAGATAAATGATCTCTGTACGGACACTATGTCCCCTGTGAAAAGGAAGGATAGGCAACATCAGGGCCTGCTCAGGTTCGACTGTTCCCTTCTAGAACACATCGCCCAACTTTATATCTTATATCCTTTGTTTTGGTATTTCAAAATGCTATACCTCCCTGGTTTAAGGGACGCAGGTAGTGCTGTGGGTTAAACCACAGAGTCTAGGGCTTGCTGATCAGAAGGTCGATGGTTTGAATCCCTGCGATGGGATGAGCTCCCGTTGCTCGGTCCCAGCTCCTGCCAACCTAGCAGTTCGAAAGCATGTCAAAGTTCAAGTAGATAAATAGGTACCGCTACAGCGGGAAGGTAAATAGCGTTTCCGTGCGCTGCTCTGGTTTGCCAGAAGTGGCTTTGTCATGCTGGCCACATGACCTGGAAGCTGTACGCCGGCTCCCTCGGCCAATAACGCGAGATGAGCGCCGCAACCCCAGAGTCGGTCACAACTGGACCTAATGGTCAGGGGTCCCTTTACCTTTACCTCCTTGGGTGCCTTGGCAGAAAGACGACTGGCAAGTACAATAACTACTGAAGTAAAATGTCTTTGGGTAAAAAAATATGCTGTTAGAACTTGCTACGTAAGGGGCCATATCTCGTGGCCTTCCATGGGCTAGAAAATTCCCTCTATTTTCCTGTCCCAGGAAGGGAAAGCAAAAAGGGGGGGGCACCAATTGTGGAAGGTGGATTGAAGTTTGTTTGGTGGGTTGTACAAGTTATGCAGACCCTGTATATCTTCACATATCCAAAACAATCTCAGAGGAAAAATCAGCCAGGCAGAAGCTTAGGAGCAATGGGTTTTAATAATTTATATTAAATTATTAATATAATTTTAATATTTATATTAAACATCCGGGGTGTGTGTGTGTGACTAAACCAGGAGATAGCCAGTGGAAAGAAAATCACTGAAGCTTTCCCCTCTCTTGAGGTTTCAGAGGAAATGTTGGGCCACACATTGGGGCCCACCCAACTCTAGAGTTTGGCATATTTATGCAGCACATTATTTCAGTCCAGTAAGCATGTTATACAATGATTCCCCCCCCCCCCACAAAAGGCAAGAATTTCTGCTGTCTCAGGCTGAGTGCTCTTATGTAAGTCCCAACATTGCCTTTCACACCCACTCATTGTGTGGATGGGCTAATTCCACACACACCCTCCCTCCCTGCATCATGCGCCCTATAAAAAGAAACCATTGTTATGTGAATTTGGGTTTCTGACTTGCAGAAAACCGTAGCTCTCCCTCTGGTTATTTTGAACCGTAGCAAACTGGGGTGGTTATTTGCTTCGCTGTTTATATTGTTTTTTAAGAAAATATATATAAAAACCAAAAATCACAATTCTCAGCTACAACGCCTCACCATCTGTAATGTAAGGCAATACAGTGGTACCTCGGGTTACAGATGCTTCAGGGTTACAGACTCCGCTAACCCAGAAATAGTACCTTTGCTTCAGGATGAGAACAGAAATTGCACGGTGGCAGCGGAAGGCCCCATTAGCTAAAGTGGTACCTCAGGTTAAGAACAATTTCAGGTTAAGAGCGAACCTCCAGAACGAATTAAGTTCTTAACCCGAGGTACCACTGTACCAAATAGAATTGTTGCAGAGATTTCATAGTTAATGTATGGTACTGTATGTGATTGCCTGTACATACCATTTAAGGAGGGCAGGAGGCAAAGCCCCCCCCCCTCCTTTGGACCATTTGTAATTATTCCTCAGGCAAATGCTAATATAGCCTATGAAGCTTTTTAGTAGTGCGCTTTTGGACCTTGCACAATGTATACTATTGTACTGCTCCTTTAACCTGGGGCTTAATTCCTCACTTCCTTATCCCAAGGAGTGTTTATTTTCATTTTTAATTAATTTCACCCACTGTTTTTTTTACACTTAAAGCATGACTCAAGGAGCCCAAGTAAGCAGCAAAGGCCTTGTAGCTACGACACAGTAAACCATAGTTAGCAGTTTGCTGCACACTCACACTAAACTAGTTCAGTTTGCTCCTCTCTGCTAGCATGACAAAATAACCATAATGTTGTTTTCCTCTCTCCACTATCTCTGGGAAAACGGCTATCCAGACCATCCTCCTATCATGCACACTGGATGAAGCCTCTTCAGATCCTATCCCATGGAAAGCAATAGCCCATTGAAGCTAAGGAAGGCTGATTCCTCTCTTTAAAAGGCCATTTCGACCTGCTGCTCAAATGACAAAATAGGGTTGCCAACTTCTCAACCTGCCTCCTGTAACTATGCCTGTAACATTAACACCATCTTGAGAGGCAGACAATTAGAAGGTGGATAATGTTTATTTCCATGCAGAATCGGCTGCTGACAACTGGCCATCAAGCTGAAGTTCAAGAGAAGGCCTGGCTAAGTGTCCCCCCTCCCCTACTGGCAACCATATTTGCAAAAGGGCTCCGTACAACATATTGCAGTCTTTTAACCAAATGAATTTCAAACAAGACAGCAAAGTTTATGCTGTATAAATATTTGATTTTCCTTACAGAGTTATGGTTTCATAAGTGAAACACGGAACAATCCTAACCACAGTCTCCAAATTTTGATCGACGAATGCCCAGGAATTGTAGGTTTTTAAAATTTTGGTGTGAGGATAGGCCTGCTATCCTGTTATTTCTTTTATTACATTTATGCCCCATCTCCCCCCCCCCAGGAGCTCAAGGTGGCACACACACCTCTCCCCATTTTATTCTCACAACAACCCTGGGAGGTAGGTGTCCAAATGACTAGCTGGAGGTAACCCAGTCAGCTTTAGGGCTGAACAGGGATTTGAACCTGTCTCCATCCAGCGCTCTAACCACTACACCCCATTGGCTGTCAATGTGCTCAGTGTTCGTTCAGACCATGAACAAGACTCACATATAATATAAATGCAAACGAATCCAAAGGAGTAAATTAAAAACGCTTTTTAAAAATCTCCCCTTGGTGACCTCACCCACCAACCACTCAGCCACTGCAAGACAAGCTAGTGGCTTTGGTCAGGTCAGCAGACTCCCTAGATAGGCAGAAAAAAATGCTGTTTTTTTAAAAAAACAAACAAACCCAAAATGCAAATAATAACTCTATCGCTACCACACACACACACAAACCCTCCCGATGAGGGCTGCATATGAGCAAAGTGAGCTGAACAGTTAAAGTGAGCTCTATGTGAGCTGAACAGTGTATTTTATTTTATTTTTAAGGCCTGGTTTATGCTCACAACAACAGGGTAGGTAGGTCAGGCTGGAAGACAGTGATTGGCCCAAGGTCACCCAGTGATCTGACAGGGATGAACTGGAGGGAGGGGGAGAGAGCAGGGAGATGGCAGTTGATGGGCAGTTGACGGCAGTTGGTCTAGGGGTGAAATCCCAGCAGAGCTCATAGGTCTTGTAGGGTTTTGGAGCAAGGAAAGGTATATACAGCAACAGCAGCAGCAAGATGTCGGAAAGTAAGTCCATAAGGAAAGGTTTTTTAATGATATAAGTGGAAGGAAATGAGTGATGGAGTGCAACATTAGAAGAAGGAAGATGGGTGGCATTGTAGCACAGAGGAAGTAAACGGGGCGCTGGTGGTTATAAAGCCATAGGTTCAAAGCCCGCGCTTGGGGAGCAGCAGTTGCTCAGCGTTATAAAGGAAAGCAGAAACTCAGGTAAAAGAAAGGTATGGATGCAAGGGCCAGAACAGAAACATTTTTTTGGGGGGGGGGGAGAAATGAAGGCAGTCGTGGAACAATTAGGTATTATAGAAAGTATGAACTTGTATGTGTGTGCAAAAAAAAAAAAAAAGGGTTTTGTATACAACTCCTCTCCAACACATAAAGGCGGTGTTGTATAGTGGTGAGAGGGTCAGATCAGGGCCTGCGAAACCCAGGTTCGAATTCACAGTTGGCCATGAAGCTCACTGGGGTGACTTTGGGCCAATTTGCTGCCCGTCCGCCTAACCTACTTTACAGGGTTGTTGCAGGGATTGATTGAGGAGAAGCAGAACCACAAATGCCACTTGGAGCAACTTGGAGAAAAATAGCAGGATATTAAGGCAAACCCAGTGGGAAGGAAGAAGACTAAGACCAAAAGGGGTTTAGTTTAAGTTCAGTTACTGGCTAATAATAATAATAATAATAATAATAATAATATATTATTTATACCCCACCCATCTGGCTGGGTTTTCCCCACCACTCTGGGCGGATTCCAACAAACACCAAAATACATTAAAATATCACATATTAAAAACTTCCCTAAACAGGGCTGCCTTTAGGTGTTTTCTAAATGTCAGGTAGTTGTTTATCTCATTGACCTCCGATGGGAGGGCGTTCCACAGGGCGGTCGCCACTACCGAAAAGGCCCTCTGCCTGGTTCCCTGTAGCTTTGCTTCTCGCAGTGAGGGAACCGCCAGAAGGCCCCCGGCCCTGGATCTCAGTGTCCGGGCTGAACAATGGGGGTGGAGACGCTCCTTCAGGTATACAGGACCGAGGCCGTTTAGGGCTTTAAAGGTCAGCACCAACACTTTGAATTGTGCTCGGAAACGTACTGGGAGCCAATGTAGGTCTCTTAGGACCGGTGTTATGTGCTCTCGGCGGCCACTCCCAGTCACCAGTCTAGCTGCCGCATTCTGGAGTAACTGCAGTTTCCTGGTCACCTTCAAAGGTAGCCCCACGTAGAGCGCATTGCAGTAGTCCAAGCGGGAGATAACTAGAGCATGCACCACTCTGGTGAGACAGTCCGCGGGCAGGTAGGGTCTCAGCCTGCGTACCAGATGGAGCTGATAGACAGCTGCCCTGGACACAGAATTAATAGTCCAATAAGATATTTCTGGGGCTCTGGGTGAAATTTGAGAGCAGATTGTCAAAACTGCACCCAGAATCAAAATAATAACAATGGGGAATAATTTCAGTTTATTACCTGCCTTTTACCATAAGGCCCCATGGCGCAGTACAGTAATTTAAAATACAATATTAAAAGCAGTTTATAACACTAGCCAAGTAGGTTAGCAGACCTGTTGCCAGTTCAGTAGCTGTAAGATAATGCTTTTCTCGGCTGTTTAGTATAGCAGCTCTCTTTTTTCCCTATGTACACCTTGAAAAGGAGATGCCTAATTTTGGCCCTGCTGTAAGGGATTTAAAATCATGTTTCCACTTCTACTCAAGAACTTTCGGGGTGTGCTGGTTTTTACTTTTTGAAATATGGCAATCCTAAAAATGCCAGTTGTCATATATTGGGACTTGGACTGCATATGGCTTGGACTGCAAACTTTTCTCTGCTGTCAACCCAATCATAACCATGCAAATTCTCCTGAATTCATTGAGGCTTGCTCTCAGGTAAGTAGGGTTAGGATTGCTGTTTTAATTCATGATTTTTTCCTTTGCTAACTTCCAAAGAAAGGATATAATAACAAAGTGACCATAATAATTTAATTTAGTGAAAGAAGATTTAATTTGATGGTAGATCTGATTATACTATACTATAACTGCAGCTCAAAAACATACATTTGCTATCATGATAGGGGAGAGGCATGGAAGGGAAGGGGTGAAGGACATTGCAAGCATTTCCCTTCATGCTCCCTGGGGTCAATGTCCATCCTACACCACTGAAATATATTCAGCTCAGCAGGATCCCACCTTCGTCGCCAGTGAAATATACTCGGAGTCTAGAGTGAATTTCATGCTCTTTATTCAGCTCATAGTCATCAAGGAGAAGAAGAGAATAATGGCTCTTTTCCCAAAACCATCTGCTTATATACATTATTTACACAATGGGCCTTGCATGATTGGCTACTTCAGGGCTACACCTGTGGGCCAATCAGGTTGTGGATTGACTTCTGCCTGCAGCCTGATTGGCTGCTCCTACAGGCCAATCAGGTTGCAGATTCACTTCTGCCAGCCGCCTGATTGCACTGATCATGTTTGTCAGATTCACTTCTGCCAGCCGCCTGATTGGCTGCTCCTGCAGGCCAATCAGGTTGCGGATTCACTTCCACCTGGAGTTGGATTGGGTAGCTCCTGCGGACCAATTAGACTGCTGATTCTGAATCCTATTGTTCTAGGATTCAGCTCAGTACATAACAACCACCATATTATTCTAGAGACTTTTTTTTTGGCAGGGGGCTGAAATCTGAAGAATCACAACTCTAGCAAATCACATGAAGAATTTTTTTTTGAAGAAAGGCACCCTCAAATTTATCCAAAACATAAAATATGGACCAAGCAGGATGAATGATACAGATCCTAGACTCCAATCTAGTTAGTCTGGACGAATCTCTAATACTTAATTGGGCTATTGTGCAAGGCAGGGAGTGGAGAGAAGGTTTGCAGGTTCGAGTAAAACATAAAACATCTTTACTCTGAAGTAAGCCCCATAGAGTTCAGTGGCATATACCCACAGAAAGCACTGCAGCTCAGTTTCCTCTGCCTGTCCTAAACTCTTTGGTTTTTTTTTTAATTATTTAGTTTCTTTAAAAAAATATTACAAAAAAGAATTTAGAAAAAAACAAGAGCAGAAAAAGAAAAACATAGAAACAATAACAAACTATAACAAATCATATAAGACAAGACATATGAATTTCTCAAACAAATAATAATCAACCTAAACAAATAATACAAACAAAATAAAAGACCAAACAAAGCAAATTTTGACTCCCTAACCCTTTGAAATAACTTGGTTTATGTGTGTCTCATAGCCACATATTTGGAAGTAATTCCTGTTAAATACATTGCGGCTTATTTCTAAATAAACATGCATAAGGCCGGGCTATGAGTGTGTTTATCTGCTTGCACCGATAATTTGCTATATTTAATTTGGGCTAATATAATTAAATCCTTATCACTTCTTCAGAGAAAACTTTGGTGTAAACAAAAAGCAACATAAATGTTCTTCTTTAAAGTGGTAGGCATACTCTCCTTACAGATCATCAATACAAAGGACATTAAAAAGATGCATTGGGATTGTTAAACAAAGCATCATAAAAGAGTAGCAACAGAAATGCATTCTGGGGGAAAAATATTTCCAAAGCTTGGTTTCTGCATGTGAGTGGGTTGCACAGATAGCTACATTTCACACTTTTTTGTGTGCATGATCCAGGTAGGATTTAACCAGATTAGCTAACAAAAATCCTATTATGCACCAACCATATAAAAGCCGCTCTTAAGAGTCTCTGCCACAGTCAAACAGTTCAGGTTGGCAATAGGGTTGTAATGGTTTCAGCAAGCCGCTTTAACTGTTCCTTTAATGACCTACGTAAGACAGATTTGTGGATGGTGCGAGGTACAGTTGACCCTGGAGCTGGTGGATCTGGGTGACACAGGATTCCTTCTGAAGGTTGAGGTCCACAATTTTGGGGACATGGTGGACCCTTCACTTGTTCTGGAAACTCAGGTAGCATTCAGATCCATGAATCTGACATTGGTTTGCCAGCTGTAACCACTCCAAGAAAAGGGTGACACCTAACTATATGACGTTTTCCTGGCAATCTCCAGGCTGGACTACTGTAATGTGTGGGGAATTGTCACTGAAGACTGCTCTGAAACTTCAGATACTTCCAAATGCATTAGCCTCTGTTTTAGTGGAAATGACTTGCTAGTAAGAGCTATGCAATGGTTCCCAATTTGTTTCCAAGCAGAATTCAAAGAACTGGTTGTAACCTTTGACACTGTAAATGGCACTGTATTGGTCCAGAATGTCCTGTACTGTGGGAAACTGCTCTGGGCGTTATCTTTCTTGGAGGCAAGACTAATGGTAACAAGAAAGCAGGACATTTTTGGTAATGGAATTTCCTCCCGAAAGAGGCCCAGCAAACCAGATTGGTTTTCATCTTCAAAGCTTTGGGTTGTTGCTGTTTCACTAAAGAGTGCTTCCTTGGGCCTTTTTGCTAGCATACATCTTGTTAACTTGCTTGCTGTTGCTCACTACGGAGACAAGAGAGGTTGCTTACAGGGGCTTTTAAACTGAACTTTACAAGTGATCATGTCTACCTTTGCCATCCCTTGGCAACATTTCCCCCCTAGCCCTTTTCAACCTATTTATTTATTTGGAATACTTGTTTTCCATTTTACAGACCCAAGAAGCTCCGAGAAAGGGCATACAAAAGATGTTTGCAATAAAAATCACATTCAAGTCTGGCATAAGGAACAGAACCAAAGTCCATGAAGGAAGCCTATGCCACAATACCTTTTGTTAGTCCACAGTGGGAGGCAGTAATGCTTCTGAATGCCAGTTCCTGAAGTCCAGTGCCGAGGACCTTCTGCCGGTTCCCTGACTGCGTGAAGTGAGGTTACAGGGAACCAGGCAGAGGGCCTTCTCGATAGTGGCACACTCCCTGTGGAACGCCCTCCCATCAGATATCAAAGAAATAAACAACTATTGGACTTTTAGAAGACATCTGAAGGCAGACCTGTTTAGGGAAGCTTTTAATACTGGATGAATCATTGTATTTTAATATTCTGTTGGAAGCCACCCAGAAAACGCAGCCTGATGGGCGGGGTATAAATAATAATAATAATAATAATTGCTACAAACCCCAGGGAGAGTGCTCTTGTGCTTGGGATTCTCCTTGCTGGTTTCCCACATGCATCTGGCTGGCCACTGTGAGACCAGGATGCTGGGACTAGATCAGGGCCGGATTTAGGGTTGATGAGGCCCTAAGCTACTGAAGGTAACGGGGCTCTTTATATGTCCAGCTGTCCTTTGTCAACAACAAATTGTCAGTTTTTTGTGTTGAATATATGCTATATGGTAATTTATGGACCTAATAGGTATCTCAAGCCATTTGCACATAACAAATAGGAGCCTACACAACACAAAACACTGTTGCTGTATGTAAGTTTTATTTTATTTGTTTTTAATCTTATATTTTGGGAATGTTCACCCAGGTTTTTTTTCCTTTAAATTTTTTTGGGGCCCCCAAGAGAGTGGGGCCCTAAGCTATAGCTTGTTTAGCTTACACGTAAATCCAGCACTGGCAGCAGCCCTATCTTATGTTCTCATGTAGTCTTTAAGGTGCTAGTAGACTCTCCCCCCAAACCGCTCTTCTTCCCTCCTCTCTGCTCTCCACGCCTTATTCTCCCTTCCACTCCACCTAAGCATCTTTACACCTCCGAGTACCAACGTCACTCGCAACCCGACGCAAGATCTACCTCCCGCCCCTGCCTGCGCGTTGCCATTGGCTCTTTCCTCCTGCCCGTCAAAGTGCCGACTAGCGGCTTTCTCCGGGGAGGAGGCGGGGCTGCTGCTGCTTGGCGTAGAGCTGTCACAGGAGGGAGAGAGGAAAGGAAGAGTCTACCGTGTCGCCACTGCAGGAGGGGGGGACTCCTGCTTGCGCCGCCCGGTTTGCACGCACAGCGTCTCTCTCTGCCGGGTTCAATCGTTTCTCTTTCTCTTCCCCCCTCCCTCCGATTTAGGAAGCAGCCAGGTCTATTATTCGTTCAAAATCCAAACTTTGCGCGTGGAGTCCGTGCACAGCCCTCCTCCGGCCGAGGGTGCCGTCCAGCAGCAGCGCTCCGAGGCGCCGCGCTCCGCCTCGCCGAGGGAAGCAGCCGTCGCTTCGCCCAAGGAAGGAGCGAGACCCAAGGAAGGGGCGCCAGGCAAGGAAGCTCCTTCACCCACCGAAGGAGCCAGACCCAAGGAAGCTGCTTCGCCCAAGGAGGCTCGTTCACCCAACGAAGGAGCCAGACCCAAGGAAGGCGCGCCAGGCAAGCAGAGCTCAGCGCCTGAGCTGAAACAACTCCTTTCCCCCGGCGACAGGGACAAAGCCGTCCGGGATCCCGCCCCGAAAGTCTTCATCCCTTCCTCCGACAGCATGCCAGACAAGAAGTTCTTCGAGAATCTCTCGGGAGACGGGAAAGCCATCGGGGTGTTGACCAGCGGAGGCGATGCGCAAGGTAAGGCGCACGATTTTTTATTATTATTATTATTTGTTGGGGGGGGGGAAGAGATGGTAATGCTATGCGCACTTCCCAAACCCACCGAAGGGGGGAGCTTATTGCCAGATGCCTCTCTAGGGGGTGGTTTGAGGAGCAGGGACCGACCTGAAAGGGGACTGGACGTGGTTTCCGTGTGGGGAGGGTTCGGCTGCGCACGCATAGCTCCGGGAAAGAAACTGGAAGCGTTACAGGTGGAAAAGGAGGGGTCCCTAAGAAGGCATAGGGTAGTGGACGTGAGGCGGCTGGGCCAGAAAGCAGTGGGGAATCTGGGATTCATATATGCAGGAGCAGGGGGGGGGGAAAGGGTTGGTGGGGGTGTTGACAGGTGAAGATTGCAGGAATAAGCTTAGGTGGTGGAGGGATAAAGTAAAATGAAAGAGGGTACCAGCTGCGTAGGTAATATTTTATATATATTTCTGCTGGTGGTAAAGTAGCTAAGAACTGAGCTGCAGTTTAACAGGAGAAAAACCCAAACCTTTTGCAAAGGTTGAGCTAAAAATGTGCTTGGAGTGAGAGTGAAACAGACTCGAGAGGGAAACTGCTTCTGCCATTCCTCCTCCCTCTCCCATCACATTCCAAAAAGTGTGACCTTCCTCTTAAAGGACCAAGCACCGCTAGGCTCTCTGGGAACTCGGTTATCATTCAGATGAGGATGCCTTTCCCCTCTCTGGGAGGAGAGGGAAGACCAGAGGAGGGGGAAAGGCCGAAGGAGGCATTTGTTGTATGGGCTGGTTTTGGAAGTGATGGGGCTGCCTGCTACAAGAGTGAAGAGAAAACTCACTGGGTGATATTCAACTAACATTCATTTCAGAGCTGTTGAAACTAAGGGACCTCACTTAGTCATGTTCATTGATTTCACTGCGTCTGCTTAGTCAAATACCACCCTCTGTAACCGCTATGGTTCTGCCAGACCTGATATGGCTAAAATGGCTAAAAACAAGAAGCCACTTAGTGGAAATAGTAGTATGACTCGTGTGTTTGGCCAAAGAGGAAATTAGCTTTTAATTCTTAAGAATTTAAGAGGCTTCTGGATGAGGCCCATCTAGTCCAGCATCCTGTTCTCAAGGATGCCTGTAGGATACCAGCAAGCAGGACCTGAGCCCCCTCCCTTCCTGCAGTATCCAGCAACTAACACGTTAATTCTGGACAGTTAATTCTGGATTCACTTCCTTCGGCATTCATAAAATTCAAATCATGCACTTCAGAGGGTGAAGACAGTGGCTTTAGGGATGACAAATCCGCGGTTAAGTGACCATGTGCCCTAAGAGGAAGAAATGGCGGCGGTGCGGGGTGGTAAACGTGCATGGGAATCACGCACGTGTCTAACGATGGCCAGGATGGCACCCTGCGTCTCATTCATAACTTCCCCCCTTACAGTTGCAACTGGTGACTAATAGGCTGCATGGGATTTCCAGGGGGTGGTAGAATCGCGTTGCCAGACGCCTGGCTCCTCCTTGGGCAGCAGCCAACTGGGGTTTGTTCTTCGCCTGCTCCTGTTGGCATCCGTCTGTCTCGGGAGGCAGTGGAGGATTAACACCTCTGGAATTTACAACTCGATCAAGAGCCACAATTTCCGTTAAGGGCTGAACCGGCTCAAGATCACTCCCCTGCGACGACTGAGTCGGTTGTTTCCGTTGAGATTGTAGGGGGCTGGACTAAATGAGACTGTCCTGTGCAGCCGGTCTACTCAGAAGTAAAGCCCACCGAATTCATTGGAGGTTTATAACCGGATCTGTCAGGCATGCTTTAGCTGAGCTGTAATTCGTGCCTTGCAACGGGGTTGGACTAGATGACCCTTTGGGATCCCTTCCAAGTCCACGATTCTGTGATGCGATTATTCTATGATGACTCCGCTTGCAACTCGCGGCCCCCGCGTGCCCTTCTTCCCGGTATCCTCGGAGGCAGGGCTCTTCTGGCCGGCGCAGGCTCCGCCTCCAGTGTGTACGTGATCCTTTGCGAGTCGCTGCGGATTGTGCCTCGGTACGTCACGCTCCCTTGTTGGACGCATCGGCGGCACATCTTCTCCCCGTCTGCCTTGCTCCACCGGGAGCGTTGCCCATCCATCAGCTAGTGGCTGCACCCGGGCTTGCTTTGAGACCGGGAGTTAAAGCCTGCGGGTACTCCTTGAGTACACGTGAAGGAAAACCGTTTTCCTGAGAGTGTGCAGAGGGCAGTCACCTCGCCAGTGCTGTGGAGCAAGCTTTCCAAGCGGAAGGTTCTTAAATTGCATTATTAAGTTGCACAGAAGCAATTTCACTGAACTACTTGGGGTCAAATAATTTTATTACCCGCCCCCTCCTCCACGCGTTCTCTCTCTCTCTCTCTCTCTCTCTCTCTCTCTCTCTCTCTCTCTCTCTCTCTCTCTCTCTCTCTCTCTCTCTCTCTGCTTTCTTAAGCTTTCATGCTGCCTCTTTGAAGTGGGAGGAGGGCAAATCCTAGTTTTTCCAAGGAAATAAGCTGCATCATTCTGAGGGCGAGCCCTGGCACTCATTCCAGCGTGACTGGGGCTTATATAATAAAGGCAACAGCGGCGGGGCGGGGGTGAGAGAGTCGGAGAGGAAAAAAATTTTTTGCCACAAGGCAGTCCATTGCTGCATTTAAACCTCCTCCCGAAATTGTCCCTCGATCTGGTTACCTAAATGGCCCATTGACAACTGTAGCACATGAACAGCCAAGAGGGGAGAAGAAAGGTTTGCATTGCAAACGCGGTGGACATCAGCCAAACCCTTTTGTTTTCTTCCTGGAGGGGAAGAGCAGGGTTGAATCCAGCCTAAAGACTTTGGAGGATTATTTTTTCTGGAGGGAGATTAAAGGGACCCCTCCGGGAAAAGTAGGTGTGTGTGTGCGCTTCTGTTTTCTTAACCTGCCAGGGAAAAAGAAACATAGGCAGGGTTCTGTATCCACATCCCGGCCGGAAGGAGAGAGTAAGCATGCACTGGTTGCCTTTGAGTCATAATCTTTCAAGGTCATTGAGACAAGGTGGAACAAGTGCAACTTCTGACTAAAAGTTGCAACGTTGGAGGTTACAGAGGAAAGCTTATGCCAAAGCAGCTCTTTAGATCCACTAGTTTTTCCTTGTTTGCTGGTCCTTCAGTGCCCAAACTTTTCCTTTCAACAGGCTCTATAGTCGGAGACATGTCATTTGTACGCATCATTAATCGGAGCTGGAAATTTGAATCTGAATGCACATTCTTGCTCTGAAAGTCAGTCACTGATGTGCACATTTCCATTATATCAAGTTTCTCCTTATTTGCTCCTATACATTCATACAATCCTAGAATTTTAGTTTTGTATGGTCAAACTCGACTGGAGAATACATACAGATATTAATACTTCATATTTTAAAGCAAGGATTAAGAATGTTGTCATGAACACAATTACTTAGGAGTAAGTCTCGCTGACTTTGGCAGGACTCTCAATTACTGATTTGGGTTGCATATTTTCTAAGCTGCACACTGTAGCTCCTTTTCAGTAAAATACTTGACAATGTCCTGTCTGAAAGCGAAGACATTCCAAGTCAGAGACATTCCAAGGCTGCCTTTTCAGGCACTGCAAAAAAAGTATCTCAGGGCAGATTCCGGAATTGTACCAGCTCCTTATGGTATGTGCTGGGATATATTCACAGCTGATAGAAATCAGCAGCATCATTATGATGGCAGGCGACAAATGGAAAGGGTCTAGCATAGGCATCCCCAAACTTCGGCCCTCCAGATGTTTTGGACTACAATTCCCATCATACCTGACCATTGGTCCTGGTAGCTAGGGATCATGGGAGTTGTAGGCCAAAACATCTGGAGGGCCACAGTTTGGGGATGCCTGCTAGGCTAGCATTTGAAGTCTATTTGCAGTTTCGGTACAAGCTCTTGCACAAACTCCCTTCAAGAGATGTCTCAGTGCCCATCGACCGATCAGAGCTGAGAGAAGTCCATTTGCAAACCGTTTATTATTGATAGGTGACTCATATTGGGGATAGGGCAATATTTATGACAGTTGGCATAAATACTGTGGTTGAGGATGAAATTTCTTTCTTTCTTTCTTTTTTCTTTTTAAATTTCTTTGTAATTCACCAACCACTAAAACCTACCTATACTAAAATGCCACTATTTCTGTAAAATCCACCGTATTTACTCCTGTATTTGTCCTGCTGAATTAAAGGGGACAGGTTGTTGTAAAAATTGGTAGTACTGAATTGTAAGTTACTTTGAATTGTCATGTCACACGTCTAGTAGTTCCACCCATCAAACAAACAAACTATCCATCTATAAACTCCTTTGCAGCCAAAATAAAAGGCTCAGCATACTCATAATCTGCTGCTAAAATCTGATGTCTGCGGCTGTGCAGCGATGACTGAGCACTGTTAATGCTTGAGGATAGTTTTCTGTATATGAGAAGATAATTACATTACTGTAGATATAATTGAATTTCTATTACGGCAGTGAAGAAACCAAAGTTAATAAAATGAAGCCTTGCTTTTCATGGCCTCTCATTAGGCCTCTAACAGAAATGCCATTCCTCTGTGTCTCTGCATATTCTCGTTGCCTGATTGGAAGTTTCAAGATTAAATTGAAAATGCGAACGGTGACAAAAGTCTTAGGTTCTCTGAGAAGTAACAAGACATTTACAAGTGTTGAGAACTGACATTGGATTGGAGTTAGTTGAATTTGGGTCCCATTGAAACCAGCCTGACGTTAGTCATACCAAACTCTCTTAATTTCAGTGGGAGGAACTAAGACTAGATCCAACCCAATTGGTTTTGAGAATATGTTTGGTAAAAGGAGCCTGAAGAAACAACCATTTAAACGTTATTTTTGCCTAACAATATAATACAAACTGTGTTTCTCGCAGCTAAAGGTCAGAGCAATCTGAAAATAAAGAAACATTTCCATGTGATATATACAGAAATAGAAAGTAAATGTGCAAATAATGAGCCTTTTTAAAATAGGGAAGCACCCAAAGCAGACACCCCTCAACTCGGCCCTCCAGATGTTTTGGGACTACAATTCCCATCATCCCTGACCACTGGTCCTGTTAGCTAGGGATGATGGGAGTTGTAGTCCCAAAACATCTGGAGGACCGAGTTGGAGGGTGCCTGACTTAAAGGATACCAGCATCTCTGCATTTCACCTCCCCGCTACGTGAGGTTGAGGTAAGCATACAATTATTTACCCAGTGCCAATGTTATGCCGTATCTCTGAAAATTCATTTACTTACCATCTTGGCCTGAATATAAGCCACACGCGAATATAAGCTGCTGGGTGGATTTGATTTAAATCAAACTGATTTAAATCACAATTTAAATCACTAGTCAGTAAGGCTTGATTTAAATCATACGGTAGTTTTCTACATAAAGACTAATTCTTGCGGGTATAACTTTAATATGCAAGTAGATGAAGATTTTTAGAATAACAACTTTTCATATTAGTTTTTTATCCCCAGTTTAATAGGTTAATCATTCATATTTGGACAACTTTACTGTTGTACTTAGGAAGGAGAAAAATAATCATTACCTTAACAATAACAATTTAAATAGATTTATTCAACTGAAACAATAACATTACAGCATATGTTATTTGCTTAAACAAACATCCATGTTTGTTAACTAATTTGGCTAAACAAAAACAATATATATATATTTTAAGAAACTTAGACTGTCAGCCCAGCCTACACATGAAAAACCTAAATACTGTCTACTCCAAACAATCAGAAAAATATTGTTTCTATTCTGTTCAGTGAACTTCTTGAAACTTAGCACTGAAGTGGTTGTTTCTGTATTCATAGGTTTGTAGAACAATAGGATTAAGGTCTTTTTCTCAACTCTGTTCATGTTATAACATTTTTGCTGTGAAGAAGAGGCATGTGATCTCTGTTGAGTCAAATTCAGTTTTGAGAACTGCAAAAGTAAACCAAGCATCTGTGATAATATCTTGTAGGCAGAGAAACTGCCCAATAATCTTACAAAAACCTCTGGAAGAGCATGATATTGTGAATGGATTAATGACATTTATTTACCCAAAAAATTAAATATACACAACCTTATTCTACATAATTAAAAAACTTATCTTTATTTCATGATGGAATAACCTTTGGATGGTAATATATTTTCCTCAAAAAGCATTTTATTTTAAAAAAATCAGATTTAAATCCACCCTGATAAGCTGCACCCGAGGAGGAGCGGGGGCCAAGGAGGCAGCATCTTCACTCCGACGGCGGCAGGCAGCAGCGCTTCCAGAGGGTCAGTGCCACCATGGTCCACCAATGAGATGGGCGGAAAGAGCTCGGCAGGCTAAAACTAAGGCAGCACCTTGGGCTAGCGCCAGTCCCAGCATCTCCTGTTTCTCCTCCTAGCAGACCTTCTCACCTGCTCTCTCATCCGCACTCCTCCCTCCCTTCCTCCTCCTTGCCACCTTCTGGCTCCCTCTCAGGGACCCGCTCGCTGTGCCGCCATCTTGGGAACCATCCCAGCCAAAACCAGTCAACATCCGGGGATAAGCCCTCTCCAAGTCATTTTTTTGTAAGGTCGGAATATAAGCCGTACTTAAACTTTTCACAGTCAGAATTTGGGGAATAGTAGTAGTAATTTCTTACTTATATTCCGCCCATCTGGCTGGGTTTCCCCAGCCACTCTGGGTGGCTTTCAACAGGAGATTAAAAATACATTACAACATCAGTCATTAAAAAAACTTCGCTGCCTTCAGATGTCTTCTAAACATCATAGTTGTTTATTCCATCTGATGGGAGGAAAAAAAAGTGTGGCTAATATTCAGTCCAATATCCAATTACTGTTTTTAATTAGCTTTTTGTAATTTTGGATTATGCGGAATGCTTTATCTGAGTGGATGTAGCAACCGAGTAATTTCGTTGTTCCCGCAAGGGGACAATGACAATAAAGATATCTTATCTTATCTTATCTTATCAATATGCTATTTTGTCAATTTATAGACTACTTGCAATATATAAATAACAACATGAAGTAGTTTGCAGTAAGGAGTCATTGACTCTAGAATAATGGTAGTACTACTAATAATGATGTATGCACATGGACCTATGTTTTTGAGTGTCTGCTAGCCATGATGGCGAGTGCCAACAGGACTGGAGTCAAAAACAGCCACCCTGAGAAACAAGAGGAAAGCACCAGCATTCTCCGGGAAACACCAAAGTTTTCAGAAGTACAAAATATATTTTTCAGGAACTCAAACCCCGTCCTCCAAAGCGGCCACTGACAACAGAGCATGTGTAGTGGGCATGGAATTTTGAAAGAAGAAAATTAGAAAGGGGAGATGTAGTTAACTTTGAATAGGGACCCTGATGATCATTTAGCAATGCACCTTGGCATTATCAGCATCACACTCTAACCAGCTGAGCTATGCTGATGACAGACTATAGGACAGGCATCCCCAAACTGCGGCCCTTCAGGTGTTTTGGCCTACAACTCCCATGATCCCTAGCTAACAGGACCAGTGGTCAGGGAAGATGGGAATTGTAGTCCAAAACATCTGGAAGGCTGAGCCCGCCCACCACGCAGGGAAACGGGGGGGGGGGGGCGCCGGAGGGGTCCGTCACACCAGGGCGCCAGATATGCTTAAGACGGCCCTGGGGCTGAAGTTTGGGGGTGCCTGCTATAGGACCATTACCTTTGTTTCCTGATTGTGAACTTCCGGAGGCCTGTGGTTAGCTCCTGATGGACCTTTGGCCTGACCCATCACAAAGCACATTTAAATGATCCTACATCTAGTATTTCTTCAGTTGCAGCCTGGTGATCCAAAACAGCGGTGCTTTATTTCTAAGCAGGAAGGTGATAGGGCTTAAGACTACAGGATGGCATATCCCATGGCCTAGAAATCATGTCCCTAGATTCATATGCATAGAAGTCAGCTGCAGTCACTTGGAAATGACACCCTGGTTTTCTGCTGCAGGTCCTCCATGGCTGAGCAGTGGAATAGAGAATAGGGCCTGGTAACTAAACTATAGCAAAATTGCTCAGAAATAATAGGGAAGGGAAAAAGTTGCAAGGAAACAACTTGAAGAACTGACCAGACACCTTCATTTTAGTTGAAAATGACATGTTACCTAACAAGAGCAATCAGCAGATGAACTTCTTTAATATAGAAGGCATGCAAGGGGGAAAAAAACCCATTAACCTACTTATTCCATTCAGGGCTGGCTCTAGGTAGACCCCCGGTGGTGCTGTGCACCAGGGCGCCGCACGGAAACCATGGTGCGCCCTGCGAAGGCGGGGGCGCCGGAGCGATCTCCGCCCCTCAGCGCCAGGGCGCGCGACCTGCTCGAGACTGCCCTGATTCCATTTTACTTTTCTAATTTGGGAGAAAACTTATTATAGAAAAGGATTACCAGACAAATTCATTAAAGTGAGGACACTACTTACTAAGAAAGGCAGATTTTGGGTTCCCTTTGGGAAATATAAATTATGCAGCTTTAATCATGGTTTATGAGATTCTCATGGCTGTAGGATATCTGATATTTTTAATTGAAATGCAGCATGGCTTTGATTAAAGCACCTTATTAGTTCTGTTCAAAATGAAACAATAAGTATTGTGTCATTTTATTGGAGACCTACAGGTAGGGTTGCCAGACTCAATAGAGGACAGGACTTCTGTGCCTTTAATTGCCCTGCTCTCTTTTGAGTCTTGAAACCTTAAAGAGAAACCAGCAGACCCTTTGCTTGGAAATGAAACAAAGGGTATGCTGGTTTCTCTTTACGGTTTCCAGACTCAAAAGAGAGCAGGGCAATTAAAGGCACAGAAGTCCTGTTCTCTATTAAGTCTGGCAACCCTACCTACAGGTACCGTCGGAGAGATCCAGCATCACACCAGCAGGCATGGCCGGGCTTTTCCTTCTCTCCTCCTTTTGCAGCCTCCACGTTCTCAGTCTTCTCTGGAGAATTCCTTGACCTGCTGGAGCAGATTTTGGGGGTGGGGTAGGAACTGTGTCATTGGGGCAGAGGAGAGGAAGGAAAAGCCCCATACTTGCTAGTGGAAGTCTGTTGTACAAGTGGGATCCTACAAGAGGAATTAATTCAGTGCTATGGTGTGTCATGCTTTTGCGTTTTGCAATATGGGTGATCCTTTCTTTTGACTTTGATGTGGGCTGATTATTGATAGATAATGAGCATCAATGAGCAATTGATTATTTTGAGCAGCTGAAATTTGAGTCGTCACTATTGCTCAGGAAAACCATTTTGTCTGACATGGTTTGCACCAGAAGGGCTAGACATCAGCTGGTTTTCAATTTGGTTTGGAGAGAATTGATCTGGATTCTTCCAAATAGGGTGATACCGCTGAATTCAGTGCAGTATTTTCTTCTACACCCACACAATGAGCACTCAGAATAAAGGCTGCATTGACTTCCCTTGGGCTGGAGGCAACATGAAACTTCATGGATAACAATCAGATCAGAGTCAAATTACTGTAAGTGAGGGTTCAGGAAGGGGACTAGGGAAGAATACATTCACACTAGGCCAAAGACAACAAAGAACCCTGTTGTTATTGCATGAGCTTTCATGGACTGAGGCCCAATTAGCTACTGTGGCAAAATTATCCTAAAACTTAATAATGTAAGCTACAACATCAGGGATTCTTTCATTTGTTCATTTTCCAGGGTGATTTGTGCTATGCTATTTATCTGCCCGCACTGCCCTGCTTCATTCTGCATAGGCCAGACCAGTGTTTGAAACTCCCATTGTTCTAGGCGCATTTTGTGACAGGGAATTTCATTAGCGTGAGCAGTTTCTGAGCTCTGGGCGCAGTACAGCACCTAAGATTTCAGATGAAAACTGTAACATCCCCCATTCCAGCTACTCTCTGAAACCCTCTTAAGAATATTAGGGAGGTGGGCAGGGGAAGGACTAGACCAGGCATCCCCAAACTGCAGCCCTCCAGATGTTTTGGCCTACAACTCCCATGATCCCTAGCTAACAGGACCAGCGGTCGGGGAAGATGGGAATTATAGTCCAAAACATCTGGAGGGCTGAAGTTTGGGGATGCCTGGACTAGACTATGTGAAAAATCAACATAATATGTTAGCTGTAGTTCATTCATTTTCAGCTTTTCATTCTTGTTATAAAAAAGCCTGCCTAGACATTTTGTTGTGTCGCCTATAACCTAGGATTCAGATGCCATTTAGCTCCTGGCTTTCACATCTCAGTTTCTAACACTGGGCCTGATAGGCCAGTCTCTTTGCAAAACAATGAATGGACATCGATTTCAGAAATGACAGTATCTATAACCCAGTGGCAGAATGTTTTGGTGTCCCAAGACACTTTCTAACTGATCTTAATTCAGGCGGCTATTCTGCAATGAAGGAATTCACATGGAAGAATACAGCATGAAACAGCTGAAACACAATTTATCAAGAAGTTTAGTGCTATCACTTGTGGGTTAAATACAGACAAAGGATTTTTAACACACTACATGTGTTAATTATCTTACCAATGCTATCTGTGCTATCTATAACTGTAGCTTGTGGTTAGCTCCTTGCCCAACTGCAGGTGATAATTCACTCAGCAATGCTGAGGTTGATTGCACGATCACCAATCTGCTTCTGTAAAAGATAAAGGTGTGTTTATTTAACATACACTTAAATTCTAATTAAGACTGACTTCAATCTATCTCATTGCAAGGTGAAAGCTAAAGGTGAAATGCATGAAGCGAAATCTCAGGAATACAAAGTAGAACATTGACAAAGTGGACTTAAGTTCATGAAAGCTCATGCCAGAGGTAGTCAGGATTTTGCCATTCAGGTGTTGTTGGTACACCTGTTGGCTAGGACTGATTGGAGCTGGAGTGCAGCAGTGCCTTGTGGGTACCACATTGGCTAACCCTGACATATGCTATAAAATTTAGCTAGTTCTTAAGGTACCCCAATATTATTTTGTGGGTTTCTTGAGGGGGGTGACTGCAAGGGTTCCCCTCTGGAAATTTTTACAAGGCCGTGACTTTCCAATCCAGATGTCAATAGTGATTTGGCAGGTGAGCCTCCTAAGCGCCGATGGGAGGTGTACTTCAAGACCCTAGTTCAATGACTATCAAGATCCAGAAACTCCTGAGGTGTATGCAACTCACAAATAAGTAACCTAGGTTCTGACTGTAGTCTTTGGCAGAGTGAGTATTTTCTGGCAAATTTCTCTGGAATCTTGATGAGGCTGCTGAAGCAGAACAATAGTCAGACAATTACCCCTCTCTTCATTTAGCACAGAGAGTGCAAGGGGGACGTTAACAAATAGAAACACAAAGCTACCTTGGAACGAGTCAGGTATTTCCAAATCTTGAAACTGGGGCTTCCTTCATGTGAGACTGAACTGTAATCCCACCAAAGGTGCTATATGCCAGCTGCTCACCGATACCTCTGTTTCAGGCCACATGTGGTTACTCCTCTCTGGTCAACTCACTGATTCTCAGTGGCTTTTAAAATAATGGAATGTGTACTAGCTGTGCACATGTGCTGAAGGCACAGAACTGTTTGCTCCCCGGATTATGTGGCAGAATTGTTGCAAGAATAGTTTTGCCATGGCATGCTGAAGTTTAAATCCGCTCACACATGTCCAGTAGATAGTGGCAATTAAGTAGTCATAATTTTAGGGTTCTCTACATGTACCAAATGACTCCAGGAAGGGGGGCAACTGTCTCATATCATACTTCTGTCTGCATCAGTTTTTAGTGTGACTCCACCCCACATTCTTTGTGAACTTATGTGATGGGCACTGTGTGCTGCTGGACATGCTGCCTTGCCAGGGCACAAGGGGCATTTGTCCTTGGATTCTTGAAGATCTATTTTCTGCTGTTGTGGACCTGTACTCCCAAGCCATAAATGATCTTCAGTGCATAAGATACCTTCAGGCAATTAAAACCACAGTTGAATGTTCAGGAAGTTGAATGGATCCAGCTACCTGTTTGGCAATAGCATGTTGCTGTCGTATAGGCAGTCAGGCCATATTAATGTTCATCATCAGTGATGGGATTAGGAATTTGGGTCATCTTGTACACTGGTTTGCGCAACTGGTTGCAATGATGCCATTGGTGCATCTTTGGAGCCTTGTGAGTGGGTCATCAAGTTGTTGGAAAAGGATGTTGACCCAGTGAAGAGGACAGGAGGGTTACAATTCTCTTTACAGACCTATTTGTAAAAAAGCTTGGGAGCAACTAGCCTATGTTTGTCTTATGCTTTGTAAAACAAGAAGCTTTTAAAGTATTGAACCCTAGTTTGTGGAACAAGGATATTAGCAACTACTTTCTGGAAGCTTGCACAGACTTTTGTCATGAATCAGTGAAACTTGCAAACAAAGAAAGCTCTTTTGAACCTAACTGGGTCTGTAACATCCACACAGTAAGGCTGGAGTTTGGAGTGGTGTTCTGGAATACTGCCAGACAGGAATACTTTTTCTTAAGATAACTAGGGAGGGGGGAGATTTTGGTGTAGATTTTACAGTTTGACCATTGCCGCTAGCTCTGTCATCTACATTGTTCCACTTCCTGATTTAGTTCCCTTTGTGTTTCATTTACAAATACCTTGATATGTAACCCTCATACGCAGTAGGATAATCCTGCACTCCACCACTTAGAGATTACTGTGTTCTATACAGGGCAAATTAAAGCACATCACAGTATTGGAAATTATTTATTGTGACATATTGCAATATCATTAATACTGCCTTACACTTACCCTTCAAGTTACCCTCAAAGGAAATTGCCGTTCTTGGAAATTTGCTGTCAGGACTGCTCAAACCCAAATTCTGCAGGGCTCTGTGGTTCACAGTGGTGCCCTGAGGTTATTCAGCAAACACATGCTGGCATGTCACGCCACACGCAGAACATTTTGCAATTTACTGAAGAAAATGGGACAATGTTGGAGGAGATCTTGATATTTTGTTCATATCTTGCCTTCCCCCATGGAGCTCAGGGTGACTGATGTACATGAAGATTTCAACTATTGGTTGAAGTAGTTCAGGTGAGAGGTAGTAATTGGCTTAGGGTCACCCAATGAGCTTCATGGCCGAGTAGGGAATTGTCTCTCTTGTATCTCTGTCCATGCTGGCATCGTGCAGGCCCGGCGGTGTGATGGTCTCCTGTTGGTTGTGGTGGGTCTTTGGGACACCCTGGAATTTTGCATCAAGAAATGTTCAACCATTCCTTGATGCTGTGTGAATTTCATGGGGAGTCTGCACATTTCTACATGGGCTTCCTGTGCCGGTCAACTGGAGTGCATTGCTTCAAACATTCATTAATCTCTCTATATATGGCAACAAAACATATAATTACAATAACCAGTGCCTTTTCTCCGGACACAATCAGAATTAGTTTTGTAATATGCCTTTCAAGGTAAAAATGACTGTTTATCATTAAAGACACTTCAAGTTACTGTTTGTTTGGTAACAATGTTAACCTTTTCTCCCTTTGCTTTCTCCTTTCCAGGTATGAATGCAGCAGTCCGTGCTGTAGTGCGTATGGGAATTTATGTTGAAGCAAAAGTATATTTTATCTATGAGGTTGGTGTTCCCATTTGTTATATGTATGCCCCCACGGTCCATCTTTTGGTCTATGCAGAGAGAGAGAGAGAGAGAACACTCCTTTGGAAAGTGTGGAATGACGAGGAGAAAAGCAGGGACAAATTGGGAAATGCAGCCATTGCCTGTCAGCACTACCGTACATGCTGAGTATAGGAAACAAAAAAGTGGGGATCAGCAAAATATGGCGACACAGAGAGGGAAAGTAAGGATTTCCCCCCAAATTTTATCCTCCTCCTCTGCTCCACACCTTTGCTTTTTATCTTGATCCAACTAAGGAGGTCCACACATGGAAGCAGCCTTCTCTGTGCGTGACACTTGCTCGATCTGAAGCCAGGAGCCTAAACTGGACGTGCATGTTGGTGCTGTCTGTCCATGCTGCAGAGTTTTATTTATTACTATTTTTCATAATCTTATAAACTGCTTCACTGCCTGAAGCCACCAAAGTGGTTTACAGTGAGATATAGCACAAAAATACGAGTTCCAAATGCAATGAAATAAGGTGCACAATTATTCTTTCATTAATGACTGGGTCACAGCTCAGTGGAAGCCTTTTTAAATGAAAAGGTATCTCCTGTAGGTACCAAATATCATGACACACAGCACCTGTCTAACTTGAACTGGTAACTGAGGGCTGGAGCTGCAACACTAAAAGCCCAATTTCGAGTACAAACAAAACACCTCTGGGGCATGTGGTACTCTTTCTCAATCCTCAGCCTCCAGTAACAGAGCCTGATCGAGAAAGAGTACCACATGCCCCAGAGGTGTTTTGTTTGTACCTGTACTCGAAATTGGGCTTTTAGTAGCTGTTTAATAGTATTTGGCCTACCAGCCCATGTCTCTCACTTGGGATGTAATGACAACCACACAAATAACAAGGGTTCTGCTCCCTACTCCCCACTGCAGCTCTCACCCTAGGAAGGTACGGTTTTATTCTAGTACGTTCTCACCCTGTGGGATGCACACCGCTTTCTTTCTCCTTTGTAACAAGACTTGTACATCCTCTGCTATGTCAGGCAACATCTATCCAGCCCACAGCAAAAGTAACAACAATGAACAAACCTCACAGGTAAAGAACACCAGTAGCAAAGGGATGGCACTTTTGTGACAATCAGAAGTATTGATGTTGCCCCTCTGAGGTGACCCACAAATGCACCATAACATGGCTTAATTTAAAGTAATAAGGGCTTCTCTCCACCAGTGAGAAACTTGGCCACAGGTTTTCTGGCTCAAACATCACTGCTGCCTATGCAGCTGACGTTCAGGCAGCCCAACCAACACAAGGCTAGTGGTTTATGAGGCAGCAAGGAGGGCAGATGACATTATTTACGGCTCTGATGTGCCATGTAACCTGCTGCCAGCAAGAACAGACTTGCGCTGGAGTGTGCATCCCTATGAAGATGTGCATTTAAGTGTGCATTCAATCGAAAGCCATGTAATGTGGATTGCTGACACCTGTGCACCACACATTTATCCCACAGTCTTTTCAACTTCAAGGGAAAATCTCTTATCATGTGGAAGGTAGACTTCCTTTTATTTTGTAAATGAACTTTGGCGATGGTGTCTATAGGAACTTAAGGGTACAATATAGTGGGTGGTTTCCTCATTGTAGGACATAATATATATTTGAATCTATGCATGCTGAATGTTCATTGGACTTCTTCCAAAGCCATAAAAGGTAAAGGGACCCCTGACCATTAGGTCCAGTCGTGACCGACTCTGGGGTTGCGCGCTCATCTCGCATTATTGGCCGAGGGAGCCGGCGTATAGCTTCCAGGTCATGTGGCCAGCATGACAAAGCTGCTTCTGGCAAACCAGAGCAGCACATGGAAACGCCGTTTACCTTCCCGCTGTAGCGGTTCCTATTTATCTACTTGCATTTTGACGTGCTTTCGAACTGCTAGGTTGGCAGGAGCTGGGACCGAGCAACAGGAGCTCACCCCGTCACAGGGATTCGAACCGCCGACCTTCTGATCAGCAAGCTCTAGGCTCTGCAGTTTAACCACAGCGCCACCTGGGTCCTTGTCCTTAAGTTTATACGCTAATAAAGCATTCAGCTCTTGAAAAAGTTGCATCTGAATTGATGTGATTGTAGAGATTCAAAGTGCATTAGGAAGTGTTTTTATACGGAAGAGTATTTCCCCCGTCTGGCTCTTTGTCTTTGCCGACCCATGCCTGTCTACTTCTGTAACTTGTGAGTCGAGGAACTGTAAAACTTATGAATATGCAGGCAAGCAGAACTCTGCACACCACAATCCTTTGTAGTATTGCCACAGCAACTAACCAAGTATTTGTGTGTCATGCCAGCCCTGGAAGTTCCTGTTTTGCTATTTTACTGACAAATATTTTACCACCTTGCTTGAAAGAAGCTGGGTGCCTTTATGGTTGGAAAGATTTTTTTCTCTCCCTTATCTCTGCAAAAAGTTATCTCAAATCTGTCCTCTTATATAGTGCTGGCTGACTTGCCGGGGGTGGGGGTCACATTCTGAACTGAACACTGGCTCTCCACAGAATCCCTGAGCTGAGGTTCAGGCAAAGGACTTCTTAAGCTCCACTTTGGCACAGGCCCCTCTGATGACCCACATTACATTTAGCATGAGATACATACTCTAGAAATTCTCTCTAGCTGTTCACCCTGGAGGAGGGTGTCAAACAGCCCTTTGCCTTTCTCTTTACTCGAGTGGCAAAAAGCAACTGATACATTTAACAGGAATACGGAGACTATGCAGGTGGGCAGATCGAGTCACTAATGGTTTATCCCTGGCATGATTTCATTGGTGTTCTGGGTGCAATCTTCCGTTTTCTGTATGCAATGCATTTGGAGTGCTGCCTTTTTTTTGGTCATGCAGAAAACTTACTCTGTAATGGAAGTTATTTCATGCCATTAACATTATTTTAAGCAAATGCTTCAAAAATACTCTTAAAACCTCTTAGTAGTTAAAAGATAATTTCCTGAGATTATGACAAAATAAACTTCATGGTGGAGCACCTGCTTTGCAGGCAGGAGTTCCCAGGTTCAGTTTCTGACATCTCTGGGTAAAGCTAGTCAGACAACTAAATGCTGCCACTACATGTAAGGTGTACTGTAGAGATGTACCAATAGTTGACTTGGTACAAGGCAGAATAATATATTCATATCAGTAATTAACCTAACTATGCTCTGGGACTATTTCATCTTTAGTTCCAAAGGTCAAAGGAAAAACTGGGGAGGTAATAGCTAACTCCTACTTGCTTCCAGTGTTTTGACCTTTGAAAGTGAGAAGGTTGGCACATTAAAAAAAATAAAAATTAAAAGCCATGCTGCGCCCTGCGAGGGCGCCAGAGCGATCTCCGCCCCTCAGCGCCAGGTCGCGCAACCTGCTCGAGACTGCCCTGAGGGCTACATAGATTATTGCATTTACCCCCACCCCAGATTCTCCACCCTGTGGTAAGGTTTCAGGGTACAATGTTTATGAGGAGAAATTATAATTATTGCTCATTAATATGGATGAGCAGGTTATTGAGTTGATAATAGTCTCTGGGTATAAATCAAGAGAAATTAGATATCTGGGAATTTGTCAGATTATGCCTTTATTACACATAATATTTTTCATGTATATGAGAAAGCAACATTAGATAAGAAAAAGTGGACCACTTTAGCTCAGCATGTGTGTATGTATGTATGTACCAGTATGTTGTGATATATTCAAGAAGAAAAGGATGCTGAATATATTTAGACTGCAGCAGTTAGCTTGTCCTAAATGAGAAGTTTAATACACTGATTAACCTCACAATGGATCAGGATTTAGTATAGGATAGATTTAATTCAAACACATAGAAGGGTGTTGAGGGAATCGAGGGAGAAGTTTCTTTGCAATTCTATCCCCCCACCCCCCCACCTACAATAGTCTGGCTATTGGTTTTTCTTTTAAGAAGTGTGTGATATGAGATTCTAGTAACTAGAAAACCACAAATGCCTTCTAGCATTATAAGGCAAAGTAAATCTTACCAGCTACATTCTGTGAAATAATCTTTGTTTATAAAGTGGCGTGCATCTGAGACTTTAGGGATGGTGCTGAAATGTAACAAATTGAAAATGTAGCAACTCTAGTACATATTGTATCCGCTTAAACATTAAAATTAAGATACTCCCCATCCCAAACCTCAAAAATCAGAAGAAAATCGACCCACTCTTTTTTAGGAATAGGGATCAGAAATTCAGGACTACCCTGGGAGAACTGGAGCATATGATGAGATGCAGTTTTGTTTTTTTTGAAAGCTTCATTAGCTGAAGAATAAATCATAGCCAACATCTCTTGAATGCAAGCATGGGTCTGCCACAAAGAGGTATTTGTTGTAGGTACCAGAAGATAATCGGGTAAATCCAGTGCCATGGCACGTAGACTGGAAAATTCCAAAGGATATGTTGAAAGCACAGAGATTTCCTCCGCTCCACTTCAGAAACCATCATGAGCACAGCAGCTTCAATGGACATTGTTGTTCTGGTGATTTGCCCTCTGTCTGCAATGGAGAGTAACCATGGTTGCTGTAACATGCTTGTACTTGTAATTAGTGTAGAATTCTCTGTGTTTGTGTGTGAATGCCTTTGTCTCTATGCTTACTCTGTCTCTGTGAACACTGCAACATTCTCAGGGTTATCAGCTGCAAAATTGTTTTGATTTGCATTACCTAATAATAATAATGATGATGATAATGATTGATTATTTGTACTCCGCCCACCCGGCTGGGTTTCCCCAGCCACTCTGGGCGGCTTCCAACAAAAATTAAAATACATTACAGTCTGTACAGACTGTACAGAAGTACAGTCAAATTATGTAGGAAATGGATGCACATTAAATGTTAAGGCTTCCAACAAGCAATCAGCTCTTTTAAAAGAAAAAGCAACAACGTTTTAGAGAAAATTATAGATAAGAGATTTGTTCTGAAATGTATATTCAGAGAAAGGGACAGGTAGCACTTAGGAGATTTGCAGATACAGTGGTACCTCGACTTACGAATAACTTGACTAACAAATGTTTCAACTTACAAACGTCCGCCATTTTGGATGCGGTTTAGATAGGATTTTTTCGATTTATGAATTTTTAGATAGGATTTTTTTCGACTTACGATTTTTTTAAAAAAAATTCCCCGTTGGTTTCTACTTACGATTTTTTCGACTTATGAAGGTCCGTTCGGAATTGATTAAATTCGTAAGTTGAGGGACCACTGTAATCACAATGCCCTAACACCATATATATAAACCAGCCTTAGTGAATTTTTACACAAAAGGTTTATCTACACTACAAATGTATAGTTCTTAACATGTCTACTGGCATAAAGGTAAAGGGACCCCTGACCATTAGGTCCAGTCGTGACCGACTCTGGGGTTGCGCGCTCCTCTCACATTATTGGCCGAGGGAGCCGGCGTATAGCTTCCAGGTCATGTGGCCAGCATGACAAAGCCGCTTCTGGCAAACCAGAGCAGCAATGGAAACGTCGTTTACCTTCCCGCTGTAGCGGTTCCTATTTATCTACTTGCATTTTGACGTGCTTTCGAACTGCTAGGTTGGCAGGAGCTGGGACCAAGCAACGGGAGCTCACCCCGTCACAGGGATTCGAACCACCGACCTTCTGATCAGCAAGCCCTAGGCTCAGTGGTTTAACCACAGCACCACCTGGGTCCCTGTCTACTGGCATAGCTTCCCGCAAAGACTACTGGGAATTACATGTTTGTGGTTCTGCCTTTTTCCTTCTCCTGCAGCAATGGGACTCTTTGAATTTGCCCTGACTGCATATACCGGTAATTGAAATGTACTTTTCCTGTCGAGCTCTGGAGAAAACAAAATAAAAACACGAATACGATTTGGCAACAGAAGCTGGCTCCAAATGCTGCATCATGATGACTTGCAACATGTATCTGCCAATAACCCCCATCCCCAGACCAGTCTTGACTTTTTAAAGCATGCTTTTTAAAAAAACCACAACCTTAATAAGCATAGCTGCCAAGTTATCCCCCTTTTTATGGGATTTTCCCTTATGCTGAATAGGCTTCCTCGCGAGAAAAGGGAAAACTTGGCAGCTATGTTAATAAGGTAGATGCGATGTAAGAAAATCCTCTGCGTGGATCCTAAAATGCAATTTCCCCCATGTCCACAAATATTGCAGCATGCCCCTCTCTCTCTCTCTCTCTCTCTCTCTCTCTCTCTCTCTCTCTCTCTCTCTCTCTCTCTCTTTCTCAGTGTGTGTGTGTGTGGTGTTATGTCTCCAAGATGGCACAGAAAAATGAGAAGAAAACTAGTCTTGACCAGGGCCAGCCCAATACATTTTGACCTCTGAGGTGAAACTCAAATATTTTATTGGGGTGTGTGTGAGGTCCCCTCAGCCCCTAAGAGTTGACTCCTGCGGTTGCTGATCCTATAAACCACTTTAGCCTTTCATTTCAAATCTTCATGCTTGCAATGGTGACACCATTCTCATACTTCCCTATCTGACTTACTTGATCCCAAGCTTAGTGTAAGTTTTATCATAAAAACCCTTTTATGTTACAATTGTATTTAATCCCCCCTTAAACGAATGCTCTTTTTTTATATGTCAGGTTTCTATATAATGTTTCTCTCTTGTCACAGGGTTACCAGGGCATGGTTGATGGAGGTGAAAACATTGTTGAAGTCACATGGGAAAGTGTTTCAAGCATCCTCCAAGTGGTAGGTCCTGAATTAAGAATCATTTTCATTTTCATCTGAAGAAGTGTTCATGCACACGAAAGCTCATACCAATGACAAGCTTAGTTGGTCTCTAAGGTGCTAGTGGGAGGAATTTCTTTATTTTGTTTCATGCACACGAAAGTTCATACCAATGACAAGCTTAGTTGGTCTCTAAGGTGCTAGTGGGAGGAATTTTTTTTATTTTGTTTCATGCAAGTGTGTTACTTTTCTAAAAACCACCCCTAAATAGGTAATGAATAAAATGTTTTAGCAATTAAGCAAAATGCTTTGCACTAAACAGCTTTGTGTTTTGGTCCCAAAGTTAGTCTTAGGTATACTCACTTAGAATTTTTGCTTCTGTCACCACCCAACATTTTCAGTGCACAAATATCTGGGCGGTCTCTTTCTTTCTTTCTTTCTTTCTTTCTTTCTTTCTTTCTTTCTTTCTTTCTTTCTTTCTTTCTCTCTCTCTCTCTCTCTCTCTCTCTCTCTCTCTCTCTCTTTCTTTCTTTCTTTTTTCTTTCTCTCTCTCTCTCTCTCTCTCTTTACGCTCAGGGAAGAGAAATGGAGCAGCATCCAAGCAGAAGGATGCCAGCAGAGTTCGGTGTCTCCCTTTGCTTTTTATTTCCCCCTCCTAGTATGAGTCAGTATAAAAAATGTTCCCATGTTGCCTTCAGGATTTAATAACTGTTTTGTGTTGGCTTGAGCTTGGCTCCTCTTGCAGGAAAATTCCCTGCCTGCTGTGACTTGCATCACGTATGGGTATGGCAGTGCCAAGAAAGGATTTCAGCCTAGACGAGCCCTGTGCCACAGCAAAGTGACACTGTTCTGAGAGCAAAATATGGACATAGCTTTAATTCTTTTTCCTGCATCAAAAAAGAGGAATTGATATTGCGTAATCAGCAACTAGCACGTTTTCAGCAAAGGAAATTACATAACAGTTTTATATCGACACTCTTCTAGTATGCAAAAAATAAAAATCCCTTTGCTACTTCTGATCCGCGGCAGAACTTCAGTCAAGGATAATAAATGTGATTTAAACTTTGATTGAAGGAATTATGCTTTTGAACCATATACTATAAAACTAACTGAACAGATTATCTGTTTCATAAGATTCAGCTGAAACACTGATTCTTCCTGACTTTTAAATCTTACACAGCAACAGTTCTGAAGGTGTGGAGGAACAGAATACCAAGTCCAGATTGAAAAATAGATAAAGAAATAAAGGACAACTACAACTCCCATGATCCCTAGCTAATAGGACCAGTGGTCGGGGAAGATGGGAATTGTAGTCCAAAACATCTGGAGGGCCGAGGTTTGGGGATGCCTGGTCATGAGTAACAGTAATGTGTGTGTTACTTATTAAGGAACTTGTCATTAGTGTTGTTTATTCCCCAGTAGCAATCACTTTATTATCACATCTGTTATCTATAATTCAAGTTTATATATAACTACCAGCCATCATTTTTAGTTACCACCTGTACCGGACGACCATAAATGCTGTGCTTTGTGCGTAAGCCAAGTAAAGAGGATTAAAGTCTGTTAAATGTAAGATATTGGATCTTCTGGTCAACGTACTTTCACACCTGCATCCTACCCTTTCTCTGTGGAGTTCAGTGTAGCGCGCATGGGCTTATCCCATTTTATACTCAAAACAGTGGCCCTAGTCTCTCCTTTTCTTGTTTCTTGCCCCCTCCCCCAAATATCCATCTGATCTGAAATGAAATGACTGTAGAAAATCAACATACTGTTGGTGCTCTATGTCGGACTAGCACTGCACATGGTGTAGGGAAGCCTTTCCATATCAATGCTCTCTGGTTTTGTTTTAGCCTGGATCTCATGAATGAGAGGGAAGCAACAACTGCTGACTTCCTCTCTCCCCAAGCTCTCTACTGTCCTCAAAATATTTTACCAGCTGAGGCTTCCATGACTAATGCCAGTGTGGTGTAGTGGTTAAGAGTGGTAGACTCCTAATCTGGGGAACTGGGTTCACGTCTCCGCTCCTCCACATGCAGCTGCTGGGTGACCTTGGGCTAGTCACACTTCTCTGAAGTCTCTCAGCCCCACTCACCTCACAGAGTGTTTGTTGTGGGGGAGGAAGGGAAAGGAGATTGTTAGCCGCTTTGAGACTTTTTCGGGTAGTGATAAAGCGGGATATCAAATCAAAACTCTTCTTCTTCCTTGTTGGGTGCCTAGCTGACTTATGAACAGGTTTGACAGGAAACCCACCCTTAGCTACCCACCCCCTGGCCACCTCCAGGCTTCCTGGCAAGAGAGGGAGTGTCTCTCTTGTTACGGCAATTGAGTCAACTCTCCCTGCCATCCTCAGTTCTCAGTCCCCTGCCAATAAAGGCATTGCTATGGCAAGTATCAACCACATGTTAGAGTCCTAGCGGGTTGTGAAGGTGTCCTTTTGTCTCACCATTGGTGGTGCTGTTCGACCGCTAATAATGAATTTTGTCCCTAGAATAAAAGGAATAGTTTGGAACCAGTGAGCTACAAAATAAGCGCAACAGCTTAACATCATTTTCAGTCTTATGCAGGACAAGGGAATGTGTATGTGTTACATATTTCTTTAACCAAGTAGTGTTTACAGCTGACAACAGAGGTAGGAAATGTGTACAGACAATATCAGGGATGAGCAAACTTATTCAGACCTTGTGGGGGGGGGGCGGACTATATTTTGGGGGGTGAAATGAATGAATTCCTGTGCCCCACAAATAACCCAGAGATGCATTTTAAATCAAAGCACACATTCTACTCATGTAAAAACATGCTGGTTCCCGGACCATCCGCGGGCCGGATTTAGAAGGCGATTGGGTCGGATTCGGCCCCCAGGCCTTAGTTTGCCTACCTATGGACTATATACTCCACCATACTCCTGCCAGCACCAGATTCTGCATTATTGCTTATAGCAATGGAAGTAAAATCTGGAGAGCTTGTTCCCTCAACCCGATTCTTCTCTTTTATCTTGAAGGGAGGAACGGTCATTGGGAGCGCACGCTGCAAAGCTTTTCGGACCCGGGAGGGCCGCTTGAAGGCAGCCTGCAACCTGGTGAAGTGTGGCATCACCAACCTTTGTGTGATTGGTGGGGACGGCAGCTTAACAGGGGCTAATCTTTTCCGCGAGGAGTGGAATAGCCTTTTGGAGGAACTGGCACAAAATGGTAAGTCCTGGTTAAGCTCGTGGGACATTGAGCTCCTCAAGTTCTATGTCATTTATTTTAGTATTTTAAAATTGCAAACCACCTTTCTTACACCAGCAGAAAAGTGCTGCATAAGTGCACAGAAAACATATTTGTTGTGCTGTACAAGTGCTAACGTTAGTTTATTGTTTAAGATTTAGATCCCTCCCTGCATCACCATGATCTTGGAGCATTTCGCAATTAAATAAAAACCAAGTAGAATATACTTTAAAGTGCAACCATCTCCCTTCTATTAAATATATCTGTCAGATTAGACATGCACCATCAAACATCACTCGGACACATGATAATCCATTCAAAAACCCTTGTGGAATAGGAGTGTCTTCGGGTGTTGTTAAAATATAGCCAAGGTTTGTCCTGGTCAGAGCTTGGAGGAGAGAGTATTCCATACCTGGGGAGCATTTACACTAGGATTGCAAATGGATACAGAGGTGGAGGTGCTTGGATTGGGGTACTAGTGTTGCACAACAATGCAGTTTGTCACTTATTTTCTTGTTAATAATAATAATAATTTTTTTTATACCCCGCCCATCTGGCTGGGTTTCCCCAGCCACTCTGGGTGGCTTCCAACAGAAAAATAAAACACAGTAATCTATTAAACATTAAAAGCTTCCCTGTCTTCTAAAAGTCTGGTAGTTGTTTTCCTCTTTGACATCTGTTGGGAGGGCGTTCCACAGGGCAGGCGCCACCACCGAGAAGGCCCTCTGCCTAGTTCCCTGCAACTTGGCTTCTCGCAACGAGGGAACCGCCAGAGGGCCCTCGGTGCTGGACCTCAGTGTCCAGGCAGAATGATGGAGGTGGAGACGCTCCTTCAGGTATACTGGACCGAGGCCATTTAGGGCTTTAAAGGTCAGCACCAACACTTTGAATTGTGCTCGGAAATGTACTGGGAGCCAATGTAGATCTTTCAAGACCGGTGTTATGTGGTCTCAGCGGCTGCTCCCAATCACCAGTCTAGCTGCCGCATTCTGGATTAGTTGTAGTTTCTGAGTCACCTTCAAAGGTAGCCCCACGTAGAGCACATTGCAGTAGTCCAAGCGGGAGATAACTAGAGCGTGCACCACTCTGGCTAGACAGTCTGCAGGCAGGTAGGGTCTCAGCCTGCGTACCAGATGGAGCTGATAGACAGCTTCCCTGGACACAGAATTGACCTGCGCCTCCATGGACAGCTGTGAGTCCAAAATGACTCCCAGGCTGCACACCTGGTCCTTCAGGGGCACAGTTACCCCATTCAGGACCAGGGAATCCTCCACACCTGCCCGCCTCCTGTCCCCCACGAACAGTACTTCTGTCTTGTCAGGATTCAACCTCAATCTGTTGTTTGTTTGTTTTTTGGTCTATTCATACAAGCACAGTCTTATCAAAACTTCAGTTCCATGACCCCAGTAAAACGAGGACATCTCTGGTCTCCCAGCCCACTCCCCATTCTTTCCCAATAACTGAAGGCAGAAATAAAATTCCCATTCATTGGCGAAGCTTCATGCAGCATTAATTCAATCTTTTCTTCATAAAGAGCGTTTTCTTGCCTCTTACTCACGCCAAGACTGTAATAAATGATAACGTCACATTGTTTAGGGAAGCTTTTAATCTTTAAGAAATTAGTGTATTCTAGGATTTCTGTTGGAAGCCGCCCAGAGTGGCTGGGGAAACCCAGCCAGATGGGCGGGGCATAAATTATTTATTTATTTATTTATTTATTTATTTATTTATTGCTTTAACTTCATGGGAGGGGGGTGTATGTCAGACATTTTTAAATTTATTTTTCTATTGCTTTTTTGCCAGGTGAGATTGAAAAGGAGGCTATCAAGAAGTACGCTTACCTCAACATTGTGGGAATGGTTGGCTCCATCGACAATGACTTCTGTGGTACCGATATGACCATTGGCACTGACTCTGCCTTGCACAGAATCATTGAAGTTGTGGATGCCATTATGACCACTGCTCAAAGGTACTTTGAACTCAGGATGTGGGATTTTAAGATGGCCACTTGGGCAACGGCTAAGAGCCATGGTTCTTTTCTTTAGCAGTACTAAAGTGTACCAAAGTTGTATTAATTTCACCCTTTTGCCAAAGTTGAAAGGGTGGTTATGTGCATACGGCAAACCTGCCTGCATTGCGTTTTATGACAAAAGGAGGAGCTAGATTAGAATCCAAACAAGGATGTCAAAAATAACCCTAACCCTAACCCTAACCCTAACCCTAACCCTATCTTTCTTTCCTGTGATGTGTATTTGTGGAAAGATGTGGCTGTCTTTGACTGCATTCACTATGATTTTTAACCCTGCCACCCCTGGCATGCACAGAATGCTGCCCTCAGGACAAAAGGGAGTTATCCCTCTCAGTTTAAACTAACTGGAGCTCCCAGTTCCAATGGATTGAGGAACTGCTTAGTTTAAACTAGGAAGCACATACCGTATATACTGGCGTATTAGACGGCTTTTGAACCCAGGAAATTTTTTTCAAAAGTTGGGGGCCCGTCTTATACACCGGGTCCAAGAATCTGCAGTCACCGCATACGGTGGGGGGAGCTCAAAAACGGCCGCATCCCCACTGTATGCAGTGACCATATGAACGCAAAGAAGCGCGCTCGGGAGGGGGCTGCTCCCCGCCAGGGAGAATGGCTCCCTCATGGCTTTGTGACCTGGATCAGCGCAGAGATACAGTTTTGTGTATTTCATTGGTGTCAAGCTGGTGCCTCTTCTCTTTTTGTCAGCGCAAAGCAAAGAGATCTCTCCGTCTCTCTCTCTCTCCGCTCTCTCTTTCACTGCTGCTCAGCGTCTTTCGCTGGCTGTGTGAGCCTCCGATGTCTCTGCCCCTCTATCACTATCCTCTCTATGGTTTCTCTCCCTCTCCCTGGCTTCTATTCCCCTTTTGCTCACTGAGCCAGCCTCGTTGTCTCTCTCTCTCCGCTCTCTCTTTCACTGCTGCTCAGCGTCTTTCGCTGGCTGTGTGAGCCTCCGATGTCTCTGCCCCTCTATCGCTATCCTCTCTATGGTTTCTTTCCCCCCCTTTTGCTGTCTCTGCCTCCCTCTCCCTCTCCCTCTCCCTCTCCCTCTCCCTCTCCCTCTCCCTCTCCCTCTCCCTCTCCCTCCTTTTTATCGATGTCTCTGCTTCTCTATCTCTCCTCTCTCTGGCTTCTTTCCCCCTCTCAATAACTAAGCAAGCAAGCAAACAAACAAACCACCATTTCCCCGGCTGCAGACTTGAGTGCTGGAGAAGACAGCCTCCCCTCCCCGCCAAAAAAGGGCTGGAGTACATCCCAAATTCTATATTTTAACTTGAAAAGTAAGGGGTCGTCTTATACGCCCAGTCGCCTTATACGCCAGCATATACGGTACCTCCAATCTCCTCACAGCAGTTCCAGAGGAGGAGCGGGAAGCAAGCGAGGCCGCCAAGGCTTACAGTTGCTCATTCACACAATGCTAAAACACAGATTGGCATTGCATCCAAACTTTTGACTGCAGTCTGCTTAAATACTATTGAAGTCAATGGAATTTAAGCAGCTTCTGTGGAGGCTTGCAGCCTTCTTCTGCATTGTGTAGCCAGAGGAAAATGGAGCTCTGGAAGGCATGTCTGGATTCCTGGGAATGGCAGCTGAGCCCTGCCACCACTTGGGCTGGTATTTATCACATCGTCAGACACATGCAGTGGTATGAAAACTGCATGTGGAGGTCAAAAAGGGGGGGGGAAGCCCATCTTGCATAGATCAAGGGTTTTTAAGTTGGGCTTTGCTTTAATATTGCTTTTTTGTATGTAGTTTAGTTCTGTGAACAAATGGGGGGGGGAATTGAGATTTGATTGTGAGGACTTGCCTAGTTTTGCAGTTTTTCAAATAGTAGCCATCACTGAAAGGCAATTAAGATTTGAGGAGTAACCTATACACTCTCTTAAATGGCATGAGTTCATAAAATTTAGTGGTCCGCAATCTTAGTTTGGGGGGTGGGAGGTAATAATGCAAAGAATAATGGCACATGATAGTATGCTGCAAAGCAGAAAGTTAAGAAGTGTCTGGGGGAAGATGGAAAACGCAAGCACAAATGTAGTTTCTGCAGTGCCAAACAATCGTCTTGTCTTCTTTCTGTGCATTTGTACATATCACTTCATACTTTGATGCTGTTGTGACGCTATTAATAATTATTGCAATTGTTACAGCCACCAGAGGACCTTTGTCCTGGAGGTGATGGGGAGACACTGTGGGTATGTATGTCTGCCAACACCACATTTAGTTAAAATTGCTGAAATATATAGTTCACGTACTCATTTGGATTTTCTGATTATGTTCTAGGTACCTAGCTCTTGTTAGTGCCTTAGCCTGTGGTGCAGATTATGTCTTTATTCCTGAATATCCACCTGAGGAAGGATGGGAAGATCATATGTGTTCTAGGCTTTCTGAGGTAATTATTTTCTACAGTGGCTTTGAAACTCTGTCCTGGGATCTCTTAGGCTTCTTTGAAAGCTTACTAGGTTCCTCAATGAAAAGATCAGGGATGGCCGAAAAACTTTCAATCCCTCAGTGTCCTAGGTAGAGCCAAAATGGAGGAAGTGTTCCATGGCATTGTTTTCCTACTGCGAAAGTGTCCTCCTTTCTCATGATCTTTCCATTTCCACCTAGTAAAGACATACCCGTCAACTCCCAGACTGAAAAATCCGGGATCAGCAACGGCACGGCACCGGAAGTCGCTTCTACGCATGTCTGGACAAGCATAGAAGCGACTTCCAGTGCTGCTCTGCCCAATTTTTGAAAATCCGGGGGAAATACGGGATATTTTGCCATTCAGGACAACGGCAGGAAACGGCTTTAAAAACGGGGGTTTCCCACGAAAAACGGGAGACTTGGCAGGTATAAGTAAAGACCACCCACCTCCCAAAATTACATGGGGCAGCATAGAGGGAAGGCACATCCAGGCTGGCTCAAAATATTTTGGCACATGAGGTGAACCACAAAATGGTGCCCCCCTCCCTGCCAGGGAAGAAGAAGAGAAGAAGAAGAAGAAGAGTTTGGATTTGATATCCCGCTTTATCACTACCCGAAGGATTCTCAAAGCGGCTAACGATCTCCTTTCCCTTCCTCCCCCACAACAAACACTCTATGAGGTGGGTGGGGCTGAGAGACTTCAAGGAAGTGTGACTAGCCCAAGGTCACCCAGCAGCTGCATGTGGGGGAGCGGAGACGTGAATCCGGTTCCCCAGATTACATTTCTACCGCCCTTAACCACTACACCACACTGGCTCTCTCTGGGGTGGGTGAAAAACTACATCAGGAACAAGGGGGGGAATAAAGATCCACATTGGAATTTGCTGCCCCTGTGGATCCTGCCACCTGAAGAGGTCACTTCGCCTCATGGGTGGGCTGGCTCTGTCTCTGCAACATGTTCAGGTAGCAGGCACCCCCTTGCCAGCAGGCACTTGGCATTTAGGTGACCAATGACAACACTCCCTTGTGAACTGCTTTGTAGCTCACCTGACTCTTATCTTTGATGCTAATGTACAGAATGGAAGATATTGCTAGTGTTGAGGATTTAGACGTGATCAGCTATATGATGATGTTACTGTTGCAATGAGGAAGGGTTATTTGCCGACAACGCAATCCATAGCTGGCTGGGATTGCCAACATTAATGAGGTGGCAAAAAATGTGTTAGGAAGTATTTTTTTATCCTGGCTTAGTAAGGTCATTTTTGAAACAGTAACAGCACATTAAGTACTGTAGTTGTAATAGTCTCAGAAGCTTTCAAGGTACAGCTATTTATTGTGGTCTCAGACCATGAGGCAGATTTAATGACTTTTCTGCATTTTTTTTTTACCTTAGAACCGTGCACGAAAGAAAAGACTGAATATCATAATTGTAGCAGAAGGTGCCATTGATTCCCACAACAAGCCTATAACTTCAGAGCAAGTTAAGGATGTAAGTATCAAGCTGCCAATCAAATCTTCTACCAAGGATATACGTAACTGAATGCTTCTCTTCCACATAGTGTAAAGTGTGTATCATTTCTCGATGAACATAATTAGCCTTTCTTTATATGGTTGATTGCATATTAATCATTTCAGGCGATACAATAAGTATTACATCTGTGTCCTTTAGCAGTAACGTAATCTCAGTAATTATGATTATAACCTAGCTGCTGCCTTTTAAAAGGCATAAAACATAAACATACAAATGAGTATACAATGTTATTTGGGTATTTTGTAGGACCTGGTCAAAACATTCAAAACGAGGATTCCTTCAGTTCTCAGTACTGAACTGTTTTTTGTTAATAAATTATATCCATTATACGAACTAAGTTTGGTACTTATCAACTCGGCTACAATCCCAGCAATTTGAGCCTCCTCTGTCAACAAGGCTTCTCAGAACAAACTGTTACACAGTTCAGCCAGACAGTGACCCAGAAGTGCTATAAAAGGGAAGAAAAAAATCTTCACTTGAATGTGGATTGGAAAATAGTTCCAAGATGAGCAAGAATGATGCTGCACAAACCACGAAGAGGCCATAACTTACCTTGACATAGGATGGGTTTCTTCCGTGTTTGCAAGTGGGGGTGGGGTGGGGTTGAACACAGCCTTTCAAAATTGTGTGGCCATTCCCTGCTGCATACGCTTTACCTTTGCTTCTGCCGCCAACACATTTATACTTGTAAAAATTCTCTTAAACCACCTCTGACTCAGATGTAGAGCCTGGACTGTTTGGACTTTACTTCCTGTCACCTCAGCACACTGCAAACTTTCAAGTGATCGTGTGGTTTCCTACCCCTTCTCCACTTCCTCACAATGTACAAAAGGGATTGCCAAACAGGGAGATCCCACAGTGGTTCAGATAAAAGGTCTCTCTCTAACCCCATATACCAAAACCCCTTTCTGTATCACTTTCTGCATCCTGGGTTAAGAGAGATCTTTCATTCAGATAATTTTAGGTCTCTTGGATTGGGCTTTCACTTCTGTACCTCAAAACCTTGTCCCAAAGTTACCATACATGGAGGTAGGTGAAGGATTAATGCCCAAACAGTCCCACTAAGATGTCCAGTCAAAGTTTGGGGTTACAGGGTCACCCATTCTTGATCTTGATGGAAAGAGGCCAGATTCTCCAGGAATCTTGCCCCACAAACAGAGTGGACTTTTCCAGTCTGTTTGTTCAGAAAGAAAAGTTTTCACAGATCTGGAGTTAAGAGAGTACAGGCTTGATTGTAACAAGGAATAGGACAAGACTGGATTTCCCCCCTTGCTATTACTCCTCTGTATACAATGGTAGATATTTTTACCTCAGCTTTGTAAGATACACCAAAAGTTATTCTTTTGTTAGTGTAATATTTGCGCACTAATTTCAAAATGTTCTACTTTAATTATTATTGGGAACAGTCTTTCAGGAGGAAGATAAATAATAGTTTTTCAAAGACCCAAAGTGGCAGTAGTGGTGACATCGTTGCCAGTGCTGTACACCTTTTTTTTTTAATCCTGCTGTTGCTTCTAGTCAAACTGGTTCTGCAACTTTGCCACCCTCACTTTTTAAAAATACTTGCTTACATAGGGATCAATTTTGCTTGCCCTAAGGTTAAGTGGATTTGAGAGCGTTGCTCCGTCACTATTAAAGAATCCTAACTCTTCATAATCTTTGTATTGTATGCATTCTTAAAGTTTTAAACTAGGATTTCCACCTATTGTTCAGGCACAATAATACCCCAGTGTGTTTCTGCCGCTGTTACAGCTCATAATCCTTAACACTTTGTCTTTTTTTGCAGCTTGTGGTACAGCGACTAGGGTATGACACTCGCGTGACTATCCTTGGCCATGTGCAAAGGGGAGGCACTCCCTCTGCATTTGATAGGATTTTGGTAAGTAGACGCGGGCAGCCTGTGTGTTGAGCACCGTTGTTTAGGGTGTTACATAGTTCCTTATCCTCATTCAGATTGTAGAACAGTCACAAATGTCACTGGCTCTCTAGTGTGTGGCGCAGTCAAGAGAAGCAGGTCATGAATTAAAATTTGTACTCAGCCATTCTGTTCTCTGGATGGATTTTGGACAGTAAGTGTCTCTCGGCCTAAGCTTTAGGATAAAATGAGATAGAATCATGTATGCCACTCTAACCACGGAGGACTAGGTATTTCTGTGATACACATACAGCATCTAACATTGAAATCAGTTTTCTGTCTGTCTCATAATTTCCCGTTGCGACATTCCATCAAAATGGCTGGTCCAGAGTAAATGAAGCCATAGCATAATAGGTCTGCACCCGGCTAGCCTACTGAAGGGTGCTATCTCCCCCACCGATCATTGTCTTCTCCATAGGAAAAAGGGGAGAGTGGATAAGCAATATTTGTGTCAGTGGGGACTGAACTTCTTTTTGCCTATTTCCTGCAAGATTTGACCTTCCAGCACAATGAGTTGCTGATCAGGGAATAGCATTGAAACTTCCAAGGACGTATATAGGTGCTTACCCGTGTTTCTCATATTATAAGACACGTCTTATATTTATTTTTTCCTCAAAAAAAACACACCATGGCTTATTTTCAAGGGATGTCTTATTTTTATTACGGTACATGGGTAGTGCAGTAGCTCCCCCCGCTATCGCGTTTTGCGTGTCCTGTTGCGAGTGTGTGTCCTCTCGCTCCCACACCGGGCAGTGAGCTGGGGAGCAGAGGTGGTTTTGCTGAGTTGATTGAGTCAGGCAGGCAGGCAAGGGAGTCACCCTGCTATTTCGGGTCGCCTGAGGAAACGTTTGCTGCTCTCTCCCCCCCCCCCATGCCTGCGCCTCAGCCGGGCGCGCATCCTCAGCCCGCTTTGCGCGGCGGGGGCAAGATGCGCGTCAGCATGCAACCCCTCAGATTCCTTCCGCCCCTCCCTCGCCACCAACCGACCCCCACCCCATTTCCCCGCCTGAGGTAAAAAGTCCATACCGTAGTTAGAGCCAGTGACTGGCTGCCCAGCTACCGTATGTGAAGGCCGAGGGAGGAGGAGGGATGGGTGGGAAACCTCTCCTGGCCATTTCCTCACCTCCCTCGTTCGTTCGCGCGCCTGCCTGCCTGCGAGCGGGGATTCGCTCGGCACGTGCAAAGGCTGCAGCCGGGTCCCGGGGCTTCGCGCGCCGCGTGCAAAGGCTGCAGCCGGGTCCCAGGGGTTAACGCAGCAGCAGCAGCCGGTTCCGAGCAGCCCCCTTCCTTTTCCTCTTCTTTGCCACAGACCTGCGGTATGGCTTATTTTCGAGGTATGCCTTATATTTTGCCACCTCAGAAAAATCCTGCCATGCCTTATTTTGTAGGGATGTTTTATAATGTGAGAAACACGGTAGCAAAAGTAGAGCCCATAGTTAATATTTAAATTTTATTATTTAAAAGCATAAGGAATAAAAACACATATATACAAAAGAATACAAAAATACAACATAATACCAAACACAAAAAATAGAAAGAGAAAAAAGAAAAAAATACGTCAAAAAAACCCACAACCATTACATTTAACATTTAAGCACAGATACTTCCCGTCCCTCTTATTATACATTTTTATATATCTTGTATTTCACAGGTTTTTACTAATAATATCACCTTTTTTCTCTTCAATTCCACTTTAATCATTCCTAATATTCTCAAACATCATTCAATATCCGCGAGTAGAGAATTATTTGGATAATACACTTTGAGATAGTTTTTGTATATATTCCACTTTTGTTACTTTTTGCATAGATAGATCTCTTACTGAATCAGTCAGCTTAGCCATTCGTATGTGATTTAACATTTGTAATTGCCAGTCCGTTATTGTAGGTAGCGTCTCGCTTTTCCAGCTTTTTGCTACCAATATTCTGGCAGCAGTCACTCCATACAGAAATAAAGATCTTATTTCCTTTCTTATTTCAGATGGTAATATATTTAGAAGGAAAATATCAGGTGTCTTTTTAAATGTCATTTTAAATATTTTCTTTAACTCCTCGTAGATTTCATTCCAGTATTCTTTTATATTTTGGCAAGACCACCACATGTGGAAATATGTACCTTCCTCTTTTTTGCACCTCCAACACCACGGGCTTATTCCCCCATTCATTTTAGCCAGCTTACATGGTGTTAAGTGCCAGCGATATATCATTTTCATACAATTCTCCCTTAAGTTATAACATGCTGTAAATTTTAGGTCTTCAACCCACAATCTCTTCCATTGTTCTATATCAATATTGTGTCCAAGATCCTGAGCCCATTTGATCATTGAGACTTTAGTTTGTTCCTCTGTCGTCTCCCACTCTAGTAAATAATCATACATTAAAGAGTTTTTTTTCTTTCTAACTTTAGTTATTATCTTTTCAAATCTTGATGTTTCTGTTGCAAGCCCCACCTCTCTGTCTGTACTTAATTTTTGATTCAATTGACAATATTGCAACCAGTTGGTCAGATGTTCTTTGATTTCATCATACTTTTTTCAATACTGGTTTCCCTTCTATTGTTTCTAGTCTCTCGTATTTCTTCTCTTGCCCGCTATGGCTTCTGTTGGGGACTTCCAGAGTGGTATTTTGGGCTCCAGTATCCCCTTATATTTGATCCACAATTTAAAGAGAGATTTCCTTATTACATGGTTTAGGAACCCTTTGTGTGCTTTTATTTTTCCATATATCAGGTATGTGTGCCACCCGAATCTCGTATTGTGGCCTTCCAAGTCCAGTATATCTGTTCTTTCTAATTTTAGCCACTCCCCCAGCCACACTAGTCCCACTGCTGCGTGATATATTTCGAGATCGGAAGTAGAGCCCATATAGATAAAGAAGTAGATTCTTGATCAGCTATGGAATAATGTACATGATTGAGGGGCTCTTTGCTTTCTCATCTGTTCCGTGATAGATTTTAAATCAACCCGTGGTCATTTGTTTTTATAGTATTGTAATAATTATATTGCAATAATTATTACAATAATTAATTATTGTAATAATTATTGTAATTATATTACAATATATTACAATAATTATATTGCAATTATACAATAATAATTACAATAATTATGTAACAATTATCCCTCCCTATTTCTAATTCTGTGAAACTGCTCTTTACAAAGAACATTCTGTAGATGCTTGTTGGCATGTATCAAAGTCTGCATAGCCTCCATGCAAAGTGTTCTCGTATGGCTAAAGGCTTCTTGCGGATTTCTTGCGTTCTTTTCATTTTCAGGCAAGTCGCATGGGTGTGGAGGCTGTCCTTGCCCTTCTCGAGGGCACACCTGAAACTCCTGCTTGTGTGGTCTCCCTGTCTGGAAACCAAGCTGTCCGCCTGCCTTTAATGGAGTGCGTGCAGATGGTGAGTTGCTGAAAAGAAGCAATTGTGTTTGTTCATTGACACTCTCTTACCGGTTAGCCATCAATAGTCGGTTGTTACTTGGAGCCTGGAAAGATGTGAGCAGAACTCTTATCCACGTTGGGCACAATGAACTCCAGTCATTCCTTCAGTGAGAGTAACTGGGCTATTTGTTACTGCCCCATGAATCTTGACAGCAAACAGCACTCCTTACCTTTTGTAATGCAGATGCCTTTAACATAGTAGCTGCACATTTATATTTGCAATGAGTCTCTTGCTATCAAAACTCTCATTTCTTGTTGCTAGTTTAGTGACTACACAGTAACACCCACATACCATAATACACCTACCAATGAGCTGCATGCTGAGATTATTCTGGTTTCCCAAAACCTTTGCAATAATGTTCAATTGAGGTGTTCTGTATGTTGCAGTCTTAGAATGCATGATTTGAGATCATGAACCTAATAAAAGATGGTCCCTTCCTGTTTATTTCTGATTTTAAAATTAATGCTTTAACTTTCCCAGACTTTGAAGTAACATTGGCTGAAGTGCCAAGCCAGTTAAGAGTCCAATTATACATGTCTACTGAGGCACCGGTCCCATTGAACTCAATGGGGCATATTTCTAAGTAGACAGATTGCATTATAAATCCCCCTGAAATAATTTGGATTTACTAACCTGAGCAAGGCTATAGCGATTGTCACCATTCGGAACTACTTCATAGCCTTCTAGCATTGTAATAGATAATATCATTTTCTAATAAATGATGACTTTTTTTCTTCTTTATTTCAAAAAGACCCAAGATGTACAGAAAGCCATGGATGGAAAAAGATTCAGTGAGGCTGTGCAACTTCGCGGAAGGTGCTCCTCTGTTGTTTATTTCTCTGCTGGCAGCAATAACCTTTCCAATAAATCATTGCTAATTGTGTTAAGGCAGGCATAGGCAAACTCAACCCTCAAGATGTTTTGGGACTACAACTCCCATCATCCCTAGCTAACAGGACCAGTGGTCATGGATGATGGGAGTTGTAGTCCCCAAACATCTGGAGGGCCAAGTTTGCCTATGCCTGTGTTAAGGGATTATTTTTCACGGCTAAGGAATAGGGGGGGGGGAATAGATTATTTTTCTCTAGTTTCTTTTTAGAAATGTGTACACATTTTAACCCCAAAATCCCTCCAAAGTTATATGACTTTTCTAGGCCAATTCTATACCAGAAAAGGAATTCACTACTAGTATTATCTCTGCGGAATTTAAAATGCCACTTCATCAGAAATGGTACTTGAATTGCCTTTCGCAGTTCATAGAGCACATAATATTGAATGCTAAGTGGGTATCAAGTTGTGGAGTTGCACAGGGAGGAGCAAATGTAATTTCTGAAAGATTCCCTCAAATGGCAGATCATAAATGGTCATTTGCCTATCACAAATGTATATGAGACATTTGTTATTGTTGTTGTTGTTGTTGTTGTTGTCATCTGTCTAAAGAGACATCGGAGTGCGCCTCCGGAGGTGAAATCAAACCGTTGAAAGCAGAGTGAAGATATTTCCCATTCAGTCCGCTCCAAAATAAAACAAGTTGCACATGGGAAAATCATTCACATTCCATGATTTGCGTCCAATGATGTGGAAGGGCTGATGATGGAAAGCACTGGTGGAAATGGAGGAGTCTACCAGCCTAGTCGGGAAGGGGGGGATTTTTCACCAGTTCCCCCTTCCACCTGCAGTCCCCTAAACCACACCTCACATTGTTCCAATGGTTCCCAAGCCAACTAGGGCAGGTTGTGTCCGAAGCGGAATTGCTGACTCTGTCAGCAGAAAGACACCAATAGATACAACCTCTGTCTCAAATACAATCTACCAAGTAACAAGTAAAGATATATACAGTAGTTACTAAATGCTCTGAGTGACACTTTAGGTTAGAAAAAATACCTCTCAGTATTCTCTAACATTGTGAAATAGCTTTATATTATTCAGACAACAGCATGAAAATATCGTTTTCTGTTGCAGGAGTTTTGAGAACAACTTGAATACTTACAAGCTGCTGTCTACCAAAAGGGTGGCTGCTGAACTTCCCAAGGTACTTCTAAGATAGTTGTCAAGTTGTCTGGTTAATTCCTCATTCCCGTGTCCTTTGGGTGGCCAATTAAGTGCATCACCAAGAAAGGGCTTGCCAATTTGCATAAAATTTGAAAATGCTAATGTATATGAATTTAAAAATAGTTGCTACAATTTAAATAGAAACACCATCTTGCCGTTGTGGAAGATCTTCCTCCTTACTGTCCCAAGAGCTAATGGATGGCTTACAGCAGGCATCCCCAAACTTCGGCCCTCCAGATGTTTTGGCCTACAACTCCCATGATCCCTAGCTAAGAGGACCAGTGGTCAGGGATGATGGGAATTGTAGTCCAAAACATCTGGAGGGCCGAAGTTTGGGGATGCCTGGCTTACAGCAAACATGCCAATCTGTAGATCGGCCCGTCCTCTTCCTCCTTACGGTTCTTTATACTTTTCTTGCTTTTCAACTGCTTTCAAATAGAGGACTGTCCTCTGTATAGTAGAAGACGATACATGTTTTGTTGAGAAAGCATCTAAACACACACACACACACACCCCAGGTTGTTCAGAATTTTGAAAACTGTCTCCATGGAAACATCTATGGACTTTATGGACTTGTATAGGCCTATTGAGTTGAAGCCTGGCAGGCAGTGATCAAAATTTTGTAAATATATAGCATTTTGTAAACAGTCTAAATTCTGTAAACATTGCCATGTCTATTTCCTTTTTTAAACTTCCAAAATACCATTTTTCCTGAAAGCTCTAGGCCTCTCTCAGATAACCAATTCCATGTCTAGTTGTGAAATTCAAACGTGTGCCTAATGAGAGGTACTGAATGCATCTATATACAGCAAGCTGTGTTACAGTGGTCTAACAGTTGGCCAGATGAACAGTATTTTAAAACAAGGTTTTTTGGCCCAGTGCTAATGTATGTCGGGAGAAATGTACATACTCGTTTTGCAAAATGGCTCAATAAGTGGGAAATATCTGCAGCTACATTATTACTTTTAAATCTTTCTGTTTTCTTTAACAGGATGGTGTATCATGTAGCGTATGTAAAAAATAAAATAAAGTGACTAACATTAGCAAGGTCTTTTGCTTGCTAGGTTGGAAGGCTCTAATATTTTTGCATGGCAATGGGATTTGCTATATAGTTCTTTTTGTTTTTCGACTGTGCACTTCTTTGCTTAAAGCTGGACAACCAGTATGCTCTTCAGTTTTGCCACAACTTTGATTTACACTAAGCGTGCCTTTGCAGAAGCTTTAATAGAAGCTTTAATAGAGTGCTTCTTGTGAAGTTGAAAGAATTCTCCAGAAAACGCGAAAGGTCCCCATTTATTGTCATGGTGAAAAGGCAGAAAAATGCCATATATTTCAGGAATCGCTTGAAATACCGCTTGGCTTTTATACCCCTCATTTTGAGTTCCACTATTTTTATAGTGGACCCAGGTGGCACTGTGGGTTAAACCACTGAGCCAAGGGCTTGCTGATCAGAAGGTCGGCGGTTCAAATCCCTGTGACGGGGTGAGCTCCCATTGCTTGGCCCCAGCTCCTGCCAACCTAGCAGTTCGAAAGCACGTCAAAATGCAAGTAGATAAATAGGTACCGCTACAGTGGGAAGGTAAACGGCGTATCCATGTGCTGCTCTGGTTTGCCAGAAGCGGCTTTGTCATGCTGGCCACATGACCTGGAAGCTGTACGCCGGCTCCCTCGGACAATAATGCGAAATGAGCGCCGCAACCCCAGAGTCGGTCACGACTGGACCTAATGGTCAGGGGTCCCTTTACCTTTACCTTTACCTATTTTTATATGACTTGGCATAGGCAGACATGGTCCTCTGAAAATACCCCTTGTTGTGAGGCCTCCTCATTTTCCGTACAAAAAATGACATAAATGGCTCCACGTGAGGCCTGGCATACTATCAGACTCTCCAGTAGGGCTGCCATTTTTGTGATTAAGAAGGTAGAACGAGCATGAACAGGTTGTGCTTTATTTTCTGCTTTCTGATATTCATAAGAAGCAGATCATACATTAAAATGGCCTTGAAGTGGCTCTCATTTTTCATTTATGTCACAGAAGCTGGCAGGCTTAGGAGAATTCCAGCCATTCTTGCAACATATGCAAGTATGAATTAATTAATTACCAGAGACCGTGAGAGCCATAGGGAAGAAGGGATTATAAGGGCACCAGATTTCCAGAGAGGCACTCCCAACGCTTCTTTCTTAGAAAGTACAGGAGAAAGATTATTCAGAAACATGCTCTTTGCTGATGTGCTGTGCAGAGGTGGGAATAAGGCCTCAGCCAGAGGAGTGACGTATAGGCTTGTGCTTTCCAAGAGCCCAGATTTTCTCTCGAGAGGGCTGGTAATTGCCGATTTAGTCAATTGTCTAGATAAGAGTAGACTAGCCTCCTTAAAGACATGCGCACATTCCAGTGCTGCTATGAAACAAGATAGCAAATGGACAGGAGATAAAAAGATCATGGAGACAACTGGGCGGTCATGGGTTATTTTGATCACACATTGGCCTGCTTCTCACAGACAGCTGATAAGGAGGCAAACCTCTTTCTGCCTTTGCCATTTCAGGTGGGAGGCTCATGTGACAATGTACCTTAAAAGCCCTTGCACATAACTTTCCATGTGCAGGAAACTTTCAAGAAATGTGAAGCGACATTCTGTCACGTGAACATCGTCCTGTTGCCTGAACTCTCACAGTCCAGACATAGGTTATGGGGTACTCTCATTTTGACTCAAGAAAAATCACCATTTTATAGTTCAAATCAGGAAAAAAATAAATACAGTAAATGAACAAAAGTACAAAGATTCACAAAATGTTTAGGGGTATGCATACCCCTGCGCCCCCCCCCGAAAAAAGCACTGGGTTTAGCACTTCATTTGCTGTTTTCGAACTGCTAGGTTGGCAGGATCATGACAGTTTATCTGAAATCAAAAGAGGGGATAGTGATGTTTTGTTGATCAGCATTTTGATTACTTAGGTTACAGAACTACAACCAATAATTACTTCATTAAATTTCTTTCCAAGTGTCAGATACATGAGAAAGCAGCATATAAATGAAAAATATAGCTGTTATTATTATAGCTCTTCCTAAGCACAGCTACATGAAATTTATATATTCTGCATGTGAGCATTGAGTGCAGTAGATGAAGAACTTAAACATCAATCTGAAAATCAAAATCTTGTAATACAACATTTTGTGCAGCATATAATCCACTGTGACAGACTGTATTCTCCTCAAGATAATTGCTTGTGGCAATTGGGTAGTTTGAAGTTTGTATTTTGCGATCTTCGGATGAAGGTGGTATACAAATTTAATAAATAAAAATAAAGTTCATGTTCTTCCTTATGTACACATCAAAGGTGCTTAAAAGGTGCTAGAATAATGTTATATCCCACACTTGAGCAAGCTAAAGGCAGATGGTATGGCAATAGTTTCATAACACTGAAAAGAGCGGTTGTCAAATGCCAAACTGATAGGGTTCTCACATACTTTAAAATATTGTTAGGTGCTGGCAATAATGAATCACTTATGCCACAGGTCAGCACAATACGGCATGTGGCATCACATACTTTGTTTGCAATGGGCCAAGGAACAACATTGCACAAAAGCCATGTATGCATGTATGCATGCATATAGTTGTTTTGGTTACAATTCCTATTCTGTATAAATTTGTTTCTGTATGTAATGCATGTGCTTGTTTCCTCTATGCTGGGTTATTGTTATGCCAGAATCTGGACTGGATAGTTCAATGCCTCACATTTTAATTTGGACCTGCTGCCGATTGCAAATAGCTGAAGGCTCCCTGAGTGCTATGAATGGTTGACCCCACAATCTAAGATTAGTGTTTTCTAATGTTTTAAAATTAAGTTTTATATAATGTGATGGGGTTCAGAAGGTAAGGTGTGTGTCTTGCTTTTTTTTTTTTTTGATGCACTTTTATATATTTGTCGCTGAAGATACGGTAGCAGCAGGACAAAAGGTAAACTGGATGTTCATATTTACTGCTTGATGATTCCTTTTGCCTGCCATGGGGTTTATATTCCTGACTATATTTTCTCTTTCTTCTGCTGCAGACCAACTTCAATGTAGCTGTTTTAAATGTTGGTGCTCCAGCAGCTGGCATGAATGCTGCAGTTCGCTCTGCTGTGAGGATCGGTATAACCGAAGGACACAAAATGTTTGCTGTCACTGATGGATTTGAAGGCTTTTCTAGAGGGCTGGTTCGTATATCCCAAAGACTGTATTTTTAAAGAAATCTTAATACTATGGGAAGTTTTCCAGTTGCTGGAAACCACAGGAGAGGAGAGAGTTATTGTGCTCAGGTTCTTGCCCGCGGGTTCCCCACTGGCAGCTACTGTGAGAACAGGATGCTGGAATGGATAGGCCACTGGCCTCATCCAGCAGGCTCTTCTTATTTTCTTATTCTTAATTTTGTTTTAACTTGCCCTCTGGCAGGCCCCCAGAACTTAGTTTTCCAGCTTTAAAAATGCACTTTCATACAAAGATTGCAATTCAAAGAAACCAGAGCTAGGTTTTCCACTGATAGTTACGATGCCATGGGAATGGAGAAGAGAGGGTCCTCCTTGGGGAGAACATATGTCGACTGCAGAGATAAATTTAGTGAAATTTATTGCGGGAGGGGTGTTTGTGAGGTATTTTTAGAACACTAAACACAAGTGACGAACACCACCAAACAACACTGAGGCAGGAGTCTTGTTATGACAGATGGATACCTAAAAAATACCCTTAAAAATATCTTTAAAATACCCTTAATTTTTTCTTGAAGGAATGATTAACTATGTTTATATAAAGTGTTTGTTTCTTTGATACTTCATGAGAAATCTTCCGTATCAGATTCATATATTTGGTCTCAAGGGTAGCTTTGAAGTGACCTTGGCAAGAGGCCATATTTGGCAGTTTGCCTATCCTGGAATAGCTATGGGAGCATGAAATCTATGGAGATAAGAATACACGCTAGATAAATATTCCTGAAATTATATCACAAAATCTGTTGTGTTTGATTCTTGGTTTTCAGTTGAGGTAGTGTTTGTTGAATGCTACATTTATGGTGTGCCCAGTCCTGGGACTCCTAATGCGGCATGCTTATGAGTCTATAATATATTATATATGTTAATATAAATTGTTCAAAAGAAATCCAGATTGCCTCTTCGTTAAACAGGTAGAAATTGGCTTGAACATTTCAGATTATCTCTCAACTGCATCATATTGTGACACTTGTTAGGACTGCAGAGTGGTAGTCAACTTAAGTTCTACTTAGAGTAGATCTATTGAAATTAATGGACCTATCATTTCAGAGTGTCTTCTCTGAGTAAAACATAAATGAATACCACCTGCAAAATTTCATTTCCAAACCATTGACGAGTTTAGGCCCAGTCTGCTTTCCACCGTAAGGAGAGACCATTGCTCAAAAGTACTAAACTACTAAACTGTTCTAAAAATATAAATTTATAAACTACTAAACTGTTCTAAAAATATAAATTTATCTGTAGCTTATTATTATTATTATTATTATTATTATTATTATTATTATTAATTGACTTAATATACTGCCCTATACCCGGAGGTCTTTTATAGGAATGCATTTGGACTTCTGTTTTGTTTAAACCATTAGATGAAGTTAGAACTGAGCCAAAAATTATCAGAAGACATTTTTCTGAGATTTTTATTTTTCTGAACCCCTCCACCCTGCAAAAAAGAAAGCCACTCCAAATGTTCTGTGCCATATTTTTGTTGGAGTCACTGTTCTCTGTCCCTCCATGTCCTTGAATGTCCCTAGATCTGGGGCTTTGTGGGGGACACAAAATGGTGGGCCAGAACTACCACAGCAGCAACAGCAAAACACACACACATACACACACACACACCATTGTGGGAGCGGAGAGAAAGAAACTCTGCTGCTGCCATTGCTGATACCGAGCCACATCTCGGAGAAGCTGCCGCCATCTTTATCTTCCCCCTGGAACAATGTGTTGATTTCCTCAGTTTCTCTGCTCACAGGGTGGAGAATATGGAGAGGCCATCTGCGCATGAGAAACATCTGAAGGAGTGCCAAAGCCCCGTGCCATGTTCTGTGACCTGCCACTGTTTTTGTTTCTCTTCTCATATTGTTGTTGTTTAGTCGTTTAGTCGTGTCTGACTCTTCGTGACCCCATGGACCATAGCACGCCAGGCACTCCTGTCTTGCACTGCCTCCCGCAGTTTGGTCAAACTCATGTTCGTAGCTTCGAGAACACTGTCCAACCATCTCGTCTTCTGTTGTCCCCTTCTCCTAGTGCCCTCCATCTTTCCCAACATCAGGGTCTTTTCCAGGGATTCTTCTCTTCTCATGAGGTGGCCAAAGTATTGGAACCTCAGCTTCACGATCTGCCCTTCCAGTGAGCACTCAGGGCTGATTTCCTTCAGAATGGATAGGTTTGATCTTCTTGCAGTCCATGGGACTCTCAAGAGTCTCCTCCAGCACCATAATTCAAAAGCATCAATTCTTCGGCGATCAGCCTTCTTTATGGTCCAGCTCTCACTTCCATACATCACTACTGGGAAAACCATAGCTTTACCTATACGGACCTTTGTAGGCAAGGTGATGTCTCTGCTTTTTAAGATGCTGTCTAGGTTTGTCATTGCTTTTCTCCCAAGAAGCAGGCGCCTTTTAATTTCGTGATTGCTGTCACCATCTGCAGTGATCAAGGAGCCCAAGAAAGTAAAATCTCTCACTGCCTCCATTTCTTCCCCTTCTATTTGCCAGGAGGTGATGGGACCAGTGGCCATGATTTTGGTTTTTTACATATTATTTTTACATATTATTATTTACATATTAAAGGAGTGCAATGTTTTTGTGCAATTGTTCAGGACAGAAGGCGTGTGGCCCTCCCTATTTCATTAGATGGTACCCTTGTCTATTATCCTCTCTGGAAAAGTGGAAGTCGAAAACTGAACTGCAAGAAACACTGGTTTGGACACTCTGTACAGTTTAGTGCTGAATGAAGTTAACTTTTGTATCCATTGCAGAAAGGACCTACAATGTGTATCTAAACTAGGGCATAGAAATTCAAAAACTATGTCTTTCTTGTTTTGAATTATAGATCAAAGAAATCAGCTGGGGAGATGTTGGAGGTTGGACTGGCCAAGGCGGGTCACTTCTTGGCACAAAACGGTAATGTGATCTTTCATATTGATATCTTTGAGAAAATTGACTTTCACTTGTGTGTGTGTGTGTGTGTGTGTGTGTGTGTGTGTGTGTGTGTGTGTAATTTAGTGTGAAGATTTATATACAGATTTGATGCAGCAGTCGATAAAGGGGAAATTATTGTGAACATTGCTAGTGCAGACTTTGGAAGATCATAGGGGCTGCAGAGGGAGAGAAGAGGACTGTGAAGTCCCATTTCTTGAGCAGATCTGCTCATGCAACTCTTGGATTCTGCCTCATAGTTTTAATTAATGCTTATTATAAAAAGGGAGAGAAGATTTGCTTAATGGTGTGATAAGAAGGAGCTTCTGTATAACTTGATCCTGAAATTTAAATGTTTTTATCTCTGCATATTGTAAAAGGGAAAATAGAATTTTTTTTAAAGGAACATAATTAATTTGCAGTTACATTTTTATGAGGCGTAAAGTGTGTGTGGGTCGGACAATGTCAACCAGTCATCGCAGGAAGCAAAGGCTTTTCACAGAAAGGTGCTATGATGTAATAGTTTAGAGATTGGGTGTAACCTTCGAAACTAAGATGTGGAAAAACACTTAGTGTAAAAAATTAAAGTCTCTTTAATCATATAGTCTTAAGTGCCCTGCAAAAAGCCTTTCTAACAGAGATGTGTGTATATTTTAGTGCACTCCCTGCAAAGTATTTGGAGAAGATTGCAGAACAAATGCGAACTTATAATATCAGTGCCCTCCTGGTAATTGGTGGATTTGAGGTATGTCGCTTTGTTTTGTTTCCTTTGTAAATTCTTGTTAAATGAGCATGTAATATTGTAGTCAAGGATTAATGTTAGAATTTAGATTCCAGTAAGACCAGCAAAATTATTTAATTTAAACCTAACCTCAGTCCACAAAGCTCCAATATGTTAAATGTATAGACATGAACTAAGTTACGCTACAACTATATAGTAGGAGTTAGAACTCTATGGAGGTTTCTATTTTCATGTATCTTATGCTTAGAATTATGCAGTGGGTATTTTTTTTTAATGAAATGCCTTTAATTAACCTTCCCACAGCATGGTGCCAATTCTGAAAGCCAAACTCCTGTTCAGGAGTCCAACTTTCCTAAACCTAGCTTTCGTAAACTTGTTATTTAATCAACATGATTGAAATACTGATGTCATCCATGTAAGATTTTATTCTCTGTGTTATACAAAACTTGGAAGAATGTTTAGATGTATTTACAGTATTATGCTTGTCTGTTGTCTTATATACTCTGTTTTGGCCTTTCCTAGTGTGTCTCTGTGGCTGGCAATAGATAGTCGTTTTCAAGTGCTTTGAAAGAGAGGCTTCACTTCCCATCTAGTACACATTTGTTTCTGTTCTACTAACATCTATAGTGAAACAGTATTTTAAAACATTGCGAAAGCCTGTTTACCAAATGTGTCATGAGCAGTGATTCCTTCTTTCAAATCACTTTTGACTCTCTGGGGGGGGGGGGAACAAAAACAAACCACTATTTCCAGCATGTGTGTGTTTGTGATACAGTAACCAAACCCAAAACCCACCCATGTTGCAAGCCCCGCCCTCTTGTTGTCCCCTCTAATTTTGCATTCGTTACCACATGTGCCCATCAGGCCTACTTGGGACTTTTGGAACTGTCCGCTGCCCGGGAGAAATATGACGAGTTCTGTATCCCCATGGTTATGGTTCCTGCAACCGTATCCAACAATGTACCGGGTTCTGATTTCAGCATTGGTGCAGACACTGCTCTGAACACTATCACTGATGTAAGTTTCTCTTCTCTTGGTGCATGCTCACTAACATAGCTATCCCGGGTGCTGCTGACCACGGCTGGAGCCGGAGACTTTTGTGAACCAGAACGCCCCAAAAACATGATTGTGGCAGAAACTAGGTGATACATGTGCGTACACACACACACACACACACACACAGAGAGAGAGAGAGAGAGAGAGAGAGAGAGAGAGAGAGAGAGAGAGAGAGATTTTTTTGATTAGCCCATCGATTTCAGAAAGTTTGAAAACGACATTTTTATTTTATTCATTCATTCAAAAATTATATTGCACCTTTCCAAAAATTTGATCTTCAAGGTTTTTTTTTTTTACAAATACTTAAAACAATGTAAAAACATATATAATAATGGATCCGGTCAGAAAATAGTAGCGAAGACAGATAACCATTAAAAGCTCAGAGTTATTTTGGCATCTGAAAGGTTGTAATTATGAATTTGGGTGAATGGTTTTAGTTAATCATCACTCTTTGGCTATTTGCTCTCTGAGGATAGAAAGAAGCCTGTTTATTTCCATCACACCTCCAATGTGCTTGTGCCCATCTGTGTGGCTTGAATTCATGGCTAGCATGCTCAGGATTGGGGGGCCATTTCTGATGAAGGATTTACCTTTTTTAAATAGAATTTTCTAGATTACTACAAAGCAGACTGCTATCGCATCACTGGAAAATAAGTGCACAAGTGCTTCTCCATCTCCAAGGGCACTTGGAGTAGATTTTCCTCAAGCAGTCTCTTTCCTCCATTCTGTTTGGCAAACTGCTCTTTCTGGTGTCTCCAAAGCATTTTCTGATTTGTCATAAATCTGCTTTTACATGTGTTTAAAGGCAGAGCATACCTCAGCAACATGCAATGAGCTATATAAATCTTTAAAGAACCCTGTAAAAATGTACATGTTTGATTGTAACAGGTTTCAAAGGTGCAATCCTGCTTTATTAGATGCAAAAAAAAGAGACACCGAGAGCTCAAAGCAATTCTGCTTTTTCCTGCTGATGTCATTCTTGGCAATTAGAGTTTTCTTCCTTACAAGACACGAAAGCTCATACCAAAATAAAAACTTAGTTGGTCTTTAAGGTGCCACTGAAGGAATTTTTTTATTAATGTATTTCCAGTTCTGGTACATAACATTCTCCATCTCTAGTTTTATAGGCAAACTAAGGTGAGTAATGGTCTCCTCTCTGCTTCATGGATTTTCTTGGGACCTGTAGATTGCTTTTCTTAAAGAAATGGTTTCTCCTCCTTTTGCATTATACTCAAAAGGCAGATGTCACCAAGTTGGACTAGACCGTAGGTAGATGGTAGTTTCTACATTTCTTTCAGTAGAAGTTGAAGCATCTTAGAATCACTGTGGCTTCTATTCGAGGGAAGCATTGTGGCTGGTTTAGCATTTGTTTTCTTCAGTCAGTAGTTCTCAAACGGTATTCCGGTGGTGGCAAGGAACAGAGAGTTTTCTCACCACTGTGATCTTCTGCTGCCACGTTCAACCACTGAGGATTATGGAATACATACTCCATTTCCAACAGGTACAGCTTGCTCCACACAGGAACTGACCATGTGCCCTAAAGATACTTCAGAATCCTCTGCAACCTGGAAGATGTTGATGAAGAAAGGAAGTTCTAAAAACACTGGCATATATACTGCTTCCAGATGGAAGTTTAGCTTTCAAGCTTTTATTTTTGCCTTGGGCATCTGCCAATCAGGCTGCCACCTGTCGTCTGAAGACAGGAAGTGCAACATCGTTGAGATTTGCAATGCCGTTACCTGTTCTCACCTGTCCATTTCCTGTCTTCATCCGAGATTTTTTCTCTCCCAGTCCTAGCTGTTACATTTGATTTTGTGAGATCTTAACCTGTCTGCCCTTTTGTCCATTTTTTCTTCTCTCGCCATTCTTTCCCCCTCAGTTTCTCTGTCCTCCATTTTGTTTCCTTTCTGCTTCCCTCTCTGTCTCCTTTTCTCATTCCCTGCAGCCATCTTGGGCTCAGGAGTGATTGGTTTTGTGCTTTTAAAAGAGACAACTCCAATTTACAGCCACCTCTTTCTTCTCATCTGCCTTCTCCACTGTGGTGGCCGCTCTGTTGAAGGCCACTCCAGGCCACAACTGATCGCCAGTTGAGCAAGTCTTACTGCCCAAGTGAAATGGCTTGTAACCTTGGGAAGAAAGTTACCGCGTCATGTTGGAATTTTTAACAGTAAACAATGTGAAAATGGTGCGTATTTGGAGATGTACGCTGAACTTTAGGAAGAGCTCAGATTAAAAGTGAGTACAATCCCATAGCTTGAAATTTTGAAAGAGAAAAGTGTTCAAGAGGGGTGAGAGATTCTAGAAAGTGAAACACTGAAGTCATAGTTGCAGACATTGCAACAATGAGGAGAGAAAATGTGAGACATCTAAGTAATCCATTGTGGCTGCACAGGGGTATGGAGACGGAAGGAAAAACATTTAACCAAGGACAAATGCAGCAGAGTGACACTTGAACCCATAAGGACTGTGTCAGGAAGGCTAAATCTCAGAATGAACAAAGGCTTCCGGGGGTTTCTGAACACAACAAAAATGGATTCTGTGTTCAGAGCAAGAAGGTCAAGAAACAAGCAAATTGCCTGTTTAGGGAAGGTGGTGAAGCGTTAACAGAGGATGGAGAGAAGGTGGAACAACCCAACTCCCATTTCAGGAAAAGTTAGACAAATGATATATGGATGGATTCGCAATCCAGGATAGGTAAGGAAATAGCTAGAGAAGAGAACACACAACAACTTTAAATAAGTTGACGCTTCCAGGGTCAGATGAATTACATCCGAGAGTGCTGAAGGGGCTTTGCAGAGTTTATTTCAGAACTGCTCTCTGTAATCTTTGAGAATTCTTGGAGAATGTTTGAGAGCCTGGACAGAGACAAGCGTACCAATTTCCAAAAGGGGGTGGGGAAGGTGGATCTAGAAAACCACAAACCAGTTGGCTTCATGCTGCTACCTGGCATATCTAGAACGTATTATTAAGCAGTCCATCTGTGAGCAACTGAGCATCTAAAAATGAATGCCCTGATTACTAGGAGCTTTCACAGGTTTATCAAGAATAAGTCCTGCCAGACAACCGTCTCTCCTTTCCTGATAGAATGACTACTTTGGTAGATCATGGGAATGCCATGGACATAGTATATCTTGATTTCATTTTGTTGGCTGAACAAAACTACTGTTAAGCAGATTCACAACTGGTTGAACACGTGTACCCAGTACATGCTTCTTACTGGCTCTGCATCAAACTGGGTATCAGTACAGTGGTACCTCTACTTACGAATAACTCTACTTATGAATGTTTCTACTTACAAATGGAGCTCCGTCCGCCATCTTAGATGCGGTTTAGATAGGATTTTTTCGACTTACGAATTTTTAGATAGGGTTGCTTCGACAACGAATTTTTTCTCCCAATGCATTCATGTGGGATTCGACTTACAATTTTTTTGACTTACGAATGTGCGTTCGGAACGCATTAAATTTGTAAGTAGAGGTACCACTGTATAGTGATATGCGTTAGTGTGTGTTGGACCTCGACTAGGGAGGGTGGGCTCAATTCCCTATTCAACCATCAGGCTCATTGACACTTACAAGTTGACATACCTTACAGGATTGTGTGGATAAATTGGATCCTCAAAGAATACTTCACGTATGCTAGCCTGTGATCCTTGGGAGAGAGGATTATGTTTGAAAGCTTAAATGTGTAATACAATAAATCTCCTTCAAAGTGATTGTCAAATTCTTGGTTTGTTAGTTCACTAAATGTAGGAGCTGGTCTCCACGTTATGCAGAAGGAGTTGGTGGAAATTATGGACTGTGGTACTTGGGATAGCTATCATCTTTAATGTGTTCTTTTAAAAACAAAAACAAAATCCTACCTTCACATCAAGGTGATTGTTATGCTAAACCTTTCCGTTTGACATATTAGTTGTCAACATGTTCTTCTTCCTCCTTTTTCTGATTCAGGGGAATTAAAAAGTTATGAACCTATCAATAGAATCCTGGCCACCACATTCTGCATAACATGTGTAGTCCAGTTGTTTTTTGGTTTTTTTAATTCTTTATAGGAAGGGTTTTTCTAATATTAAGTATGCCATTTCAGTACACCTGATGCTTCTCAGTCACACAGACTGCTACTCTCCCATGACAGAGCAGGAAGCAGCAATATCAGTGTGCAGCAATAAACTAAAACTTTAAAGGTAAAGTGCCACTTCTGCGCATGCGTGAAGTGCGATTTCGCGCTTCTGCGCACGCGTCGACCACGCGTGCCGCTCTGCGCAGGCGCAGAATGCGCACACGGCAAAAAGACTTCTGGGGTTGTCGACTTCGGAAGTCGAAACCTTCAGAAGTCGAATCGTTCGGTTGTCAAGGTACCACTGTATCTTGATTAGCTGCCCAAAATACTCGGGGCATGTCTGATTCCAGTTAGTAACTCATTCCAGAGGGCTGGAGCTGCAACACTAAAAGCCTGCTTTCTAGTGAATACGGTACAATGCAGGAGTGTAGTTGACAGGCACTGATATTTGGGGAAGGCAATCCTTTAGGTCACTTTGTCCCAAGTTGTTTAGGGCTTTTAATGCTAAAAGTAAATCCTTGACTTGTGGTAGGGTTGCATATTGGCACCCAGTACAGTTCCCTCAGCAGATGTCATATGGTGTGAATGGCATGTCAGAGCCAGCTCCCTATACATACACCAGCTCCCTCTGCACCAGCTGCAGTGGGAGATTTAGTGCCTATACATACAGGAGAAACTTCTTTGAGAGGAATGAATGAATAAAATAAAACTACACGGCCAAAATCTGAAGATTTTCATCGCTTGATAGAACACTGCTATATAAAAAGTTCAGTTCTATTAAGTTAGTGGTTGCATCATTCAGAAGTAAGAATTTAAATGCATCTTGTCATGGATAAATGCATCTTGAAATAGTGCTGCTCTTGACAGGCCTTTTGCTTTGGCCCTCTCATGTGGCCTGTGTTCAGCATTACATGAGAATCACCCTGACGCCTTGACTTTGGAGACAGGAGGTGAGTTGTCTCATGTCGTGCTTAGCTTTGGCAAGCCTTGGCCTGCTCCACAGCCCAGGGTGATGATATGATTGTCCCCAACCTCTCTGGCATGAACAGAAAACTGGAGAGGATGATTAGTAGTGCCACAAATGATGGCCGGCTAGTAAGCTGTGCCTAGCGTCTTCCATGCTCCTAATCCATTTTGAAAGCTGAGTTTGACAAGCAGGGTATAAATAACCTAAATGGTTATTTTCCTTAACCTTTCAGAAAACAGAACCGTTGCTAATTTCCTTTACTACTAAACAACTTCAATCTCTCTGTGCTTTCCACGTTCTGCTTGTTTCACCTTTCTACTAACTTCTGCCGATCTTTACTCTGCACCAATGCAAATCCAGCAACCTGTGGTGGGTCTACACGAGCAAAGCCCTTCTTAAAATCACCAGCTTGGGAAGTCTTTGCACCCTCGGAAAGTCAGACCTTCCATTGCCACGCACAAAGAGCCACTAGCAGAATGCCTAATCAGTAACTATGCAAAGCAAGGGCACCAACCGTGTTGCTTATCGTTCCTTGTACCACCACTTCAGGCCTTCGATGGCTGCCTGCAGTTATTTGAAGCACGGTCCCGTTTTGAGGAGTTTTGCATTCCTATCTGCATTGTGCCTGCTACTATTAGCAACAATGTGCCTGGCACTGACTTCAGTATCGGTGCTGACACTTCCCTGAATGCCATTGTAGAGGTAAGGTGGAAAATACTTAAACCCATGTCTGCAAGACGAAAGAGAGGAAACGTTTCCCTTTGCTTTTATGCCACTAAGTTATTAGGGCTGAATCAAAATTGTGGTTTCAAATTCTGAAGGTCACTGCATCAAAACTCCTGAAATTTTGCCAGCATCCCATGCACCAGATCTCTTCAACAAGCTCAGTCTGTAAAATGCAGGTGTTGGTGGGCAGGAACAAGGAGGACGTGCCATAGGGTTGTGCACATGAAGAAGTCAAAATGCCAAGTTATGCTCCCAACCGTCAATCATTTTAGCTTCCTAAATTTTAGTTGCTTTAACTATGTGGTTTTGGAGCAGAAATGTGGCACGAGCATTTAATTGTAACAAATTATTATTTATTTATTTATTATTATTATTACTACTATTATTATCATCATCATTATTACATCACCATCAGTGATTTTTTTGGGGGGTGGGTGGGAGGTGCTGGTACTCACCATGAAGTTGTTACAATAAGTGCCACACTTGTAACATTTGGAGAGAGAAAAAGGTGCTGCTACTGTATATAATAATAATAATAATAATAATAATAATAATAATAATAATAATAATAATTAATAATAATAATAATAAATTTATTATTTTTACCTCGCCTATCTGGCTGGGTTTCCCCAGCCACTCTGGGCAGCTTCCAACAAAAGAGTAAAAATACATTAAAACATCAGTCATTAAAAACTTCCCTAAACAGGGCTGCCTTCAGATGTCTTCTAAACATCAGAGAGTTGTTTATTTCTTTGACATCTGATGGGAGGGCATTCCACAGGGCAGGCGCCACTACCGAGAAGGCCTTCTGCTTGAGTACCCCTAGAAAAAGATACTATTGTTGTTGTTGTTTGTTTGTTGTTATTAAAGATACTTCCTTTGTGGTTGCTATATGCTCCAGGAATTCAGAAGAGTGTTGTAAAATCAAAACAGAGATGTTAGAAAGGCAGTCTCCTACTACTGAAAGCAGTGTTCTTCAACCTTTGGTGGATCACAACTCCCATCATCCACAGGCCAAAGATGATGGGAGTTGAGTTTCCAGATGTGGGTGAGTTACAAGGTTGAAGAGCGCTGATTCTAGAGCAGGCATCCCCAAACTGCGGCCCTTCAGATGTTTTGGCCTACAACTCCTATGATCCCAAGCTAACAGGACCACTGGGGTCAGGGATGATGGGAATTGTAGTCCAAAACATCTGGAGGGCCGAAGTTTGGGGATGCCTGCACTAGAGGCTAGGGCTGCCTGCCGTGCATCAAACTCCCTCCTTATGGAAGTGTAAAGATGAGCCGGTACAAAGACAGGTGCTTTTGATGTTCTAAATAAATGGGCCCCGAGGTGCCGGGTTGGGGGGGGGGTTGCATTCTAGGGACAATCAAAACCATGAGATCATCTTCTCCAGGATGGAAGAGAAAACTCTTGACTTCATAGAGGGCAGTTCTGATGTTGGATTCCCATTGTCTGCAGTGTGAAATTTCTCACTGTCCTATCCAATGTCACAGCTCCAGATGGTGGTAGGGGTGAGAAGGATGTGTGTGCTGAGGTTGATCAGAGGAAGGCTGAATGATGATGATGATTTATTGAAGTGGTACCTTGGTTTGCAAAGGTTTTGGATTACAACCGCATCAAACCCTGAAGTATGTGTCCTTTTATTTGGATTACAACCCAATTTTTTTGGATTACAACCGATTTTTTTTAAAAAAAAATTGGAGGCCCCATTGGCGAAAGCTTGCCTTGGGTTACAACCTGTTTTGGTTTACAACCGGACCTCCGGAATGGATTATGGTTGTAAACCAAGGTATCACTGACTGCCCCATGCCCGGAAGTCTCAGGGTGTCTGGATCTGAAGGACCCAACACTTTGCCACTCCTCCAACTCTTTCAAGCCAGCCCGGAAGCTGGTATAGCTCAGTCTCTTTTATTTACTTGGAGGGAAATGTTTTGTTCTGAAGAAACGTAAGAAGTAGGGAGGTGCCCAAGAGCATTTCCACCCTGCTGGAAGAATCTTTCAGAGCACTGGATATGATATGCTAGATCAGTGTTTCCCAACCTTGTGCCTCCAGCTGTTTTTGGACTACAACTCCCATCATCCCTAGCTAGCAAGACCAGTAGTCAGGAATGATGGGAATTGTAGTCCGAAAACAGCTGGAGGCACAAGGTTGGGAAACACTGTGCTAGATGGACCACCTTCAATTCTCTCCCTTCCCTGCCCAAGACACATGGTCCTATAAAATAGGCAGTTGAAGAAACTATTAGTTAATATTATGACAATATATATCACATTAAGTTACCCAACTGATTGCTTTAGAACAGGCATCCCCAAACTTCGGCCCTCCAGATGTTTTGGACTACAATTCCCATCTTCCCTGACCACTAGTCCTGTTAGCTTGGGATCATGGGAGTTGTAGGCCAAAACATCTGGAGGGCCGCAGTTTGGGGATGCCTGCTTTAGAAGGTAGTAAAGTGTAGTAACAGTTCTATCTGGATCCATATATTGTAAAGTATATAACATCTCAGGGGTCAGCAAACTTTTTCAGCAGGGGGCCAATCCACTGTCCCTCAGATCTTGTGGGGGCCTGACTATTTTTTTTGGGGGGGGAATGAACAAATTTCTATGCCCCACAAATAACCCAGAGATGGATTTTAAATAAATGGGCACATTCTACTCATGTAAAAACACGCTGATTCCCTGACAGTCCAAGGGCCAAATTTAGAAGGTGATTGGGCCGGATCCGGCCCCTGGGTCTTAGTTTCCCTAACCATGTAACATCTGTTTCCTTGCAAGTTATATACCCATTAATGGAACAGTGTTTCTAGAATGGGCCTTGCCTACATTTACCCCCAAAATCAGATCTGGAAGGTTGGGGGATATGTTGTATTTTGGGGAGGGGGCTGCAGATGAAGGTGAGGGCAGTTGGAACTGGTCGTCTCTCTTATATGTACTGAGGAGCAACTTTGGATCTGGCAGCGCAATGCTAGCCATGCTTACTCAGAAGTAAGTCCTGTTGAAGTCAGTGGGACTTACTTCCAAGAATGTGGGGTTAGGATTTCAGCTGAAGCCCGAATCATTAGGGGGGAAACCCTCTAATAGCAAAGACTTCATCTCGGTCATAGCATATTTTGAAATCTAAGAATCAAGAGGAGTCATGGATTTTTGCTCCAGAAAAACGGCATTTGTAATATTTTCTGGAAAAAACTCTCTTTTTTAATGCCAAGTTTCACCTAATATTGTGTGAAGCATTGCAGATGACATGGAAATCTCAGAGAAATGTTTTGAACTAATTATTTTTAGTTCTCATGGTGCATGATATAAAAAAAGCAGTTCTGGTCCGAATGATACTAAAATATCATCCTTAAAGGGTGGTGAGCATTTTGGTTTGAAAGTCACTAATAGACCATTCTTTGCTAGACGTGCGACCGAATCAAACTGTCGGCAAGTGGGACAAAGCGACGTGTGTTCATCATTGAAACTATGGGCGGCTATTGCGGCTACTTGGCAAATATGGGTGCCCTCGCTGCAGGAGCTGATGCTGCGTACATCTTTGAAGAGAAATTTGATATTCGAGAGCTCCAGGTATGCAGATTCTATATTTTACCTATTGGCTACCTTGGGCTTCATTGGGAGGAAGGACAGAATGTGGACTGAACTCAGTAAGTAATAATATGTAAATTCAGTGTCTGTCTGGAGCAGGTATATCAACAGATTTATTACTGGCTCAACAGATTTATTACAACGCTGCACATGAGAACTCTTCTCTCTTGACTAGAGTTGTATTAGGGGTGATATTAATGGGATTTCTGTCTGGCAGGCCTCCTTAAGGATGGGCACAAGGGAAAGGTTAGCAGTGGGCAAATTTGCATCACTTGACTCACAGTTATAATAAATGATATATTCTTTTTAGGCCAACGTGGAACATTTAACTGAAAAGATGAAAACCAGCATCCAACGTGGTTTGGTGCTGAGGTAAGCTGACTGCTCACTGAAGAAGTGTGCATGCACACGAAAGCTCATACCAAAATAAAAACTTAGTTGGTCTTTAAGGTGCTACTGAAGGAATTTTTTTATTTTGCTCACTAAAGTAAAAGGAAGTTAATTTGTTGTTGGGATGGTACTTTGGAAGGGGAGAGGAGAAGAATGGCAAATGTCACCACTGGAAAGTGCTGTAGTTCACTGATAGAGTGCAGGTTCAATCCCAGAGTGCAGGATCTCGGATGAAAGGAACAGCAGAGACCTCTGCCTGAACTTTTGGGAGAGCTCTTGCCAGTTATAGGAGACCAGACTGGAATAGTTGGACCAATAGTCTAGCCTAGTATAGGAGTAAGCATGGACCAATGGTACCAAATAGTATGGGAAACAGCTTTACTAGAAAAATTAACCAATAAACTAAAACTGTAAAGGTAAAGGGACCCCTGACCATTAGGTCCACTCGTGACTGACTCTGGGGTTGCGGCACTCATCTTGCGCTATTGGCCGAGGGAGCCGGCGTACAGCTTCCAGGTCATGTGGCCAGCATGACAAAGCCGCTTCTGGCAAACCAGAGCAGCGCACGGAAACACCGTTTACCTTACCTACTTGCACTTTGATTGGCAATCCCTAGGCTCAGTGGTTTAACCCACAGCGCCACCCGCATCCCAACTAAAACTTACACGGGGACAAATAGAGGAAGACGCCTTCACCCCGGTATAGCTCCCCTTTATCACATACACAAGACAATGACAAGAATCCACCAACAGCATACGAATCAATCTGGCTAACCTGATTCAAAAACACCCACCCGCCCCACTCACACATGAAAACAAAGATCACGACAGCCCATCACAAACAAGCAACCACACCCTGGCCTAAGCCAACCCCAATTTCTCTCACCACCAAAGGAACACAAGCGAGTATAGCAAAGAGAACCTGCGCAGACAATGCTGACACAAAACCCCACACATACATTAAGCAAAATAGAAACATTGCCACCTGACCCCACCCACCATGGCCCCCTCCACCTCTTCCCCCCTTTTCTTCCCAATGTAACACTAATGTCTCAACAAATGAAACTGACCTGTAGAAAATGTAACTTGAAAAAAAGAGACATTGCACATTATTTTGTAAACGAGAGAGAGAGAGAGAGAGAGAGTCTAGCCTAGTATAGACGGAGCCATCTCCACTTCCAAAGGGGGCACCCTTGAAAAGCTTTGTTGGCTGCCAAGTCAGTTCACCCCCCCCCCCCAATACCCTGGTGAGCTTTGCGGTGGTTGGCAGTGGCAGTGCAATAGCCCACCACGGGCAGGGGCAAAGTCCTTGCCATTTGAGATATCATTCCAGCACATAGCAAGAAATTTTGGAATGGCAAGCAGCTTCCAGCCACCACACAAACTAAGAAAAGGCCAGACTGGGACTACAATTGGATCCAACCCAGCTCAGGTGTCAGTGCCATACGCTAACACTGATTAAAGACGGTTGCATATGCATAAGCTGTAGGGATTTGTACTGACAGTTCCCTTTGGCCGCATTTGCACCACTGTTACCGTTATGTTAGTTGTTTGAGAGTCAAGTTTAGGGGCACGGAATTCCATCTGGATTTTGTTTTGCTTGGTTTTGTTCTTTTAAAGAAAGCTCAGGATGTTTGGGTCTGGTCCGTGCCTGGGTGGAAGATGAAAGAAAGGCAGGATATAGGTGTAACTTGATAAATATAAGCCAACCACACTTATGCTTGTGTTGTACAGGAATGAAAATAGTAGCGAGAACTACACAACTGACTTCATTTACCAACTCTATTCCGAAGAAGGGAAAGGAGTCTTTGACTGCAGAAAGAACGTACTGGGTCACATGCAGCAGGTAGGCATACCTTACAGATTCTCCAGGGTGAAGCAGGAGGCTTAAAATGTTATTCTAGTGCTGCAGTTGTGAGTGCAGGAGCTGGTTTCATGTTTCCTCCTGGACCGGAAACCTCCCAGGACAAATGCTGCAGGGCACATGGCTTCCAGTGCTTAATTTCTGCATCCATCACCTGGGACAAAATCTGCCATAGTTGCACATAGCTTGAAAGGGACCTTTTTGCCTACTTCAGTGTTGCAGATAGTATTACATAACAAATAGCTCCGTTGGCAGAGCAGGAGACTCTTAATCTCTGGGTTGTTGGTTTGAGCCCCACGGTGGGTGAAAGATGCCTGCCTTGCCGGGGGTTGGACTAGATTGGTCATTGTGGTCTCTTCCAACTCTACAATTCTCTACTTCTAAGTTTAACAGCATTTAACTGGTTTTAATACTAATTCATTGGTAACACCGAGGCATGAAGATATTAGCACTGGGACCACTGCCAGGGGTCTTGCAGTTCTGTATGTATGATTTAAATTATACTATGTGACGCTGCACAAAGAACTGTATGTAGAAGCAGTCAATTGTTTATGATGCAGTCTTTGTTCAGTGGAGACCAAGTTCACTGCAGGCACAGGTAATCGTGCAACCTAGATCCCTAGTTGCTGTCCACGACTATGTGCAATTGTGCCTGTGCCTCAATTTCTGCCTAAGTGTGAGACACTAAGTCTCGTCATTGCTTTGTAACTCTGAGCAGAGTCCTTAAACTTCAACTCGCTGCTAACGCACGTGTTGAATTTCACAGGGTGGCGCTCCTTCGCCATTTGACAGAAACTTTGGGTCAAAAATTTCCGCGAAAGCTGTGCTTTGGCTCTCCAAGAAACTCAAAGAATGCTATCGAAGAGGTAAGGAAATGCTGATGGCATTTTAAAAAATTTTTTTAAGTAGTTTAATGTGTCAGCTGCTAACATTAATGTTTAGGACCAAGGTTGTTTGCATTATCAAGAATATGTGAGGCTGATAATTAAGAATACTTAATCCACAATTTTTTATTTACAGGGGCTAAAGCAGCCATCGACAACCTCCGGCCCATGGGCCGGATGCGGCCCACAGAGGCCGTTTATCCGGCTCATGAGCCACCTGGTCACCGAGCCGCCCGCTCGGCAAGTCCCCATGCCGTGCCGCGCTAAACCGACAGAGTGCGGCACGGGGACTCGCTGAGTGGTGCCAAAAATGGCATCTGCGCATGCCCAGACGCCGGAAATCACTTCTGCGCATGTCCAGGCATGCACAGAAGCAATTTCTGGTGCCGCGCTGCCCATGCCCAGAAGCTGGAAATCGCTTCTGCGCATGTCTGAGCATGCGCAGAAGCGATTTCCGGCGCCCTGGAAATGGGCAGCGCAGCACCAGAAATCGCTTCTGCACAAGTCCAGAGCGTTTCCGGCCCACGGACCAGCGTCAGTGGCGATGATCCGGCCCATGGCCGGAAAACGTTTCCAACGCCTGGGCTAAAGTATCCATGCATGTTAGGTATACCTCATGGTATTCTATATATCAAGCCACATTCAAATGGTTGCAACAGAACTAAGTAAAAACCCGTCAGTTACTAAGGAATCCTTTCACTTAACTGACTTCTAATTTTCTGAGCAAAACTAAGTGTAGACAAGCTTACTCAGGGTGTAAGATCCACCAAATTCTAATGGTACATTGTTTGAGTAAACCTGCGTAGGATAAGGCTTCAGATTTCTTAGAATATTAGGCAAATTACCAAAGCTTGCCATGATTTGGTCATGTTGATTGATATTTTACTTCAGGGTAGTCAACTTTGTGCTGTCCAGTGTTTTAGACTACAGCTTCCATAATTTCTGGCTGGTTAAGCTGATGGGCATTATAATTAAAAACATCTGAAAGGCACCATGTTGGCTATCCCAGCTCTACTTTTTTTGATTATGAACGACTCCTTAAACTGTACTAAAATTTGTGAGTAATCTCAGAATTCCAACCCCAACCCCGCAAGACCTAAAAGTTTCTGACAATAATTTGTAAAAGCATAGGAATTCACCGCGTGAGTTACATATATTCTTCCTTTCTTGTTTTGTTTTCTTGGTTGCTGCACGGATCACAGATGAAGGTAACATGCTTCATTCTTTTGCAATTTTATCAGGTTTGAGGAACAGTTCCTACTGTAATGATGAACAATTTATAACGAAAATTATCTATGGCCAATGACACCAGTTATTCATTCATCCTCTTTCACTAATTACCAATTTGAAAGCCATGCCCTCTAACACAGTTCCAGCCCCAAATTTTTGTTGTTCTTTACTGTAATATTTCAGTTAACCAAATTCAATTAAAAACCCTACGTTTGGTTCATGGGCGTAGGCAGGGGGGGCAGGAGGGGGCAATTGCCCCCCCTAGAAGCAGGGCCGCTGGCCAGCCTGCCCCGCTGCCCGCCCGGTGCCGTCTCCCTTCTCCCTGGCTGGCTGTGGAGCGGGCGGAGGGGAAGCCAGGCAACCGCTTTGCGCTGCTCTGGGGCTTTCCCTCCACCTGCCCCGGTGATTGCAGAGGGGGAGGAGGGGATCGGAGCAGCCCGCTTTCGGGCTGGTCCTGGCTCCCCCTCGCCCCTGCCGATCGCGGAGGGGGAGGAGGGAGTCGGAGCAGCCCGATTTCGGGCTGATCCCGGCTCCCCCTCGCCCCTGCCGATCGTGGAGGGGGAGGAGGAGAGAAAGCTGGCAAGGGAGAAGGGAGCTTTCCTTGCCCCGCTGTGGCCCCTCCCCCCACCCCTTGGCCCCTCCACTTGCCCCCCCTGATTTTCATCCTGGCTACGCCCCTGGTTTGGTTAACAATTCATTTCCCCCTGTACACTATTCCCATTTTTTCTTCCATACAGCTATGTTACTCTTTGTATAGCTAAAATAAGAAAATGTATGTTGTTGTTTTTTCAAAGGAAGGGTATTTGCCAACACTGAGGACAGTGTTTGCCTCCTGGGAATGCGCCGGAGGAACCTTCTTTTCCAGCCTGTGGTTCAACTGAAGGATGAAACAGACTTTGAGTAAGTAAAGACAGTGCGGGGAAAAACACCGGCGTCCACACGAAGTTTAGAATTAAGAATTGCACATCTTGGCATCTCTTTGGGGACAAATGGTAGACTCTAGTTCAACTTCAGACTTGAAGTGCTCCCCCCCCCCAAAAAAATCCTGGGATTCTAGTCCCTCTGCCAATTATGTACAGCCACCGTTCCAAGCTCAAATGCTCAAGGTGGCATACATGGCCCCTCCCTCATTTCACAACAACCCTCTGAAGTAGGTTAGGCTGAGAGGCAGTAGCTCACTCAGAGAGCTTCATGGCCGAGTGGGGATTTGAACCCTGGTCTCCCCGCGACGGGGTGAGCTTCCGTTGCTCAGTCCCAGCTCCTGCCAACCTAGCAGTTCAAAAGCACGCCAAAAAGTGCAAGTAGATAAATAGTTAGCACTCCGGCGGGGTGGTAAACGGCGTTTCCGTGCGCTGCTCTGGTTTGCCAGAAGCGGCTTAGTCATGCTGGCCACAAGACATGGAAAAACTGTATGCGGATAAACGCCAGCTCCCTCGGCCAGTAAAGCGAGATGACCCCAGTCGTCTGCGACTGGACCTAACTGTCAGGGGTCCTTTACCTTTTTACTCCCAGGTCCTAGGCAGACACCCTAACCACTACTGCACACTGACTCTCTTAAAACAGATTGTTTTAGGGTGTTCAGTGATCAATCCTATATGGAAGATCTTTTAGTGCATTCTGGTAAAATAAATGAAGACTTCTTTGCATGCAAGAAATCCATACATGCCCGAGATAGTTTCCCTGGTAAATTCCCTTGGTCTAAGGATATTCTCCGAACAATTGAAGGAAATGGTGAGTTTAGATCCAAGATTTAGTGACAGTTCAAGGGTGGAGATTCCCTTCTCCCTTCCTCAGCACCATTACTGGGCACCTCTGGGGTAGCCTTGTCCCCCCTTCACACATGTATGGCAGTCCCATTTCTCCCCATGTCGAAGAGCTAGAAGATTGGAAACCAAAGGCAGAAGAAGTGGCGCAGAGCAATTCAGCTTGGCACCAGTCCTTTCAGGGGGAAAAAATTCTTGAAAGGAGAATTTCTCTTTTACAAGGACCTGGCAGCGCTGAAGCAGACACCCCATTTCTTCTTTCACCCCATTTTTAATCTTTTAATAGCAAATGCTTGTTCCAATGTACTGTTGCTGTTGTGGGTGGTGTCCAGCTATTGGGTAGCATGGCAAGTGCTGGATTTTTCTACGGGGCCTTTTGGTCAGCTAAGCTAGGTGCAAGCCTAAAGCTTGGATTTTAAGAGAAGCAACATGCCCCAGCGGAAGAGCATAAACTTTGCATGTTAACGTTTTGCTTCTGCGGTATTATTTAGTGGCATCTGTAAAGACCTCAGCCCAAGCCATTTGACTGCTTTGGCTACCTGCACTAGACAAGCCAAGAGTCTCACTGAGCCCATGGTAATGTTGGCAGACTTGCGTTAAACTGCTTGTCTAAGCAGCAAAACCAGCAAATTAGAATCTTTGTTTTAACGGAAGAAGGGGAGTGTGTTTCCATGATCTAATGGCTCTCCTATTGCGTCGCTTGTGTAAACAGGCAGCTAGTTTATCTGTTGGGCACAAGTTGACATGACAGCATGTCACTAGCACTAACTCTCCATATAAAGCAGCTATTTATATGAGCAGAGTGACAACAGACCCTATTGCAAAGTTCCTGTGTCTTGTTTCAAGTTGATCAGCACCCTCAGTTGATGGTGTTCCTTATAGCCTGCCTATAAGCTTAAATGAGAACTTCTAAAAGCATTTCCCCTCTCTCTTGCTAAACAGGCACCGAATTCCCCGCGAACAGTGGTGGCTGAAGTTACGGCCCCTGATGAAAATTCTGGCCAAATACAAGACCAGCTACGATGTGTCAGATTCGGGCCAGTTGGAGCATGTGCTCAGACCAAAACAGGCAGAAGTGTGAGCCGACGGGTCCAAGGTGTCCTACTGTTAAAAGGTTGCAATAGCTCTCCATTGTGTGTCAACGATGCTTTAGAATACTTGTTGCAGCTTCATTTGGAACATCTAAGTTATTTTACCAGCACTTTATGTGGAAAAAGAAAAAGCCGCCGTCACAGACACTCTCTACCTGGTATTGTCCTAGGCTTCTTAAAAAAGACACCACACAAAACACCCTAGAGCCTAACTTAACAACAAAAAACCCAACTTACCAATCTGTTCCTTACCAATAACCTGTGCAAAAACGGTTCTATGCACTCCGTGTGATGCTATTCATCTCTTGCACTTTTACCAGATAGTGTTTACACTTAAAGAGTATGTTACATAGGCTTAGTTTTGTGTCAAACTAAAAAGGAAGCTTATATATGTCCCCCCCCAACAGAATAAAATACTATATTAAAAGTAAGCTCTGGAGTCAATTTGTTCTGTACAACCTGGGATGAGCTTGCTTCATCCTAACCATTGACTAGAACTTCTCAGAGCTAGCCAATGTGGCATCTTCCTCATGTTATTGGTACAACTTTACCAGCCCTAGCTAATGTGACCAATGGTCAGAGGTGATAGGAGCTATAGTATATGGCAACATCTGGAATGTACCACGTTGGCTAACCTGCACTAGCTGAACGTGCTCTTAAAAGGGAAAAAGCATGGATTTCAAAGCCTACAAAAATGCAAGGCAATTTCTTGCTCGCGTAGCAAGTTGTTTATGTAGTGCTACCAACTTGAGTCCAGCTACTTGGGTATCTAAGGAGCAAGAGTAAAAATAGCAATTTTGAAAATGCAAGATTATGATTGTTCTCTGCTGTAATTGCAAAGAGAGACCCCAGCTTCAAAACTAATGTTGCCACAACCCTTGCAGTGGCTTGGATTCAAAAGCAGATGTAAAGATAGCTTGTTAGATCTGCTCTGGAATCCACTTGCATGGGGTGTTGCTTTGAAGACAAGTGACTTCTCCCTATGCTTAGAGCCCTCAACCAGGGGGTGAAATTAGCAGGGCAGCCACATGGTACCCAAGTAGGCTGGGGCCAAGTGACAAGACAGCTGGAATGCATCCTCATGCATAAAATCACCACCTGCTTGAGTTGCATATATATTAAGATGGTAGGAGCAACCCTGTATTTAAAATTCCCAGTGCTGATATGAGTGCTTCTGCCAGTACATCCTTTACTACCTAAAACACCAGGGAAGAAAGGAGTAATCTTCTGCTGTGTTGTCTCTAAAGATAAGCTACCTGATGCGGGAATAAGAAGTCCCATGACAAGATACTAAGCAGAACAACTCATCAGAGGCTGGAAATATTTAATGGCACAAGGCTGAGACACACAATATTCAAACAAGAGTACTGAAGATTGTCAATGACAGTAATCTTAAAAAAAGAAGAAACCCTAACTACATGATTTAAAGAAAACAGAAAACTTAATTGTGTGCTTCTACAAAGTGCTAGGTACCATCTAGTTAAACTTAATCATGATCAGCTAGGCAGAACCAACAGTAGTTCCAGTGGAAAATTAGTCACAGTTATTGAGCTAGATTGGGACCATAATCCAAAGCTTCAGCTTGGCAAATAGTGAAAGATTGACAGAGGGTGAAATCCTGCTTGAAAAGTAAGCACCACTGTGGATTCAAGGTCTTTAAGATGACACAAGTGTATTGCTGTGTCCGGTCCTGACAGCACTGCTATAGGGGAGGAGGACCCCAATTTATTTCGGTATCTGTCACACACACATGATTGCTTCTAAGCTGAGCCGGCAGCAAATATCATCGTATAACCCATGAAGGGTCTTTGGCAGTGTGTGGGTTTTCTGGGCCAAGAATAGCCAGTCCTTTGGTTCTCTTCCCAGCGGCAAGATATCTGAAAGTCAACAAAGCATGCGCCATTAGTCTACCGTTCATTTGCAACTGTCTGCTCATCGGATAAGTGTAGGGAATATTAGGAGTCTTCAATTCTCAGGACTCAATGGGCAAAAGTGATGCTTTCGTTTTAAGCTGCACTGGGATCATTATTGATAAAGGGCAATTCAGAAACTGAACAGCACAGGTCATTCTGAAAAACGTTTTAATTTTAGACAGCATCAAAGTCTCTGGAGCTCCCTCTCATTTGATGCTGGAGGGTTGTTCAAGCTGGAGAAGTAGAGCATATTTGTATGTATGCATTGCTCAGTCTGCAATTCATGCTTGGCTTCCTTATGAGTTATTCTAGGGCTTCACCACTGTCCCAATGACACTGTAGCATACTGCCATCCAACTAGCTAGATTTGATTCACAAATCTAGGTTCTGTGTACGTTTTACACATCCAACTGTTTTGTCCCATTGGATTCAATGGCCCCATGCCACAGGAAACCCACAATCCTGAAAATTAAAGGGCTGTGTGGCAAATATCGCCCCCCACCCCCTGCTCCCCTTGTGGCTTTCGGAAAGCTATCTGAGAAGTCTTGCACTTCCTGGCCAGGCACAGAAACTCACTTGTTGGCTACATCTATGAGGTTATCTTTGGAGACTGCGAAAAGATGCTCTCTGTGCCTCTGCTTCATCTCATCGGAGATCCCGTACAAAAAGGTATTCATCCCTACAAAGAAGAATTCACAAACATTAAGAAAACTTACTTGGTTCTTAAGAGTGAAAGCAGCAGGGGGCAAACCCCACCTCCATCCTGCAGCTCCTACTTAGACTGATCTGTTTCATAACACACTGAGATCACTCCCAATTCTTCTGGAATGGCATATGTAGCCAAGAATTATGCAACAAATTTTAGATAATTTCTCCATGTTGAAAATGCCTGATATTTGGCCGTGATTTAGACATATGAAACTGGGTCCGCCCATTCCCCCCCCCCCCCGCTCAAAAGCATCAAAGATAACTAAAATATGTGCAAAATCATATTTTGGCTTTCAGACTGATGGCTATTTTGATCCAGGAAAGGCTATTCGCTCTACTCATTTGGCTCAATCCCAAACAGAGAAATCAACATACCTTTGTCCGATGGTGCTTGGGGGGCATCCACAGATGCAAACATGGCAAGCTTGGCTTCGTCGATGTCTTGCTGTGTGAATTTTCCTGCCTTGGCCCATTCGGCGGCCTTTTCAAAAGTAGACAGGGTACCCACTGAATTTGGATCCCTAAAATGCAAGGAAGGCTCAGGTAAGTTTACACAGCCAGGTTGTTGTTTTTTTAAAACAGAGAAATGACACCACAAAGTGACTTGCCCTTGTTCAGTGGTTGCTTTTTCTAGCTTTGCCTCACACTGTGATCACAGATAGATGAAAACCCAACTGCTAAAAAGCAGTGTTGACTTCTGAAGCACTGCTGAATTCTGTCCCAGCGACATATGGGCGCCGGAAGGAGAGGTTTCCCCTCTTGCTGGCTGGGGCAGCGCCTGGGCTCTGACGTCTCGCTGAGTCCCTCATCTGCTGACCCTTGACCAGAGCAGTGCCAGGGCTCTGACAACGTCTCTGAGCCCTTCCTGCATGCTCTGTTCTCCATGGCGTTGCCAGGGCTCAGACACCTCACTGAGCCCTCTCTCCAAACCGCTCCATTCCTCATGCCCTCCTCCTGACTCGCTGCTTGTGCCGTTGCAGGGCAAAGTGCTGGTCAGGATGACGGGGGAAGGCTCCCTGTAGGGAGTCCCCCTGACATAGACCTTTGGCCAATCTAACTCCATATTGTCTACACGGACTGGCAGCAGCTCTCCAGAGTTTCAAATGGAGGGCTCTCCCATCCCTACCTGGAGATGCCAGGGATTGAACCTGGGACCTTCTGCATGCAAAGCAGATGCTCTAGCGTTGAGCTACAGCATTCCCCTGCCACTGACCTCGGGACCTGATGCATATATTCAGTAAATCCCAACCCTTACGAGCCATATAGTGCTGGCATTCTGTTCAGCACCGCAAAAGTTGAAAGCAATTACACAGCTTTCCCACCACTGACGTGTTCGTGCTTTTTTACATTATGGGATTTCCTTGCAATTTAAAAGCACTGATCTTGTTGGGATTCTGGTGAACACAGAGTTAAAACACTCTGGAGGCGTTCTGATTCTCTGGGTGATACGTGCAATTTCCTTTGTTTCAGAGTTCAGTTTTGGTTTTGAGTCTGAGAGTCCAAGTATGAGTTTTCTGCCGGAGAGGAGTGTGTAGGAGAGAGTGCTAGAGATAGGAGCCGCAAACATGCAGCTAGCTTCTGTTTCTTTTGCTGTTTCTTTTATGCTTCTGTAATAAAGATGAGTTAGACTAGAAGCAACGGAGTTGAGTCTGTTTTATTGAAGACACAGACTGCCACCGTTCCAGCTGCGCTGAAACTCTGCTAGGTCCGAACAAGAAGCAGCTTTGCAGAGCGAGCTGGGGAGCGTGCTGGGCAGCCATTGAAGATTGGCTGCGTGGGTCTAAGGATTTACGACCCACTAATGAACTTTTTACAATACTACGTTTATCACAACAGATCTGAGTGCTCTGGGGCAGATGGCAATAATCTACTCTCCCTTTACTACTCAATGACTTGTACGTTTCCAGTTCCTGAACTCATTTTATGTGGCAGAGAACAAAAAACGAAGGACAAACAAAACAGTCAAAGGAAGACATTGTGGCACCACTCAGTCCACTAGTTACCTATAGGAGTAGAAACTGAATATGCCATTATTGCCAAGTTGCGCGCCACCTCCATATGCACCTCCTTTCTCTCTAATTTCTGTATGCAGGAATTTAGCCGTCATTAGCCGGGCGAGGATGCGAAGGCTGAAAAAAAGAGATCATTAGGGAACAAGAGATTCCTACATTGCAGGGGATTGAGTCTAAGATGACCCTCTTCCAACTCTTCCATTCTGATTAAGATGCTCTCTCCCTGGTCCCTTTTTCATCATCATCATAATTATTATTATAATAGAATCATAATCATAATGGATTTAAGTCTGCATGAACAAATGTACTACCTAATTGGCAAAATTTCAGACTCAGTAAGATTTCATACCTTGTCTCCCCACAAAAGTCAGGATCTCTGACTTCCACATTTCCATACCACACTTTTTTCTCCTTTTTAAAAGCACGAGACGTTTGCATATAAGGGAATGTGCTTCTCCAAGCGGAAGTTTTAATGCACTTGCTAGATCATGGTGCCCTCTAGCTGCTGCCAAGACTCCCAACTCCAACCAGCCCCAGTCAGCAAGGCCAGGTAAGGATGATAGAAGAAGTAGCTGTGGCTACCCCTGTTCTAGACATCCCTTGGGGAGAGCGAACTGGGGGCTCCGCAGGCAGAATCAGTGCCAGCTACCTGGTTCCATCTTGCTGCTCCAAAGCAGCGCCTCTGCTTAATGAGTGCCAGGAGAACGCAGGTGTCATTAACTCAGAAGTGGTCCCTTAGCCGCAAGCAGAGCTTGTGAGCCAATCCCACCTGTGCCCCACAGATGCTCTGCTGAGCTAAGAGGCAGGCAGCAACACAGAGCAAACAGAATAATAATAATAATAATAATAATAATAATAATAATAATAATAATAATAATAATAAATGTATTTATACCCCGCCCTCTCCAGTCAAAAACCGGGCTCAGGGCAGCTCACACAAACAGAACCACAATAAAACATAAAAACAATTAATTAAAATACAGATTAAAATACAGTATTAAAATTTAAAATGCAGCCTCATTTCAAGTAGTCCATAAATCCAGGCCATGAGGGAGGAAAACACAGGGGTCAGGCTAAGTCCAACCCAAAGGCCAGGCGAACAAATCCCGCAGGGCCCTGGTCTCCTGGGAAAGAGCGTTCCACCAAGTTGGGGCCAATACTGAAAAGGCCCTGGGCCTAGTAGCCAATCTAGCCACCTTATGGCTCGGGATCTCCAGAATATTGTTGTTTGTGGACCTTAAGGTCCTCCGCGGGGCATACCAGGAGAGGCGGTCCCGTAGGTACGAGGAACAAGACAAGTGGGGGAAAGAAAGCCTGATTTTGTGAGCTGTGGGTCCCCCTGCCTGTGAGTCCAGACATAAACGCACTACTTGTAGAAGCCTCTAACTCAGAAAACGCCCCAGTGTTTTGAAAGCAAACGTCTTCCCGAGAGCACCGCCAGTTGTTTCTGAATGCAGTTCTCAACACAGCAGCAACTGGAGATTTAGTTTATTCAACCCTGATCACGCACCATTTCCAAATCTATTTAGCAGCACTTCCCATCGTCCTACCTTGCGTGGTCCGGGGCTGTAAAGGGAACCGTCCGAACGCAGGTGCCAACGTAATTGACAGGGAAGGGCAGAAGGAAATGAGTCTTCATCTGGCATGGCTGGAAAGTCGGATCCTGGAGGAAAAGTCACATTGCGTTTCGTTTAGATCACCTCTGGAGGCAGAGCAGCGCGGGCACTCAGTTTTTGGTGACCGCCTCTTCTTACCCATTCAAGAGCATCAAAAGGAGCGCAGAAAGGTTAATAGTCAACTCTGCATTTGGTTACTTGGAGAAAGAAGGAAGGAGGAAAATGAGACTGCGGAGTTTCAGTATGATTGCTTGGAGGGCTTAGAACAGCTGATAGCAAGGGAGAAGAGGGAAAGCATTTTAAGAATTTGATGCCCCCTATTATTGTTTTTTTAAAGGCAGTAGTCGTCAAAGGCAAGGAACAGCTCCACATTTGAAGGGGGCAATGTGATGGGGCAGTTTGCAAAGGGGATGTGCATTTCCCAGGCGTACAACAGAAGACACTTTCACCTGACATGTAACTAACTCTCTTCTCCCTTCCTCCCCAGCCTAGCGTTGTCTTTTATAAGCAATGCAGGCAGGGCTTGGGTTAGCTCTGATTTCTGGGCACAGCCTAGCAATGTTAGGAGCTTTAGAAATACAACTTTATGAAGCCCCAAGTGGGGATAAATGAGGAGACACCTTTGGCACACAAGAGCAGACTGTTCATATTCCATTCAACTTTTTTTTTTTTAAAAAAAAGTTCTTGTATGCCACTTTAAGGAACTTTCTGGAGGCAAAAACGTTTTCAGAGATGGATCATAGGTAAGTCTCCCCAAATCCAGTTTGTGGGGCAAAAATTGCACCCTAGATGCACCTGTCATTGTTGAATTTACATAGAGGGATGTCTACAACAAAGTCTTTTCTTGGGTAGGGACAGAAAAGTTATGGCTCCAAAAATCTGTTGGACTCCAACTCCCATCATCCCTGACAGGGGCTGATGGGAGTTGGAGACCAACAACAATGGGGCACAGGATTGCCATTTTTGTCTAAGACATTTTTCCTGTGCAGGTGACAAACAATGTCCTTGGATTGCCAGCCACTTATCACTGACCGTTCTTCTTCTCATAAATGAAGAAAGCACTCAAACAAAACAAAACAAAACAAAACAAAACAAAACAAAACAAAACAAAGCAAACACAATACGAACTCTAAGAAATCTTGATTTTTGCCACTGGGGTGGTATTTTCTTTTCTGCCCAGCCAGTATGGAGCAATATTTCTGAAAGAAAAACTAACTCATGGAAGTAGAATCAGGTGATGGGGAACATTTTACTTCCCCGGGTTTATTTACCCGATTTTAGCTTCCTGCTAAGACTGCAGGTTCCCTCAAAAGTGACCATAAAGGAGCGCATTAATCTTCAGAGCAGTAGGGCTCAATTTGGGGAGTAGTGACAAATACTGGCAACTTTGACCTAAGGCAAATGAATTAAGACTCACCGTAATGAGCTTCCTGGTGATCTGGGAGCAAGCAAGCGCCTCACTGCCATCGGGTTTGGGGTCTGAAGGTTTCTACAAAGAGAAAACTTGGTTGAAACAACAGAGATCCAACTGGTTTCTAAGGCCCACTGGGGAGAAATACAAGCACTGTTGGGGTATCTCCCTCTACGGAGCTAACAGCATATTTGGAGGGAAACCGTTTATGTCTTCTCTCCCTCTCAATACCCCTCAAATTCTATTGCACGGATCAAATTTGGACACCATCCGCAACATCTTCAGTTTCTCCATATAATATCAGAATTTGGTCGCAGCTGTAGAATTCAGCTATAATATCAATGAACCAAAAGGCACTGCCCCTTCTCATCTCAGCCTCAACTCCCTCTGGAAGGGATGGAAGAATAGTACTTGAAACATGCTAACATTTGTAAGAACCACAGCAGGAAGGAAATGTGAGAGAACAGGGAGAGGTGCCCTTGGCAACAGCCCGTGTTGCAGGATTTTTATTTCCACAAGCTACAGAAAAATGCACCGGATATGTAGCCAAATTTGCCTCTCATTTGCATGAGAACTGGAAAGTCACCTGCAACGCAAACACTTTCTCTGCCAATCCTCCTTTACCTCAATCACATGGGGGCGGATGGGCTTGCGTTCCTTTTTACTCCGGGCGATGCCCTTTATGAACCTTTCGATGGCTTTCGCAACGTGTGGCATCTGCTGAGGGGTGGCATTCACCGAACATCTAGGCAGAAATTAAATTGCATCTAGTCGCACGCACAACAAACACACCGTCTGCGAGGAACAAACTGCGCTTTTACACCTTCCCAATTTTCCGAGTCGAGTTCTGTTTAGCCATCAACTATCACCAGCTTTAAAAAATGCTGGGCGGACTTTAATTCTGGTCTCTGAGTGCTCTGCGTGGCGAGGGCAGTATGTAGTCAGGCTTCCCTCCAACTCTGAAGGTGAAGAGGCTCAGCAGGGAGGTTTCGGAGGTCCCGGCAGCAGCGCTGCAACTTCCCCAGCTACAGAGCTGGGAGATTATTTACAGTCATACCTCTGGTTACGTTTGCTTCGGGTTACGTACTTTCGGGTTGTGTACTCCGTAAACCTGGAAGTATTTTTCGCCGCATGCGCAGAAGTGGTGTGCACGGCCTGCACATGCACAGAAGCGTTCTGTGCAGTTCGCGCATGCGCAGAAGAGCACTTTTGTGCTTGTTCGGGTTATGTACTTTTCAGGTTGCAAACCGCACCCCGGAACAAATCAGGTACGTAACCCGAGGTACCACTGTATTTATTTTATAGCCCGCCTTTTTAGCTCCAAGGTGGTAAACATAGTTCTTCCTCTCAATATTTAATCGCCATGCCCTACCCTTCGAGGTAGGGTCAATCCTAGGGGCAGTGACTGGCCCAAGGTCACCCAGTGAGCTTCACTGGTCAAGAGGGGATTTGAACCCTGGTCTCCCAGGTCCTAGTCCGACACCCTAATTGCTACATCACGACGCTCCCCTCATTGCCACGCCTTCCCAAGCTAGGTCAATGCACTTGCCACTGCCTGAAATCAGGAGCTGTGTTCAAATCACGGTTACCCAAGCAATCACACTCCCTTTTCCCTGCTGGTAAGAGGGATGGAGACCAGAATTCTTGCTCTGAGCAGCCAAGAGTTGTGGACTCCCAAGACCGGCATCTTGAGAAGTGGTATATTATTTATTTGCCAACTGCATTCATAAAGAACCTTCCTGGCCAAGGAACTCAAAGCAGTTCAGTTTTAAAATACTATGAACAAGCAAATAGTGAAACACAGAATAACAGCGTTCTCTCGGGTCAATGGAGGGAGGGGTGCTCAAGAATTCTCCTTTGTTGCTGACGGTTGCATCGGCAACAGATTTAATGTACTACCCACCCTCCTGCAGACCAACGAGCGGTGTTTCCAAACTATGTAAAACTGTAATTTACTTTTAAAAAAAACTTAATTTATTTAATGCTTTTGTTTGCCACTAGAGTTTTGGACTTCGGGTGCTTTAATTCCTGGATAATGCTCAAGAAGGCAGACTAATGCGCTCTCAAATGCTCACTGCCTGCTAACGGAATGCTCTGAGGTGTACCTGTCTCTCACACGGTTGTGTACATGCAAGATTCACCATTGGGGGTTAGGGAGGAAGCCAGCAAAGGACTTAGAAATCCACTCAGGGCTGGCTTAGGGTCACATCAGGTGAACATTAACAGAGCCTCACCGCATGTTGTCGCTGTTTAAGAGGTATTTCTTGATGCGTGGCAATTTCCGCAGCACTGGCTTAACGTCGGACATTTCTGCAATCCTCTTCATCAATCTCACCTGAACGGAATTGGGGCAGCAGGGAGGAGAGAGGGAATGAAGGGTAAAGCAAAAGCAATGAAAGCCCACCAAGCAGAGCTGAGACCTTAAAATATGTAACTATAAACAACTGGGGCGCCTTCTTCCCCACATATGGCTGCTGGCAATTTCTCCCTTGTTTCAATGTGCTTCTCTAGAAACCTCAGGCAAGAACCCCTGTCAAGAACTGAGACAGCTGTGTACAGGCTACTTGAGAGATTGCTTCAATCTCTGTAGTCGCTGCTTCTAGGCACTAGGCTGGGTAGACAAATCAGACACCTTCATCTAAGCCAGTTCTCCCCTTCTGGAATGATGGAAGCCTTCTCCTCTCGGCTGCCCCCTTACCTGCTCCATGCCGTTAAACATTTCCTGCAGCTCTCCGGCTGGCGTCAGGGTTCTGCTGGCTCTAATCGAGGCGTACATGTGCCCAGAATCGGGAATCCCGTTTGAGAGCTCTTGAGCTGTCATCTTGACTAGAACCTTGAAGTGTTCCTCATCTTCAAAGTGAGGGCTGCAGAAAGTGGAAAGAGGAAGCAGAAAGGCATCAGCTGGGGGGGTGGGGGTGGGAGGATCACAGCAGAAAAGCCCTGAAAGGGCTTAGAAGTAGCCATCACTGAAGACCAACTTCTTCCAGGTATAATTACCAAGAGTTGGGCAAAGAACTTCCAGCTATAACCACCAGCCTGGTCATTCCTCTGGAAGGCCTAGAGTGCTTTTTCAGAGATGCTCTCAGCAGCTGCTCAGTTTTTAGGGCAATTTCATCTTCTGAGCATTCAAGCGGCCTGGCTACTGCGTTCTGCACCAGCCACAGCTTCTAGATTACATATAAAGGCAGCCTAGTTCTGGGCTCAGATAACCCAGCAAGCTATGTTGAATCAAAAGCTTCTCAATTACGCCTTCCAGCTACACCTCCCACACAAGGAGAGCCCTGCTGGATCAGGCCAGCAGCCCATCTATTTCCAGCATCCTGTTTGCCAACCAACTCCCTGTGGGAAGAACACGAGCAGGGACTGAGCATGGCAGCACTCAACCCAGCTGTGATTCCCAGACACTGGTAATCAGGGGGCATACTGCCTCCGACAGGGGCGGCAGTTTGTTCACCCAAGTTTGTTCACATCACGCCGAGTGATGACTGTGTATGACATCTAAAGGCGGCCTTGAAGTGCTTGTGGACTGGGCTCAGAGATTGTTGGCAGAGTACATGCCTTGGATGTGAGAAACTCCAGTTTAAGTCTGTTAAAGGTGAGTATCTCAGGCATTCAGGGAAATGGCAATAATAATAATAATAATAATAATAATAATAATAATAATAATAAATTATTTATACCTCGCCCATCTGGCAGTTTCCCCAGCCACTCTGGATGGCTTCCAACAAAATTATTAAAAATCCCTGAGACTTACAAGGAGGACTGGAAGTCACAGGAGACAACAGGCTGCCCCATGGACCAATGGTCTGCTTCAGTAGAATGAACCTTCTTATATTCATGGAGAATCATGCAGTTGGAAGGGACCACAAGGGTCTTCCAGTCCAACCCCCTGCCCTGCAGGAATCTTTTGCCCAACGTGGGGCTCGAATCCATGACCCTGAGATTAAGAGTCTTATGATCTACTAAGGGAGCGATATTCTTTACTTTTTAAAAAAGTATGTTACCTTGTTATGAATTAAAGGAACAAAATAAACAAACAAAGCCCATGCTTAATCCTGTGCACATTTAGCTATGCACCTATTTCATTTTCAGGGTCTTATAAAATGAATGGCCACGTTTTGGGGGGTGTTATTCTATTTCCTAGTATCTCCAGGGTTTGTGACATGTATCAAAAGCAAGCCATCAGGAAAGCAAACATCTGCAAACAAGAAACTCCCCCACCCAATATAGATCTATATATATATATATATATATATATATATACACAGTACTTGTTGAATATTTCACTCCAGATGTGCATCATGGCAGGCAGATTTCGATCCAGGCAGAGAGAAGAAAAGAGCACACCCTAAAGGAGAAATTCAACAAGAAAACTCAGGTCAGTAGACAAACCAGTAAGAGATCCTCAAATAATTACTTACGGAATAACAGCCATCTGCTCAGTTGTGATTCCCAGACAGTTATTTACTGGGTACAGTGCCTCAGAAACAGGAAGCAGTTTGCTCACACTATGCTAAGTGATGGCCTTGCATGACATCTGAATGCAGCCTGTAAGTGCTTATGGAATGGGCTCTGCATTAGAAGAAGATACAGGAATGGTTGTCAAGTTAAAGCAGCAACATTGCCAGTCATTAATGAGGTTTGCATCTCATCTGCAGCAAGGGAGGCACTCACATCTCTAGCCAACATAAAAGAGCACCAGGCCATGTCGTGACCCCCTACCTGGAGACGGACTTACCTGCTCATACACGTCCAAGTGGGAGTCGTCCACGGTGATATGAGGGCAGACGGAAAGGCCCCCTGTTTTCAGATCTATTTCCTGAGCCTGTTCTCTGTAACTGAGAGCGCCACACCCCATTCTGCAAGAAGGAGAGAGCAAGCAGGGTGTGGACAGCAGCCCAAGCAAAAGCCTGCAGCATTTAATTATCTTCTCTCCTTGCATTTATTTTGCATGTGTCGGAGAAGGGTTTTGGAAGCCGAGCCCTATGAGGAACAGTAGAAAGAGCTGGGAAAGAGTAGCCTGGAGGATGGAAGATCTGAAGATTTAGGCACAAGTCCAATGGCAGCATTCGAGGAGGACATGCCAGGTGTCCTCTTAAAACCTGCCGGCCCAAAACAGCAGCAGAAAGGAAGAGGGGCTGCCGGAGCTTAGAAGCTCCCCATTTCCCTCCCTGCAGCTTCTACAAGTAGCACAGCAGATTTGGGGGGCAGCAACACTAAACCTCAGCAGCCAAGAATGAATTATACCCAGCTCTGCACAATCCCAGGGATGTAGCTCAGCAGCCAAGTCTAGACAGCAACAGCTTTAGGCTTGTTATTTCTGTTATTGGATGTTGTTGAAGTAATCTTGTTGTATTTTTAGTATTGATATGCAGTTTTTTTTTTGGTATGTTACTATATTTCTGCTTCGTTGCTAGTATGAAATGGTTTTGCTACATTGCTATGAAATTGTTACTGTGGTTTTGTTTTGCTATGTTATTATGAGACTGTGGTGTTTTGTTTGAGGTGTTTCTTTGTTGCAAGCCACTTTGAGCATGCAATAAAATGAATGAATGAACGAAGGTTTCAATCCCTGGGCATCTCCAGGCAGAGCTGGGAGAGACCACTACCCGTCAGTGTAAGGGAAGAGGAGGAGGAGGAGGAGGAGGAGGAGGAGGAGGAGGAGGAGGAGGAGGAGGAGAGGAAGTTTGGATTTGATATCCCGCTTTATCACTACCCAAAGGAGTCTCAAAGCTGCTAACTTTCCCTTCCTCCCCCACAACAAACACTCTGTGAGGTGAGTGGGGCTGAGAGACTTCAGAGAAGTGTGACTAGCCCAAGGTCACCCAGCAGCTGCATGTGGAGGAGCGGGGAAGTGAACCCGGTTCACCAGATTATGAGTCTACCGCTTTTACCCACTACACCACACTGGCTCTAGATATAAATTTTACCGTATCCAGCAAGCAGTGGCAAAACCACTGGCCCTCCAGATGTGGCCTGACTGCTGCTTCCATCACCCCTGGCAGCTGATAGGGGCTACACACTTGAAAGGCTGAAGGTAAGCCACCCCAAATGGTACAAGGCACCTTCCTTTAGAACTACAGGATCAAAGAACTGTGACGCTGAAAGGGCCCCAAACGGTCATCTAGTCCAACCCCCTGAAATGCAGGGATCACAGCTGTGTTCCTCTTCTCCCGGGAAATTTGCACCCCAAGTCGCCAGCCCCAGTACCCGAGGGCCTGCCTCACAATTGCTCCGAGAACTGTTTAATAACTTTCTTGGCCAAGGATATACATATTCTGTTCAAGCTCATTACACTATAAAGATAGACTGTAATACCATTAAACGAGCAATAACCACAACATGCATCCCAATAGTTTCCCTGCAAAAAAATTATAATTTGAATTTGGGCCAACTCATCAACCCCAAAAGAAGGGAGAGGGACGAGATAGTGTTCATTAACCACCTTTGCTAGAATGAAGTGTATTGCAGAGATAGCCCATGGGGTTCCCTGCATATGTTCACAGAATCTTAGAATTGTACAGTTGGAAGGGTCCATGAGGGTCATCTATTTCAATCCCCTGCAATGCAGGAATCTTTTGCCCAACTTGGGCCAGAACTCACGACCCTGACATTAAGAGTCTCGTGCTTTACCAACTGAGCTATTCCAACCAAGCTGTTGTAGGAGTATGCATCACATCAGCCTGAGGGAGTACGGTCGGTGGTCAGGACTGATGGGGAGCTGGCAGTCCAACATCTGGAGGAATAATGCCCAAAAGCACAAATAGAAAGCTCCTCCTTACTTGGTGATGACGTTGCAAAAAAGTGGGATGTAAGGCCGGAGCTCCTCCGGAAGAGTGTTCAGACTGGAAACCGCTCTGAAATACACCATGCCATTTGTGGGCTGAGCGCAGTACTGGACCGGGACATCCTCAGCTACAGACAAACGAGAAGAACTCATCAATATATGGTGTCAGAATTGGAGAGTGGAGGGAGCAGTGTTTCAGAAACTAGCCCGGCCTCCTTCGGAAATATAGAGCCACCGTACAATTCAAGCCCAAATCCTCCTCTTGGCTCGTATAAAAGCTCAAGACCCACAGACCCATTCCAAGCTGCCCCACCTCCCAGATTCGATCCCTTACATCTCTAGGTAAGAGTTGGGAGAAACTCCTTCCTGAAACCCCAAAGAGCTGCTACCAGTCAGTGTTGAAAATACTGGACTAGACAGATTTGTGGTCTGACTCAGGAGGAGAGAGTTTCCTCGGGAAACATGGGAAATGGAACGGAGCACCCAGAAAAATGGACTGGCTGGCTGCAACCCTGGACAGGAGCACTCACTGTGCGATGTTACGCAAGCTCCTTTAAGACACGTGCTAAAACCTCCCTGTCCCACCCCAGTCTATCTGGATGCAAAAATCAGTTATGTATACATGACTTTAAATTGCAGTAATTTTATCTGTATTGTACTAGTTACAGGTAGGGAGCCGTGTTGGTCTGACGTAGTCGAAACGAAATAAAAAAATTCCTTCCAGTAGCACCTTAGAAACTAACTAAGTTTGTCATTGGTATGAGTTTTCGTGTGCATGCACATAAAAGCTCATACCAATGACAAACTTAGTTGGTCTCTAAGGTGCTACTGGAAGGAACTTTTTTATTTTATCTGTACGTTATTGTTAATTATTTTACTGTCTAGAGACTTTGTGATTAGGCTATTTATAAATTTTACCATATCCTGCAAGCATTATGTTGCAGAGCCCTCTCATACTAAACTGAAACCTGCCTGCATTTCCACCTAGGAAGGAACCCAGAGTGGCGTCACCAGCCTGTATCTCTGAGAAAGCGCTGCTATTCCAACACAAGGCTAACTACGTTCACAGGCTCTACATTTTCTGTTTCGTAACAGAACATCAGCATTGAGCAACTCGGTCTTACCTGTGCGTGAAGTCTCCAGCTCAGTAAACACAATCCTAGGCTCGATATCCGAGACCTTCAGAGCCGGGAGGCAAGATGTGTCTTGAGGCTTGCTTTGCAGATCAAGCAGTTCCAACCCTAGAAGGAAAAGTGGAACATCGGTCAGCGGTTCTGACAAAAACTACCCAACAGGGATTCAGGTTCAGCGGCAACAGTAGGGATTTGACAAGGTTCTCCTGGGAATTTAATGAATTTTCTTCCCAGACAGCTCCTGGTGGTTTTTAAAGTCAAGTCCCCTGCTGCCAAATTTTGCAGAGGCAGTGGAATACAAAGGGATGGGGAAATCTTCCCTCGCTTATTTATTTCTTTTTCATTTTTTATACTGCCTTTCATTGAGGGCCACAGGGTGGTTCACAAATAAAAACACAAAAAGTCCCGTTTTCAAAGTGCGCATTGACCACAAATGCGAAACCGCAATGAATGTGGTTTAAATTCTGTTATCTTTTAATGCAGAAATGGGGGAACAAGAAGTGTGCAGAGATCAACCACCAACTCAAGCTGTAGCTTATTCACATCCTCTGTCTGTCTGTCTGTCTGTCTGTCCATCCCTCCATCCACATAAACATAAGAGAGTCAAAGCAGGCAGAAAAAGGCCCACCTTTTTCATATGTCTGCTTCTTCTCTTCTTCAGAAAGAGCCTCAAGTTTTTCTTTCAGCTTTGCCGCTTCCATCGAGGTTTGCTTCTCATAGAAAGCCCCGTCTGGACTCATCGACAGCGTCAGCCTATGGGGGTTACCCTTGTTGCCCATCGAAGAAAATAGAAAATGGAGTGCCCATCAATGCAAAGAACAGCCTGCTATTTTAAGATCTATCCTGGCCATCATGGGAGAGGGGTGTTCTTTAGCCTGGGGCACTTGGCTGACCACTGTCAAGAGAATAGGGTGCTGGATGTGATGGACTTTTGCAAGCCCCCTGTCCCTGTAACTGGTCCTTACCTTAAAGTACTGCTTCATCTTTTTCTGAAGGAACTGGGGGTCCTCCTTAAGGCACTGCTTGAACCGAGCCACTTTCTCAGCAATCTTTAGGAGGTCAACGGGGTCTCCTTCGTGGTTCCAACAGGAGGCGATATACTTGAGGGATGAGACGAGGCGAGGAATTAGAAGCCAGCCATGGAAGACAGGAGGACTGCTACTCAGAGCAACCCTTGAAGAAGCGGCCATTTTGCCGTCTACACCTGCAGGTGCATCTGCTTGTGGAGCCCAACTTACAGGCCAGGCAAACACCCAAATGGTAGGCCACAGACCAGGCTCTGTTGAATTGCAGTAGAAATTGGAGTTCTTGGTAAAGTCCAGAAATAAACAGTAAATTGCAAGAACTCAGGCCAGAAGAAAAATGGATTTCAAATAAATCTTCACAAGGTTTTATTTGTGTGACTAGTGGTTTTCAGCCCTTTCAATAACGGGCGCTAGAATCCTGGGGTTCGGAGAAGCGCTTGCGCAGCGCTTCTCCGAACCCTGGGACCTGTCCTTGCTGTCGGTGGCAGGGGGACAGGAACGGAGGAGGAGAAAGCGCTGCTTTCTCCTCCTCCGTTCCTCTCCCGCAGCCGCCGACAGGAAGCAGACATCCCAGGGTTCGGAGAAGCGCTTGCGCAGCGCTTCTCCGAACCCTGGGACCCGTCCTTGCTGTCGGCGGCAGGGGGACAGGAACAGAGGAGCGCTTTCTCCTCCTCCGTTTCTCTCCCGCAGCCGCCGACAGGAAGCAGACATCCCAGGGTTCGGAGAAGCGCTTGCGCAGCGCTTCTCCGAACCCTGGGACCCGTCCTTGCTGTCGGCGGCAGGGGGACAGGAACGGAGGAGGAGAAAGCGCTGCTTTCTCCTCCTCCGTTCCTCTCCCGCAGCCGCCGACAGGAATCAGACATCCCAGGGTTAGGAGAAGCGCTTGCGCAGCGCTTCTCCGAACCCTGGGACCCGTCCTTGCTGTCGGCGGCAGGGGGACAGGAACGGAGGAGGAGAAAGCGCTGCTTTCTCCTTCTCCGTTCCTCTCCCGCAGCCGCCGACAGGAAGCAGACATCCCAGGGTTCGGAGAAGCGCTTGCGCAGCGCTTCTCCGAACCCTGGGACCCGTCCTTGCTGTCGGCGGCAGGGGGACAGGAACGGAGGAGAAGAAAGCTTTGCTTTCTCCTCCTTCCTTCCTCTCCCCCAGCCGCCGACAGGAAGGACGCGCGCACTCTCCCCCCCCCCGCCTCCTCCAACCGCCGCTCCTCACGGCCAGGGAGGGTTGCGAGGAGGCCTTCGCCGGCCTCCACCCTCGCTTCCCTGATGTGCCCTGCAGTGAGGCGGTGTCCGGCGGGAGCGGCGGTTGGAGGAGGCAGTGGGGGGAGAGTGCACGCGCAGTTTCTGCTGTCCAATCCCTGTATCCCTGGGGCACATGCGCAGTGACCCAGGGACACACGGGACAACTGGACGCAGGGACAACTTGGACATTATTATATAGGATGAGGAGTTCAAGTAGGAGTCAATCCCAGTATTGAAGGCAAATAAAGATAAATTACAGTAAAAATCAGGACAAGGACCTGTTTCGACAATTCTTCGTCAGCATAGATTCACAGGTCAGAGTGTACCAAGTCTGTTTGCCTAGGCTCTGCATGAGGAGAATGAGCCGTAGTACACTCACAGGACTTGAATGCACCGGTCCAGTATCCACAGTTAAAAAGAACTTGAGTGTTTTGGAAGACCTCTGCCTCAGGCTTTGCACAGCCTCTGTCATTTGAAGCAGGAACAAAGCCTGACGTGGCAGAAGAAGGTTTGTCCATCTATCCTAGTTCTGTCTACTCTAAGCAGCAGTGGCTCTCCAGAGGCAGAGAAAGGTCTTTCCCACCACCGCCTGCAGAATGGTTTAACTGGAGATGCCATGGGTTGAATCTGGGACCTTTTGCATGCAAAAGCATGTTCTCTCTACCCCTGGTTTCCACTTGACCTGCCCTCCAAAAAGGTACTGAGCTCAGGTCTAAGGGTGTAAGGTAGCACTGTCTTGCAGCTATCCAAACTTTATTTTGAAGCGGTAGAGCCCCCTAACAGAGGCTGTTCCAGAACAAAAAGACAAAAAAAATTAAAAAAAATTCATGAACATATGTAACATATAGAAGAAAAGGAAAATGCATAACCAGGGTGGATAAAAATCAATGATATTTAAAAAATAAATAAAATCAGATTTTGTTTATTTAAACCGATTTTTTAAAAATAATATTTTTTATTTATATCTGTTGTTGTTGTTTTTTAAATCGATTTTTAAAATAAAATGCTTTTGGAGGAAACATCTTTCTAGTTTTCCGTTTTCAGTGAGTTACATTATAGTCCAAAAGCTATTCATCAAGAAATAAGGATTTGTTTTAAGCTTTTCATGTGTGCTAAAACTCAGTCTAAGTTGTTGTTGTTTCAAAGTTTAACTACACCAGTTAACAAACATGGATACATATGCTATAATGTTATTGCTTTAGTTAAATAAATTGTTTAAATTGTTATTAAGGAAATGATTATTTTTATCCTTCCAATAAAGTACAGCAGAAAAGTTGTCCAAATATAAGGTATAATTTCATAATTATCTGTCTTATGTATTTCTAATAGTATAACCAAATCAGTAATTTTTGATATACCTGTAACTGTAAAAACTACTCTGAAAATTTATTATTCTATAAATGAAACCTTCATCAGGTTGTATTAAGAGGATGCCAGCATGGTGGAACCTTTCTGTAAAAAATTATTTGAATCAAGTCTTACTGACTAGTGATTTAATGGTGATTTAAATCGATTTGATTTAAATCAAATCCACCCTGCGCATAACCAAAGCAATACCAATGCCAATGAGCGCAGCAGTGGAAATCTGACGAAAAGATGATTTAGTTTAAAAAGCAATGGCAAAATGGAACTCTGGGCGTGATTATCCTGAATATGGAAGGTTGACTTTAAAAGCTAACTGGGCTTGGAACTGGAGAAATGCTGCCATTTCTCCCCTGTGATCAACCCATTTCCTACCCCATTACACAGGAATATGATCAATGTATTACCAGGGTATTGTTAGGAAATGCCGTTAACTCAAGAGGAGACAAGCTATGGACCCATCACTGGGGAAACAGCACTTACTGAAGTCAAAGCAAGTCCAAAGCTAGTTGACTGATGCTTCATCTGGATTTCAATCTTGTGAAGCAGGGCTTCAATCCTTTCTTCCTCAAACCCATTCCTTGGGAGAAAACAAGCAAGCAAGCGGACAGTGAATATTGCTCTAAAAGCACACATGGAAGGCAGACTTCCACTCCCATGGAAACATTAAAAAACAGGGAAGAAAGAAAGACTCACACAATGACTGACACACTCCCCAGCCACTACAAAACAAAACAAAACAACCCCACACCGCTTTTACTTACTCAATAACTTCATCAATAGTCCTGGAAATAATTTGTTTCACAGCCTCAATGTTCTCTTCGGCGATCCCTTGAAGGCCAACGCTGAAATAAGCCTCTCTCGTGGAGCCGTTAAACCTGTAGAACACAGAAAACAAAGATTAAAAAATGGCTTGACTGCTCACGGCAGGGGTGGGGGGACATTTTGCAATTCAAGGGCCACATCCTTTTAATTATAGCAGAAGAACAGAATTATATGCAGAAGAACAGCAGAGCCCAGACAGGGTGCATAAAAGGCAACAACAGCAAGGATACAAACACAGGCAAACAGCCCATTCGCCAGAAGGAAGCTATAACACAAAGCTATGGATGAAGACTAGTTCTAAATTTTATCCATGAAATTACAGCACAGTGGTACCTCGACTTACGAACAACTCAACAACCGAATTTTTCGACTTACGAATGGGGCAAATGGCCCCACGCTTACGAATGTCTCGACATCCGAAAGGAAACCGCGGCGGTTTTAGATAGGGATTTTTAGATTTACAAATTTTTAGATAGGGTTGCTTCGACTTACGAATTTTTCCGTTCCCAATGCATTCCTACAGGAAATTGCGTTTCCAATGGCGCTTTTCGACTTACGATTTTTTTTGACCTACGAAGGTGCCTTCGGAACGGATTAAATTCGTAAGTCAAGGCACCACTGTACAGGAAATTTGCAACTGACACACATTTAACTTGAGCGCATTCAGCTTTATGCACTTGGCAAAAACGTTTAAAAAAATTAAAAAGGGGGGTGGGCATCCGGGAAAGACTTTGGCAGCCCCATCCGCCACTGAACCCCTCCTGGAACGCAACCCCAAATTGAGAGTTGCCTACAGTTGTGTGTTTTCACTTACTAGGCTGGTCTTGGCCTGAACTCTTTTCTCCCCCTCAAAGTCAAATCAGGGAACAGCACTGTGAAATATTTCATTTGTGTCAGCCTAGTGTGACTGGCCCGAAGTCACTCTGTAAACTTCATGGCATGAGTGGGGATTTGAACCCGGGTCTTCCGGATCCTAGTTCGATCATAACATCACATTGGCTTATTGCAACCTTACTTTATGCCACTTATAAGTTACAGTGTTAAGCAGTATATAAAATGGTTGGGTGGAATGGGGGGGGGGGTGAAATAAAGAGCAAAGTGTGGTTTGCCCCTTACTTTAAATGCCCAACCTGAGTAATTTAATTAAAAAACAATTTGAACTAAAGGTGTGGGGCAAAGTCCTACACTGCTGCACGCGGCCAACGCACTTACCCAACATCTGGCGAAAAATCTGAACCCAGACCAGCCTCGATTAAAGCTTTATAAAAGGGGGAATTGGGGCCACCAACCAACAGCGAAGACAACAAGTTCAGCGTGAAGGATTCGAAATTATCTGTAATGCTAAAAAGAGAAAAAGTTTACAATAGTACCGTGGGATTCAGCATATAAAGGACAACGACGGCAGTTAAGGACCAAACCAAAACCTGAATCCAGGTGCAGAGTTACACAAGGCTGGTCAAGTTATTCTGGCAAACAATGCGGAAAATGGGAGAGATTCTTCTGCAACATTTTTATAGGTTCCAGAAACATTCTTAGTAGCTGTGGATTATAGACAGGAAGCTCTATAGATTACGTGCCGCTCCTCACATTTGTTGTCATAAAAATACGAAATCAATAAAAGAAAATGGCCAAATAACTTGCCCTTTCATGACTCCTGAAATCTACCCCAACAGAAGGCTGACTGAGCTACCTTATCAGGCTGTGGTAAGTGCTATAACAAAGTAACATGTGTGAATCACTTTGAACCTTCTAAAATGCTAATTGTGAAGGATTCTACTGGAAATTCCACTGTGTCCAGCGCTGAGTTAGCTGTGGGTTCACGAAACATTATGAGGGTGGGAAAGTCGCAATGGTGCCACAAGCCTATAGCTTTTCTTTTTTGCCCAAAGTTATTTGCAAAGAAAGCCAAAATCACCAAAATCTACACTACCGGCATAGGCGATTTCTGCCCAGACACTGCTTAAAGGGGCTGAGTACCGGCTACGTCCAGAAAATTCTGGACGTATGGCAACTGTTCAGCCATATTCTGCAAATGTGCAATCCCAGCTCATCATGTAACTGTACATTTTATAACTGCAGGGATGTAACCTTCTTGGCTTTTATCTGTCAGAGGACTGACAACACGGCAAAAGACAGCAGCGCCCCCTGGTGACAGCTCCACAGCACTACTCAAAGCCTAGCGATGTTCTATCAGTCATATACTGCCCACCAATAAGCCTTAATTCAGGATTGTTGTTGGGAGACAATGGCACTGCCCCAAGCTTTTGGGAGATGGGCAGACTGCTTTATAATGTAATAAAGATATGGAAGTTAGCCCTCTGGAAAAACAACAATAACCACTGCACCGCTTTCTCAGCTAAGCCTTGCTGAAAATATGGGGGGGGGGGGTAGGGAGCCAGGATCCCAAGGGACAAGGCTAAGCATCAACAAACTAGTCATTTTATGCTTCTGGTGCCTGGAGTCAATATGCACTAAGCACAACTGGAGAAGGCAGAGATGATGGGAACCCAATGCAATGCATTTCAAGGTTCCCTGTTCAGCAGGGGACGGCCAGCTGTTTGAAACTCATCCATTTCCCGTTCCACGTACTCTGCTAGGAGGTAGCTGACGCTGACCATCGTCTGCTTCTTGGAGTCTGCAGCAAGCGAATCAGTCCCACAGGACACATGGTGTTCCCTCTGCAAAAGAGAAACCGATGATTTGAGAAGGAAGGGGAATGTAGCCCTCTCTTTCTCTCACTGCCTCCAATATATGGAAGCACTAGAGTCAAGCCCACTGGCAAGGGACGCCTGAGAGTGAGATGCTGTAGCTGAGCATGTGCAACCTTACACTGAATCAGACCATCGGACATTAGAAGAGCCTGCTGGATCAGGCCTCGGCCCACTATACCTGAAGGAGCGTCTCCAACCCCATTGTTCAGCCCAGACACTGAGGTCCAGCTCCGAGGGCCTTCTGGCGGTTCCCTCACTGCGAGAAGCCAATTTACAGGGAACCAGGCCTTCTCAGTAGTGGCACCCACCCTGTGGAATGCCCCCCCCATCAGATGTCAAGGAAATAAACAACTATCTGACTTTTAGAAAACATCTGAAGGCAGCCCTGTTTAGGGAAGTTTTTAGCGTTTGTTGCTTTATCGTGTTTTTAGTACAGTGGTGCCTCGACTTAAGAATTTAATCAAATTCGTAAGTCGAAGCAACCCCATCTGAAAATTTGTAAGTTGAAAAAACCCTATCTAAAACCGCCGTGGTTTCCGTTCGGATGTCGAGAAATTTGTAAGCGTGCTGGCCATTTGCCCCATTCGTAAGTCGGAAAATTCGGTTGTCGAGTCGTTCCTAAGTCGAGGTACCACTGTATTCTGTTGGGAGCCGCCCAGAGTGGCTGGGGAAACCCAGCCAGATGGGAGAGGTATACGTAATAAATTATTACATCTAGTCCAGCATCCTGTTCTTCAACCAGGTGGAAAACCCAAGGAGCAGTACCCTCCCCGCCTGTGGTTTCCAGGTATTCGCAAGCCTCCAACTGTACAAGAAGAGAATCACCCAGCACAGTCTAGGCTTGACTGGCTGTGGATCCCCAAAGTCTCAGGTAAGGATCTTTTCCAGCCCTGCTTCCCCAAGACGTATTCACTGAAGACAGCAGTCTTTCAGAGCATTTGCACTGCGTGCAGAAGGTCAGAGGTTCAGTCAACCAAACAGGCATCGTCAGGCTCCGGCCTGAAGCACTGAAGAGTTGCTGCCAAACAGTGTGGACAATTCTGAGCTACGTGGACCAATGGTGTGACTCAGTCAGTGCAAAGAAATTGCCCATGAACCTAGCCTCTTCCACCCGAGGTAAAACAGGCAGCTAAAACAAATAGGCAGGGCCTTCTCTGCAGTGGGGCCCATACTGTGCAACTCCCTCCCCTATGCATACCTGACTGGTGCTTATAACCTTAATTAAACACTGTACAAGGCCCTTGATCATGTGGCTGCACAACCCTAGATATTATCTCTTTTTCTTGTGTGTTGTTATTATGCTATTGTATTTAGGTTTTAAAAGAAAAAAAAGGGAACATCCCTATGCATTTGTGGGAAATATGGCATGTAAACAAACTGAACTGCGGCTAAACGTTTCCTAGACATTTTTCCACATTCAAAATGTACCAGAAAAGCCACATTGATACGGTGGGAGGAGATGAAAAAGCCAGGCAGATTTTCATCTTTCCTCAATCAGGAACTATTCACAAGATAACCAGAAGCCACACTTGACTTGACTGTGGCTGTTACGGTCATCCCTGCTAAACATTTAGGCTGGAAAGTGTCGTATTGGAAACGACCAAGGACAAAACGGCCTCTGTGTGGGTCTCAAGAGTCACCTATGGAAACCCAGAGTAGAAATCTTGTTGTCAATGACATACTCACAGGCTTATCCCAGAGCTGTTGTGTTGGGACTGCAGTGTTCGGCTCAATTTTCTGGAATTTACTCAGGGCATCCTTGTGGATCTGTTCCAAGTGTTGTTCCAGTGGGAAGTTACCGTAAGTGAAGAACCTGGAATTTTATTTTTTTATTATATACTACTATTAATAGGCAAAATAAGGTTGCACATTCAAAAGCCTGGATCCCAAAACTCCCATTTGCACATACAGATGCCGCAAGATTTATGTTCCACGTTTTAGACCAGCTGTCTTCTACTGGTCGAGCCCAAAGGCCCATCTCTGACTCACAGAGGTTGGAGGACCATCTGCTATGTAAGACCTAGCTGAGATTCCTGCTTTGTAGGGGGTTGGACTAGATGACTCTTGGGGGTCCCTCCTAACTCTACAATTCTATGATGCTGTTATTCTGCAGATCTTTCACTTCTGATTTATACTTTACCAATGCTAATGATGCACATCATTAATCCTAAAATGACAATTCACGGAGGAGTATACCTCAGCATCGCTCCTAAGCGAAAAGCAATTATTTCTACACTTCATCTTAGTCGAAAGGCTGAGAAGCTGCTGAAAACCAGTGATTTTTGCATTCTTGGAGAAGTCTAGAAAGCCATAGAAAAATAGGCTGGGAAGAGAACGGAGAATGAACAAGACCTCCCTTACTAGAGGCACAGAGATAGGAAGTTGGGGCATGTGGTTGGGCAGAAACACATACCTTATTTTTTAAAAATGGCTCATTCCTTTCTCCAGCCACAATGAAGCACTCATAGAAAGTGATTAACTGAGTGTCTCATCAGAGGAAGGCAGCTTTGGCCTAGTCAGCCTTAGCCAGAATCCAACATGGCAGAACAATTCTGCTGAGCCCCACCTGGGGTAACCTCAGGCCCTTAAAACTCCCTGGGTCATTTGCACAGGACTGATGTCCTGGCTCCCAAACAGAGTTGAAGCTGCATTAGCTGTGTTGGGCAGACCCGGGATTATTACAAAGCGCTCCTTTCCCTTTCAGGCGCACCCGTCTCACCTTGCATTACTAGGGTGGTAATGTGTGGCGTGGAATTGCTTCAGCTGTTCCCAGGAAAGATCGGGGATCTTCAGTGGGTCGCCGCCGGACACAACTGCGTACGTGTGGTCGGGGAGAATCTTGTTCTGAAGGTGCTGGGAGAACACTCTCTCGTTGTCTGTCTTAAAAGAAATCGCTTAGGTAGGAGTAAAAAAGCTTCAGCAAAACTCACCTGCAACAACCACTGCTACTTCAGGGAGGATGCCAGGTAATAGCCAGAGTTTTCCTGGAGAACCCAGTAATCCCCAGAAGACAGGAAAACAGTGGAAGGAATCACAAAACTGTAGAGTTGAATGGGTTCCTGAGGGTCATCTAGTCCAACCCCGTTCTTAACGAAGACTCAGGGTGGAGTTAAGAGTGCATGTGGCCCTCAGCAAGTTTCCCAGGAAGGACAGTGGCCCTCAGGCTGAGGAGGTTTCCCCATTTCAGCGTTAAATTGTGGAAAAATATATAGATTGATAGGAAAGGACTGATTTATGCTGCGAACGCACTGAAGCATGTGATGAGTGTTGCTGGCTTATCATGGTTTGTTGCGAAGAACCATCATGCTGGTACGCACTACCTGATCATTCCTGAGTTACTCTTCTGACATGAGAAAGAACAATTGATCTTACCTGAAGTGTAGTTAGGAGTGGCTCCAGCATCCCATGATGTAAATGGCTGCTCTCTACAAGCATGGGTGACCACCCAGACTTAAACGATGGTTTGTTGACGGCTTACAAAACCTGGCTTGTTAGGGATTCAGGATCCTGTATTTGGGCCTCACAGGAAGCTGAGCTAAAGTGTGGATTCTTGGTTTGTTTCCCCAGCTCATGCCAGGGAGAAGCCAGATTGATGGAGCTGTGTGCACTAATCTACTGCTTGTTTAACAATAAACCAGAGTTAGCTAGAGACACTGGTTTAGTACAAATACAGCCAATAGCTCAATTGGACATCATGATGGTGACGACGATGATTTTATTATTATTTATACCCCGCCCATCTGGCTGGGTTTCCCCAGCCACTCTAGGCAGCTTACAGCACATAAAAAATTGTAAAATATTTTGCTATATTATGTTATGTGATATATATATATATATGCGCTGTATAAATATACAAGGCTCATCCACACTTCTGCATGTGCTGTGCCTAGAAAGCACATGTCCTGGCAGTTTTCCCCTTGCCCCACTCCTTTCCAACGGAAAACCAGCTCTTTAGTGATATATCAGAACAAATGGTAATCTGGGGAAAACCCAAATTCCTGTTAGCTCTGATTGAGCACTAAAGAGCAGTTTCTTTTCCAGGAGGGTGATGGAAGCAGCAGAACCAAGGGAAGTGTGGATAAGCCAGTCTGCATATACATATGCCAAAACATGGTTAGGAGAGCTTAACTATGAATGTCTGCTGCTGGGAATCACAAGTAGAGAGTGCGCTCTTGCATTCAGGTCTAGTGTGTGGGCTTCCATAAGCATCAGGTTGGCCACTGACAGTACAAGATGCTGGACTTAGATGGTCCAGCAGGAGTCTTCTTACGTTCTTAAAATAAAACGTTTTTTAAAAAGGAACTTACAAACGCTCCCTTCATCTCATTGAAGACAACTCCTTTGAAGACTACGGGCGTCTGAGGGTCTGCTGGATTCTCATGTTCTAATCTCCAGCCTTCCTGCCTGTGCAAGATTAAGACATGCAACACAGGGGGGTCAACACACCTTCGGGCAGCACCACCACATGTGTGTATATGTGCCCCAAACATGAAAGTCTTACCAGAAGTCAAGGTGTCTCAAACAAGGGAAAAACACTGCATCCAGGTATACAGACAGAAGGTTCTGAAAATCTTTGGGATTTTGGGTGGAAAACGGGTAGAGAGTATAGTCGCTAGCTGTGGGGAAAGGGAGCAAAATAAATATCAAGGCTTTAGTGAGGGTGTCCCAGGGACAATGGGATTTTGTGGTTCTCCCTTTCCAGGAGGGAGGCCTGCCCTCTGAAGCCCCTTCCTAGCCAGGATTGCTGCTGTATCCCCCTCCTCTGTTGCAATTCTGAGAAGGGTGTATGTTCTAGGGTGAGGCTTTAGATCAGGCATTCCCAAACTGCGGCCCTCCAGATGTTTTGGCATACAACTCCCATGATCCCTAGCTAACAGGACCAGTGGTCAGGATGTTGGGAATTGTGGTCCAAAACATCTGGAGGGCCAGAGTTTGGGGATGCCTGCTTTAGATCCACTGGATCCATGCTCCCAGGTTGGACAGGAGATGGTGGGGCTTTTGCTAACCCTTTGCTCTAATAGTCTTGCTCATCTTGTTTATAAACAGAGCCCCTCTCAGATATTATAGTTAACAGATCAGGGTGGCAGAGTGTTTTTTTGTAACTTGCTCCCCAAGACCACATGATTCCATGGCTATCTACATCGAAAGCTGCCTTACACAGAGTTGCAGCCTTCCTCCAGTTACCCCTCTACCATTTGCAACGAATGGGAGGGGCTCTTCACGATCTCCAGCTCAAAGACTTTTTTAACTGCAGATGCCAAGGGTTAAACCCAGAAGTTTCTGCTTGCAAACGATATATTTTGCCCCACCCTTGAACCAAACAGGGTGGGCACATTATCAAGGGCAGCAATCGTCCTCAGATCTGAGCCAGACATTAAGCGGAAAGTTCTGCAGAAGCTTCCCAGCACTGCATTCTCGTCTCCTTTTTCCAAGTCAGTTTTCTTTCCATCAGTAAACATACAAGAAGCATGGATTGATGAGGACCTTGGGGGCAGGGGCTACCTTGCCGACATCCCAAATGGGCTATGCATCAAAATGGGGCTGCAGTTTGCATTTTTCCAAGGTCTCAACGCAACATGCAGAACTCCCAATTGCTTCTTAAGAAAGCAATTCTTCTTAAGGCCCCTTCCACATATGTGAACCAGTTCTACAGCAATTGACATGCAGCTGAGGCCTGCAATAAAATGTTGCTGCATTTCCTCCTGCCTAAAGGGAGTTTAACATTCCAGGAACATTCCAAGCTAGGCGCTTCATTCTTCCCCCTCCCTACCATGTTATTTTCCAACTGTAACTATACATTCAATATCTGCAGAGCATGCTCAGTCCTGATTTGAAGATTTTGTGGCTTTTTTACCACCTTAAGTTTTCTTTTCTTTATTTTTGTTCTCGTGCAATCACAAACACACACACACACACACACACACACACACACACACACACACACTGCCCTAAGCATGCATTTGCCTCCCCTCTCATTTTTCGGCAGCCTTGGTTTGGGCTACCGTCCTGTCGGCACTCTCCACTCAAGTTTGGAATTGGAAGGAGCGACAGGCACCATAGATTTCATCGCATGAGTAAGTTGCCGTTTGCACGGGGAAAACGCAAGAGGCTGTTTGTTCCCATTTGCTCACCTGTAAAGGCATTCATGAACGTGGAGAGTGACCTGTTAAGCATTTTGAAGAAAGGATCTCGGACAGGATACTTCTGCGAACCACAAAGCACAGTGTGTTCAAGGATATGGGGGACGCCTGTACTGTCCATTGGAGTGGTACGGAATTGAACACTGTAAGGTGATCAGGAAAACGTTGGAGAGGTTAGAATACGGAAGAAAAACATCACCGTACTGTACACATAAAAATAATTTGTTATTTCTATAATGCTGGACCCCAGATTCCCCCTCCTTTTTGTGGGAGCTGCATTCTCAGTGGCACCTTAAGAAGGAAGGAGTAGAAACTCAAAATTCTTATACTGAGCTTCCAGGGACCTTTCACACAAATTGATGGCAGAGGGCTCTCTGATGCACCTGGGAGGGTCTCGGAACATACCTGCAAGCCCTAAAGGGCACCCCCGTGAAGTCACGATTCTATCCCCATCCCTAGTGAGACTTGTCAAACCCTGATCCCAACACACCTACCTGAAGAGATTGTTGGAATCCTCTCTTGCCACATGCAAATACTTGGCACCTGTCTGATCATGGCTCAGGTTGACAGTAGTTAAGAATAACTCGGGTACAGCTGTCACCTACGGTGGGCAAGCAAGCACACGCACACCTTTTGGTTAATACAAATGGCCGCAATCGTTTTTATTATCGTTAAGCTATTTGACGCACACCAACAATGATCTCAGAAGTTGAACAATGCACAAATAAATAAAGGCAAAGGCAAAGCTTCAGGGCCTCTCTAGTGAGCACAAGCTATTCTACCAAGTTGCCTGGGCACAATTCTTATAGAATGCAGGCAGGCAGTTAAGCACCAAGCAAAAAAAAGAAGGAAAGGTAAAAGAGGGATTAGATAAGAGGCGTATGAAATAACACATGGTGTGTAGAACGTGGATACAGATAATTTATTCTCCCTCTCATAATATTAAGAGCCTGGAGTCACAGAATCAAAAACATGTAGGTACCGTGAAGGTCATCTAGTCCAACCCCGTGCAATGCAGGAACCTTTCATCCAATGTGCTGCTCGAACCCAGAACCTTGAGATTAAGAGTCTCATGCTATCCCTCCTATACCCAATGCTAGTAATTCTCAGGAGCAGGCACAGTGAAATCAATGGACTTAAGCAACCTCTCCATTGTTTTCAGCGGGTCCTACTCTGAGCAGCACCCAGCATTGGTTATCGCCCAAAGCAGCCGTATGGCAAGAAGATTCGGGACAGACAAGCGGATGTGCTTCTGCTGTCACACAGTGCACAGCTTGAACTACGGAATTTGCTACCGCAAAATGCAGTCATGTCCGCCAGCTTTAAAGGGAGATTATATGGGAAATATATGGAGGGTGAGGCGATCCCGGGTTATATATCACCCCAACTAGCAGAGGCAGGATGCCTCTGAACCCCCATTGCTGGGGAACCTTGAGGAGAACGCAACTGCTCTCATGCTTATTTGTGGTCTTGCTACGGCCATCTGGCTGGCCACTGTGAGAACAGAAGGGCTGGACTACATGGGCCTTTCAGTCCGACCCAGTGGGGCTCTCCTTATGCTTTTAGCTGTTTATAAACTGACTGGTTGTGCCCCCAGAATCAGCTGCAAAATGCAGGGTATGCGTTCCTCCACGGAGAAGCTGATGCAGAAAGGCCTTCCAGAGTTTTCAAGCTTTTTTTTTTTACCATCATATAACACCAAATGCACCCCAACTTTCTTGGGAGAAGAGAGCCAAAGAGCCCCGAGCAACCAGGAAGACCAGACAAGTACCTGGTTTACTGTGAATCCATGGAGGCAATCTCCAGTTTTGTACTGCAGTGCCCGTTCGCAGGCAGAAGTACTCTTCCATCTCCAGAGTCTCTGATTAAATGGTCTGAAACTATATACACCACAAAAAAGAAAGGAAGAGGAGAAAGCAAACAATGAGGCTTCCTTTTAAAAATATAATTGGGGTGGGGAACCTCGGGCTCAGGAGCCAATGCATCAAGTTAAGCAAATGCGTGAGCAGAGGGCAGGTGGCACCCATTTATTCAGCTATATAATTAAAACAGCTTAGACTAATAAAAGCACAGGAAAATTGGGGTGTGTGTGTGCTAGGAACCAAATCCTGCAATAAGTACCTATAACTCAATAGCTAGCCAGTGTGGTGTAGTGGTTAAGAGCGGTAGACTAGTAATCTGGGGAACCGGGTTCTCGTCTCCGCTCCTCCACATGCAACTGCTGGGTGACCTTGGGCTAGTCACACTTCTCTGAAGTCTCTCAGCCTCACTCACCTCGCAGAGTGTTTGTTGTGGGGGAGGAAGGGAAAGGAGATTGTTAGCCGCTTTGAGACTCCTTCGGGTAGTGATAAAGCGGGATATCAAATCCAAACTCTTCTTCTTCTTCTTCCCTAGTAGGGTACCTTGATGGGACCCAGGTGGCGCTGTGGGTTAAACCACAGAGCCTAGGGCTTGCTGATCAGAAGGTCGGCGGTTCGAATCCCTGCAATGGGGTGAGCTCCCGTTGCTCGGTCCCAGCTCCTGCCCACCTAGCAGTTCGAAAGCACATCAAAGTGCAAGTAGATAAATAGGGACCGCTCTGGCGGGAAGGTAAACGGCGTTCCCGTGCGCTGCTCTGGTTCGCCAGAAGCAGCTTTGTCACATGACCCGGAAGCTGTCTGTGGACAAACACCGGCTCCCTCGGCCTATAGAGCGAGATGAGCGCCGCAACCCCAGAGTCGGACACGACTGGACCTGATGGTCAGGGGCCCCTTTACCATTACTTTAGTAGGGTACCTTAGTAAAGAAGGCTTTAAAAACTCCCAGTTTCGGAGGAGAAAAATAGAAGCTCCACTGTGCACACACTTCCACACAGCACAGCTCTAACTAGTGGGAGAGTCAACTTAGTTTTAAGAAGGGCAGGCCTAGCCTTCTTTAAAAACACTACTTGACAGGAATGGAGAGTGTTGGTTCAGGACTTAAGAGTCAGAGTTGGAAGGGGCTTTTCTTGAGAACTTGGAGATTATCTACTCCAATGCAGGCTCTCAGTGCGAAACGCAACCACAACACTCCTGCAAATGGATGGCCCAACCTCTGCTCAATCTGCAGGAAGGGAGAGCCCACTATCTCCCAAGGCAGTCTCTTCCATTGTTGAACAGCCCCTTACTAGACATTTCACCTATAAAGTTTAGCTGAAATCTGCTTCCCTCGCACCTTCAGCCCATTTGTTCTAGTCCTGGACTTTGGGAGCACCAGCAAACAGGTGAGATCCTTAACTATATCAATCTTAGCTCAGCCCAAGTGTTATAAGGCAAGGCCTTTATAAATCAAACTATGCAGTCCAGGCTACAGCATAAAACCATTAAGAGTCCTGCTGGATCACACCAAATCTTAGGATAGCAAAACCTGCGGCCTTCCGGTTCTTAGGACTACAACTCCCACCATCCTTGACGGACTGTTTTGCTGGCTGGAGCTGATGGGAGCTGGGGGTTCACAAACATCTAGACAGCCACCCTTGTTCCGGGTGCAATGTCCCGTTTTCCATAGTGGCAAGTCCGATGCCTCCATCCAGGGAGACAACACAGGCAGCGGGGCCTTCCAGCACTGTGGATTCCCAGCATTTTGGTGTTTAGAATCAGAAAGTTGGGGTTCTCACCCCTAAATAAGACCACTGCTCCCAATACTTCACAAAACCCAGCCGCCAAGAATTCCAGGGAGAAATGTGGGACGTTTCACCAGCGCCTTCCACCCAAACCCTCCACCCACAATTCCTCTTTTCTTTTATCAGTCCCAGACCAGCAGCAGAGGAAGTAGGTGTGGCAGCTGGAGAGACAGTTAAGACAAAACAGCCTCCTTCAGAAAAAAAAATGTCAGAAAGCAAGCTTTCATCTATCAGATTTTTCAGAAAGGTTATTTCCCCCCCCCTCTGCTTATGAGTTTTAAGCGGGCAGCGCATGGCAGGAAAAATAGGCTTAAGGTTGGCCAAGCACCTGAGCTACTAAAAACAATAAGTGCTGGGGTCAAAGACAACCATTTAAAAAAAGAAAAACCCTTTCCCCCAGCAGTCCAAATGCAGAAAGTGCATTCTGCACATGTTCAGAGAATCCCTTTACCTCTCACTCTCCAGTAAGAAACTCAAATAATAGAAAAAGGGGGTTTTGAGCGTCGGTTCCCCAGGGGTAACTCCTAACTCCCCCCACTCCCCCCCCAAGCAGTACGACCCATGGAAAAGGATGAGGGAAGCTGCATCCCGATCATTTCTAGGGGATGAAACCCCGGTTCGGAATACGGGGCTTCATAACCGCGGGAGAAAGCTGAGGAGGAGAAGGGGAGCCTCTGAGCACGTGCAGAGTGTTTCTTCGCCCCCACCCCACGATCCGACCAGCGGCGGATGCTGCTCACCGGCCGGGACCCGTCCGCGCCAGCCGCCGCCCCGCCGCGCAGAACCGGCCCCACATGGCGCAGCGCGACCTCCCCGGCGGCCCCCGCGGAAGCGAACGGAAGAGGCGGTCGCGCTGCCAGGGACGCCCCCACCCCCGCGGAGCGCATGCGCGGGCCCTTTTCGCGACGGGGGCGGGGCGGCTACCAGGCGGGCGCTAACTCCGCCCCTGGGGCGGGACCTCTTGGGCGACGGGGCTGCGGAGCTCCGCCCCTTTCCCTAGCGAGGGTGCTTCCCCGCCCGCTCGTCTACCTCGGGAAGTTTTGCTACGGGGGCGATTCAGTCCTGCCTCCTGCGCTTCCTGGGAGCTGCTATATACGTATGCCCTCCCTTTAAAGGGAATTGGGAGTTGTAATTTGTTCAGGATTCTGGGAACTGTAGTTTTTTGGGGGAGGCGAAAGTACACCTCCCAGGATTCATTTGCGCTAGGTGGGTGCAGGTGCCGGATTTATGTACTGTATGAGCTAAACAAGCTATAGCTTAGAGCCCCACTCCCTTGGGGGCCCCAAAAATTTTAAATGAAAAAAACAACAACTGGATGTACATTTCCAAAATATAAGATAAAAAACAAATAAAATAAAACCTACATACAGCAACAGTGTTTTGTGTTGTGTAGGTTCCTATTTGTTATGTGCAAATGGCTTTAGATTCCTTTTAAGTCCATAAATTGCCATATAGCAGGGACGTCCAACTCCCAATAGACTGTGATCTACTCACAGTATTAAAAAAACTGGCAGTGATCTACCCAAAGTTTTTGAGTTTTTTTTTGGGGGGGGGAGCAAAAGTTGTGGAGCTTTTTGGACAAAGGCAAAGTTGGACATGCCTGCCATATAGCATATATCCAACACAAAAAACTGACACTTTGTTGTTGACAAAGGACAGCTGGACATATAAAGGGCCCCATTACCTTCAGTAGCTTAGGGCCTCATCAAACCTAAATCCGGCCCTGGTTTCTGGGTTCGTAGGATTGCAGGCTTATAGAATCATGGAATCTTAAGAGTTGGAAGGGAACCCCCAAAGGTCATCTAGTCCAACCCTCCGCAATGCAGCTAACACATCCCTGGCAGATGAGTGGTTAAGAGCGGTAGACTCGTAATCTGGGGAACTGGGTTCGTGTCTCCGCTCCTCCACATGTAGCTGCTGGGTGACCTTGGGCTAGTCACACTTCTTTGAAGTCTCTCAGCCCCACCCACCTCACAGGGTGTTTGTTGTGGGGGAGGAAGGGAAAGGAGATGGTTAGCCGCTTTGAGACTCCTTCGGGTAGTGATAAAGCAGGATATCAAATCCAAATCCAAACTCTTCTCTGTTTAAAAACCTCCAAGGAAGGAGAGTCTTCTCCCATCTCTCGTGGCAGTCTGTTCCACTGCTGAAAAAGCTCTTGCTGCCAGAAAGTTTTTTCCCCCTGAATGTTTAGTAGAAATCTCCTTTCTTGCAACGTGAAGCCATTGGTTCGAGTCCCACCATCCAGAGCAGGAGAAAACAAACAGACTACCTCCTCCATGTGACAGACCTTAAGATATTTAAATATGGCTGTCATATCTCCTCTCAGTCTCCTCTTTTCTAAGTTAAACATACTCAGCTCCTTCATCCTTTCCTCATAAGGCTTGGTTGCCAGACCCTTGATCATCCTCATTGCCCTCCTCTGCACATGTCCCAGCTTGTGTATATCCTTCTTAAATTTTGGTGCCCACAACTGGACACAGTACTCCAGATGTGGTCCAGCCAAGGCAGATTAGAGTGGTACTGTTGTCGTTGTTGTTGTTGTTTAGTCGTTTAGTCGTGTCCGACTCTTCGTGACCCCATGGACCAGAGTGGTACTGTTACTTCCCTTTATCTGATCATTATACTTCTATTGCTACAGCCTAGAATAGCATTAGGTTTTTTGCTGCTGCTGCTGCTGCTGCTGCTGCTGCTGCTGCTGCTGCTGCTGCTGCTGCTGCATCACATTATTGACTCATGCTGGGCTTGGGGTCAACTAAGAAGTCCAGCTTTGCCTGGCACCCTCCAGGTGCCAGAGAGAAGACTTGAATCTCCAGTGGGAGTGAGTGCACTTTAAATATATGTTGGGGATGTGACCTTACCTTTAAGTAGACAGAGGAGAATCTCTCCCTTCCCTACCTGGAGACGTCAAGGATTGAACCTGGGCCTTCTGCCTGCAACGTAGATGCTCTACCACAGAGCTACATCCCTTCCCTGTGTATAGGGCAGCGCAGTCAGGCAGTGGCACCGTATTTTTTGCATATAGCAGAGAAGAGATCCTTGAGCCCTTGCCCCTTCCCATCTACTCCTCCAGCTTCACTTCCAGATGGATGAGAAATAATAATTAGAATTCCCCCCTCCCCATTTACCAATTCAGCCAAGAATCTGACAGAATATCTCCTCAGTAGTCTGTGCCTTTAATAATTAAGCAGCGAGAGGTAGCAGGTCTTCATTAAGAGCGGAGATGAAAGAGAATCCTCTGCTTCAGTGGAAGGTAGGAAAGACATGTTGCAGAGCATAATGAACCTCATTCTGCACCGGAGTACATGATATAATTCCCTTCATTTGGGTATCGCGGTGAAGATGAAACAGGAATATTCATGCATTCTGGACGTGTTCATTCAGAGCTTCAATCCA